>NC_044348.1:13891864-14195614 GCF_007364275.1 Archocentrus centrarchus
CTCCTGCTGCAGGTTTTACATGAATTAATCTTAGAAGTTGATCCATTTACATTAGGGTGGGGTTCAGAACTTTCTTGACAACACGAGAAGACGTTAGAAGAGGGAAACAGATTCAACATGTTTTTAGTCGTCATGTCCTCATATAGTCTGAATAAACGGTAGTGTGTGTGAGTCACGATGTCCTCATATTGTCCTAACTTTCAAAGACTTTAGTGTGTTTAATTTGATGCCATCATATAGTCTGAATAAACGGTGGTGTGTATGTGTGTCCACAATGTCCTCATATTGTTTAGGGGGAGATATACTACAGTGTTAAGTCTTTCTATAGGGTCTAGTATGATAAGCCTCGACCCTCATTAAGCTAGGATATCATTAGTTTATTACAGAATGAATTTAACAGTGTATTTGTGTGTTTTGCTGCAGACACCAAGTGTAGAGATCCCGACTCAGCCTTCAGGAGAGCCACAAATGAGCGGGGCCATCCACTTCATCCTTTCAACAGGTTGGTACCATTTCTAGTTCCAGTTACACCAAATAGATGTCTCATTTGGGTCGGTGCCATAAATAATATACCCTTTAACAATCAGTTTGGGTAGCAGTTTTACAATATCATAATTTCTCTGACTTGTTTCAGATGCTTTGGCAGAAATACTTTGGTTTCATCACACTCTGGGACCAACGACCCCTTTAATCTTTAAATAAACCTTAAACTATCATTGAATTTAAATCTTCTGTAGTTTTACACACGTTGTTGTCCATTTGAATCTTCTGCTGCAAGGTTTACATGAATTAATTCTTTAGGAAGTTGATCCATTTACATTAGAGTGGGGTTCAGAACTTTCTTTGACAACAACAGAAGACGTTAGAAGAGGGGAAATCAGATTCAACATGTTTTTAGTCGTCATGTCCTCATATAGTCTGAATAAACGGTAGTGTGTGTGAGTCACGATGTCCTCATATTGTCATAACTTTCAAAGGTTTAGTGTGTTTAATTTGATGTCCTCATATAGTCTGAATAAACGGTGGTGTGTATGTGTGTCACAATGTCCTCATATTGTTTAGGGGGAGATATACTACAGTGTTAAGTCTTTCTATAGGGTCTAGTATGATAAGCCTCGACCCTCATTAAACCAGGATGATCATTAGTTTATTACAGAATGAATTTAACATTGTATTTGTGTGTTTTGCTGCAGACACCAAGTGTAGAGATCCCGACTCAGCCTTCAGGAGAGCCACAAATGAGCGGGCCATCCACTTCATCCTTTCAACAGGTTGGTACACATTTCTAGTTCCAGTTAAAACACTAATAGATGTCTCATTTGGGTCCAGGTGCATAAATAAAATACCCTTTAACAATCAGTTTGGGTAGCAGTTTCACAATATCATAATTTCTATGACTTGTTTCAGAATGCTTTGGCAGAAATACTTTGGTTTCATCAACTCTGGGGACCAACGACCCCTTTAATCTTTAAATAAACCTTAAACTATCATTGAATTTAAAATCTTCTGTAGTTTTACACACGTTGTTGTCCATTTGATCTCCTGCTGCAAGGTTTACATGAATTAATTCTTTAGGAAGTTGATCCATTTACATTAGGGTGGGGTTCAGAACTTTCTTTGACAACACGAGAAGACGTTAGAAGAGGGGAAAACAGATTCAACATGTTTTTAGTCGTCATGTCCTCATATATGTCTGAATAAACGGTAGTGTGTGTGAGTCACGATGTCCTCATATTGTCCTAACTTTCAAAGACTTTAGTGTGTTTAATTTGATGCCATCATATAGTCTGAATAAACGGTGGTGTGTATGTGTGTCACAATGTCCTCATATTGTTTAGGGGGAGATATACTACAGTGTTAAGTCTTTCTATAGGGTCTAGTATGATAAGCCTCGACCCTCATTAAGCTAGGATGATCATTAGTTTATTACAGAATGAATTTAACAGTGTATTTGTGTGTTTTGCTGCAGACACCAAGTGTAGAGATCCCGACTCAGCCTTCAGGAGAGCCACAAATGAGCGGGCCATCCACTTCATCCTTTCAACAGGTTGGTACACATTTCTAGTTCCAGTTAAACACAAATAGATGTCTCATTTGGGTCCGGTGCATAAATAAAATACCCTTTAACAATCAGTTTGGGTAGCAGTTTTACAATATCATAATTTCTCTGACTTGTTTCAGAATGCTTTGGCAGAAATACTTTGGTTTCATCAACTCTGGGGACCAACGACCCCTTTAATCTTTAAATAAACCTTAAACTATCATTGAATTTAAAATCTTCTGTAGTTTTACACACGTTGTTGTCCATTTGATCTTCTGCTGCAAGGTTTACATGAATTAATTCTTTAGGAAGTTGATCCATTTACATTAGAGTGGGGTTCAGAACTTTCTTTGACAACAACAGAAGACGTTAGAAGAGGGGAAATCAGATTCAACATGTTTTTAGTCGTCATGTCCTCATATAGTCTGAATAAACGGTAGTGTGTGTGAGTCACGATGTCCTCATATTGTCCTAACTTTCAAAGAGTTTAGTGTGTTTAATTTGATGTCCTCATATAGTCTGAATAAACGGTGGTGTGTATGTGTGTCACAATGTCCTCATATTGTTTAGGGGGAGATATACTACAGTGTTAAGTCTTTCTATAGGGTCTAGTATGATAAGCCTCGACCCTCATTAAGCTAGGATGATCATTAGTTTATTACAGAATGAATTTAACATTGTATTTGTGTGTTTTGCTGCAGACACCAAGTGTAGAGATCCCGACTCAGCCTTCAGGAGAGCCACAAATGAGCGGGCCATCCACTTCATCCTTTCAACAGGTTGGTACACATTTCTAGTTCCAGTTAAACACAAATAGATGTCTCATTTGGGTCCGGTGCATAAATAAAATACCCTTTAACAATCAGTTTGGGTAGCAGTTTCACAATATCATAATTTCTATGACTTGTTTCAGAATGCTTTGGCAGAAATACTTTGGTTTCATCAACTCTGGGGACCAACGACCCCTTTAATCTTTAAATAAACCTTAAACTATCATTGAATTTAAAATCTTCTGTAGTTTTACACACGTTGTTGTCCATTTGATCTCCTGCTGCAAGGTTTACATGAATTAATTCTTTAGGAAGTTGATCCATTTACATTAGGGTGGGGTTCAGAACTTTCTTTGACAACACGAGAAGACGTTAGAAGAGGGGAAAACAGATTCAACATGTTTTTAGTCGTCATGTCCTCATATAGTCTGAATAAACGGTAGTGTGTGTGAGTCACGATGTCCTCATATTGGCCTAACTTTCAAAGACTTTAGTGTGTTTAATTTGATGCCATCATATAGTCTGAATAAACGGTGGTGTGTATGTGTGTCACAATGTCCTCATATTGTTTAGGGGGAGATATACTACAGTGTTAAGTCTTTCTATAGGGTCTAGTATTATAAGCCTCGACCCTCATTAAACCAGGATGATCATTAGTTTATTACAGAATGAATTTAACATTGTATTTGTGTGTTTTGCTGCAGACACCAAGTGTAGAGATCCCGACTCAGCCTTCAGGAGAGCCACAAATGAGCGGGCCATCCACTTCAGCCTTTCAACAGGTTGTTACACATTTCTAGTTCCAGTTAAACACAAATAGATGTCTCATTTGGGTCCGGTGCATAAATAAAATACCCTTTAACAATCAGTTTGGGTAACATTTTCACAATATCATAATTTCTATGACTTGTTTCAGAATGCTTTGGCAGAAATACTTTGGTTTCATCAACTCTGGGGACCAACGACCCCTTTAATATTTAAATAAACCTTAAACTATCATTGAATTTAAAATCTTCTGTAGTTTTACACACGTTGTTGTCCATTTGGTCTCCTGCTGCAAGGTTTACATGAATTAATTCTTTAGGAGGTTGATACATTTACATTAGGGTGGGGTTCAGAACTTTCTTTGACAACAACAGAAGATGTTAGAAGAGGGGAAAACAGATTCAACATGTTTTTAGTCGTCATGTCCTCATATAGTCTGAATAAACGGTAGTGTGTGTGAGTCACGATGTCCTCATATTGTCCTAACTTTCAAAGAGTTTAGTGTGTTTAATTTGATGTCCTCATATAGTCTGAATAAACGGTGGTGTGTATGTGTGTCACAATGTCCTCATATTGTTTAGGGGGAGATATACTACCGTGTTAAGTCTTTCTATAGGGTCTTGTTATGTGCAACTTCAGCTAATCAGCAGGTGAACCAGAGTACATAAGTGCTGAGAGAACTGCTGAGGGTCTCAGATCTAGCTCAGAGCGAGGTCTGGATTCATGGGTTGATAGAACCTTTTAGGATTTTGATCTGACTAAATACCTCCTGGTCTGGTTACTCCATGCTGGTGGGGGACATTGTTGGTGACCAGGAAGGAGTGTGTGTGTCATGCTTGTTTCTTCCTTTGAGTAGGAAGGTTGTTTCTGGTTACTCTTCTTTAGAGGAGGCTGCCTGTTCTGTTCCTCCTGATTAGATGAGAACTTGCAGGTGATTTCTCATTTCGTTCAGAAGAGACCTCTCTTTGGTTTATTGTTTTAAGTTATGTTCTAGGAATATTTTGGGTACTAATTTTAGTCTAGTTTAAGGAGTAAAGGTGTTAACCTGTTAATTCTTTCAGGAAGCTTGAGCCATATTATTATTAATAAAATCCTTTATTTTTGCTACATTTTATTGGCCTTTTCATTCACCCTGGAGCATTATTTATTGCTACATTCCCCCATATCCTAGACAACATCTGGGGATGTAACCGGTCTAGTATAAGCCCCGATCCTTGTTCATATTAAGCTTAAGCTATCGTTCAATTTTAGATCTTTTGTAGTTCTATACATTTTTGTTTAGAATTGCCATAACCTGTTTCAGATTATCTTGGCTAAAACTTTCATTAAATTTCTGTCTTTTTAGGTGGACCAGACCTCTGCTTTTGTGCCTTTTAGTGGGAAAGTAACTGGAGAACAGGTGAGACAGCTACATTCTTCTTTTTTTAAAAAAAAATAGTTCATGTTATTTCACTCGGTCATTTACTGAGTGAGAACAGTAATACAGAATATAAGGTGAGCCGTCGTTGTTTACTTTTGATTCTTGATTATTTTTTTGTTACAGCTTAGAGCAATACGCTGTCTACAAAATCTAAAACGACATCATGATCAGTGTGAGAAACGTTATGATGACGCTAAGATGAAAATATTAGAGAGAGAAAGGCAGAGAACTTTGACTCTATCCACCAGAATGAATGTGAGTATTTAAATATAAGCCGAAACACAATCTTTCATTATATGCAATCAATTATGTTCAGGATGTTTATTTTAGAGTTTTAGAATATCCAGAGGCCTACAAAAATAGGTGAATTCCTCTCATTTACTCATTGTTTCTAGTTTATGTACATAATTGAAGGGCCGCTGCCACTGATTTTTTTTTTTTTAACCTAAAATATTTCATTTTAATTTTATGCAGTAGGTGAGCCATAAGACAAGATGTTATGTTTTGGTCTCCTGTTTAACACAGTCTACAATATCACATCGTACACTGAGAAGTGTTGCACTGTAGAGACTTCTCTCCCACTAGTCATAATAAGTGAAGCAGCTTGTCTTGGTGTTAGGAGTATTATTTCATAATTTAAAACCTAATCTAACTGGGCATGAAACCTCTATTCAATAAATTTTAATAATTAATAATGGTTTTAAAAGGTTGGACATGCTGAAGTTGATGATGGTGAATTTCATGATGGAAACTACTCACGCTTTAATGACCAGGTAATTATGACACAGTTGTTAAATAGAGAAACAAAAAATGCATTAAGGAAATCAAATGTTATTTTTAACTGTGTATTTAAAATTATCACTT
The DNA here is from genome assembly GCF_007364275.1 of Archocentrus centrarchus. NCBI lineage: Eukaryota > Metazoa > Chordata > Actinopteri > Cichliformes > Cichlidae > Archocentrus > Archocentrus centrarchus. Next base: position 13,897,725 of record NC_044348.1, read on the forward strand.
TTTCAAAAGTCACTTATGCACATTTTATGGCTCTTTAGGGAAAATGATACTATAGCTCTTTAATGCCGTTTTCTATTTCCTCAGATTTCTGATCCCGAGTTTTCAGATAACACAGATTATGAAGATGTTGACTATGTTCCAGACTCAAGTGACAACTCTTCAGACACAAGTGTTCAAAGTAAGGAACTGAGAGTGACAGACAATTCTCCCAAAAAACTGTCTGACATTTCATTGGGGATGGCTACAGCACACAGTGTGGAAATCACTGGTTCTCATAGTTCTTCAGTGATAAGTTGCAGTGCCGATTCAACAGAGAGCATGTCGCACAATAACAGCTCCGTAAAAGTCACAGCATTGCCAAAAACAGGAAGGAAGAGCAAGTACAACAAGAAGCAATATTGTCTGTATTGTAAAAAACCCATTTCTAAATTGGCAAGACACCTCGAAAGCGCACACGGTAACCAGCCTGATGTAACAATGGCTTTCAGTTTCGCTAAAGGTTCCCACAACAGAAGAGAGCTGTTACGGTGTCTTAAAAAGAGGGGAAACTTTGAACATAATGCTTCTGTGGCAGTCCAAGGTACTGGAGCATTTGTTGCTTGTCGAAGACCCACTATAGAAAAACAATCTGAGGACTACCGTCATTGCAAATTTTGTCAAGGGCTATATGCAAGAGAAAGCCTTTGGAGACATGTGAGAAGGTGCCCCCAGAAGCCTGTTGAAGGAGACTCTCCCACTGGACGAAAGCGGATACATCTTGACTTGCCAAAACCCAATCAAGTTCATGAAGCTGTTTGGAAGATTGCTTGTGAAATGAACCAGGATGGCATTTCCTTGGTTGTAAAAAGTGAAAGAGACATTCTTTCCCTTGGTGAGTCACTGTACAACAGCAGGAAACCGCATGAAAGAAGGAATGATTACATTCGCCAGAAAATGAGAGAGATAGCAAGGCTGTTGATAGAAGCTAGAGCTAAAACACCTCTGAAGAGGACAGAAGACCTTGTTATGCCCAGCAACTTTCCTCACGTGATACAAGCTGTCAGAGCTGTTGCTGGTTATGACTTGAAAAGCAACTCATATAAAGTCCCATCCTTGGCTCTAAAATTGGGGCACAGTTTAGCCAAACTTGCAGGAATTGTACAGTGCAGTGCTATCATTGCACATCGCCATGATGTTGCCAAGTCAGCCGAGCAATTTGCCACTCTGTATCAGAAAAAATGGGCAGAGTCAATTTCAGCTGCTGCATTGGGCACGCTTCAACAAGCCAAATGGAATAAACCCCAGCTTTTGCCATTTACACAGGATGTGTCGCTGCTGCACCAGTTTCTTGCTGCTGAGTGTGCTAAATGCATGAAGGATGTGGAGGAAAAACCTAACAACACAAACTTTGGAAATCTTGCTAAAGTAACTTTGACACAAGTAGTACTATTTAACAGAAAACGGCAGGGGGAAGTTTCAAAAATGGAGGTCCAGGCTTTTACATCCCGGAATTGCACAGAGCTGAACCCCGACATTATGATGTGCCTCAATGAGTTGGAGAGGAAGCTTGCAAAGTACTTTGATAGAGTTGAGATTCGTGGTAAAAGGTCAAGAATGGTGCCTGTGCTTCTCACACCTGACATGATCATAGCAATGAACCTCCTCATGGAAAACAGGAGTAAGTGTCAAGTCCCCACAGAGAATGTATACTTATTTGCACGTCCAGGTGCACTTTCCCATTACAGAGGCTCTGACTGCCTTCGCAAGTATGCAAAGCAATGTGGTGCAAAGAACCCAGAGGCACTCACGTCAACAAGATTGCGGAAGCAAGTTGCCACTTTATCCACAGTACTAAATCTAAAAGAAATGAAATGGATCAGCTTGCTACCTTTCTTGGACACGATGTCCGGATCCACCGAGAGTTCTACCGGCTTCCAGAGAGTACCATACAGCTGGCAAAAGTCAGTAAACTGTTGATAGCAATGGAAAAAGGGAAACTGTCTGACCTGCAGGGGAAAGGACTGGATGACATTGACATACATCCTGATGGTAATATGAAACATCAGTTACAAAGATTCATATGTAACATGTGTTTGGCCTTTAATTTTAATAATTTGTCCTGACTATTTTTACCCAACCAGATAAGGTTGCCACGACTGACGACGATTCTGATGAAGAAACCATTCCTGACCTGCATCAGCAGAGAGGTGTTGTGGCTTTTTCAGTATGTTTTAATAACAAAGTTCTCAGAGGACATGTTGTATAGATACTTTACTTAATTGTTACGTTTCCAAGGTTCAAGAACTGAGACTTCTGGGGACCCAAAGCACCTACCTGACTCAACCACATTGAGCAACATGGAGACCACTTCAGATTCAGTCATGTTGGACCACTTGGAAGGCACGTCGACAAAAAGCATCGTCAGCACTGAACCAACAGGTGAAAATATGAAATACACCCAAATATGGTGAATGCAGTGAATAAAATAAGTGAACGTACAGTGGATATAAAAAGTCTACACACCTCTTTTCAAATGCCAGGTTTTCATGATGTAAAAAAAATGACAGCAAGACAAATAATTTCACAACTTTTTCCACCTTTAATGTGACCTATAACCTATACCAGGGGTCTTAAAGTTGCGGCCCGTGGGCCGCATCCGGCCCCGCCCCTTACTTCCGGTCCACGATTTGATGTAAAAAATCAATCAACAATTTGGCCCTTTAAGTTACTTTTTTGACATTTCGCTTTCCTCTCCAATTAAGAGGAGTTAGTGAAATGTCAAAAAAGTAACCCTATACAATGCAATTGAAAAATAAACTGAAGCCCTTAAAGGGGACAAATATAAAATAAAAAACTTTAAATAACCTGGTTGCATAAATATGCACACCCTTAAACTAATACTTTGTTGCAGCACCTTTGCCTTTTATTACAGCAGTCAGTCTTTTTGGGTAGGAGCCTATCAGCGTGCCACATCTTAATGTGGCAATATTTGCCCACTCTTTGCAAAACCACTCCAAATCTGACAGATTGTGAGGGCATTGCCTGTGCACAGCCCTCTTCAGGTCACCCCACAGATGTACGATGGGATTCAGGCCTGGACTCTGGCTGGACCATTCCAAAGCCTCAGTCTTTTTCCGGTGAAGCCATTCTTTTGTTGATTTAAATGTGTTCTTTGGGTCATTGTCGTGCTGAAAGATGAAGTTCCTCTTCAGCTTTCTAACGGAAGGCCGAAGGTTTTGTGCCAATACTGACTGCTATTTGGAACTGTTCATAATTCCCTCCACCCTGACTAAGGCCCCAGTTCCAGCTGAAGTAAAACAGCCCCAAAGCATGATGCTGCTACCACCATGCTTCACTGTAGGTATGGTGTTCTTTTGGTGATGAGCAGTGTTTTTGCGCCAAACATACCTTTTGGAAAAGTTCAACCTTGTTTTCATCTGACCATAACACATTTTCCCACGTGCGTTTAGGAGATTTCAGATGTCTTTTTGCAAAATTAAGCTGGGCTTGGATGTTTTTCTTTGTACCTACCCCATAGCCCAGACATATGAAGAAGATGGGAGAGTGTTGTCACACGTAGTGCACAGCCAGTACTTGTCAGAAATTCCTGCAGCTCCTTCAACGTTGCTGCTGGTGTCTTGGCAGCCTCCCTGACCAGTTTTCTTCTCATCTTATCAACTTTGGACGGACATCCTGTACTTGGTAATGTCACTGTTGTGCCATATTTTCTCCACTTGATGATGACAGTCCTCACTGTATTCCATGGTATATTTAATTCCTTGGAAATTCTTTTGTAGCTTTCACCTGATATCTTTGAATAATGAGATCCCTCTGATGCTTTGGAAGCTCTCTGCGGACCATGGCTTGCACTGGAAGATGTGGCTACACAAATGTCAGGAAAAGCCTACTAGAACAGCTGAACTTTGTTTTGGGTTGATCAGAGGCATTTTAATTGGTGACAGGTGTGTGCTGACTCCAATTTTAACATGAGTTTGAATGTAAACGGTTAAATCTGAACACAGCCACATCCCCAGTTATAAAAGGGTGAGCACACTTATAAAACCACATTATCTCAGGTGTTTTTAACTTCACCTCCCTGAAAGATTTGTTTTTTCAGTTGCGTTGTACAGGTTATAGGTCACATTACAGGTGGAAAAAGTTGTGAAATTATTTATCTGGATGTGATTTTTTTTTTTTTAAATACATAATGAAAACCTGGCATTTGAACAGGGGTGTGTAGACTTTTTATATCCCCTGTGTTATGAAAATAGTATTCTTTTTAAAGATGTGTATATTTATTATGATACATATTCCATCTTTTCAGATTCACAGCAGGACACAGCAATTATTGTGGGTACATCTTTGAAATGCTCCAATGAAAAGCAAGGTAAAAAGAGCATTTTATATTCACATTTCTATCTAGATTATCTTATATTAAACATTTTTCATCATCATTATTCTTCAGTAAAGACATTTTATTTTGTTTGCATATATGACAGCTGGGAAGGTGAGAAGCAAGTGGACAGATGATGAAGTGAAGGCTGTCGAACGGCATATGTTACATTTCATAACAAGGTGCAAGGTACCAGGTAAAAGGGACTGTGATGCCTGCCTTCAGGCAGAACCAGTAGCTCTAAAAGACAGAGACTGGGCTGGAATAAAATACTACATACACAACAGAATCGTAGCATTAAAAAGGAGGATGAATAAATAGAACTATAAACTCCTAAACTTGACTCTGGTGCAATTTTATCAGTGGTAGGAGATTTTATTTTCATTCTCTGCTTTTGTAAGGTGCTCAGTTTTGTCAGTTCTTTATTTAGTTGTTCATGTAATTTTATTTATCTTTTTTTAAAATAGCACAATGTTCAAGAAACCTTATTGTTTCAGTTTACTTTTGTTACCAGCAATTAAAAAAAGGAAAAACTCAAGAAAGTCAGTTTTTTTGTTTTTTTTTCCTCCCTTTCCACATGAATGCCATCTACAACATTCATAAATGCCGTACAATAACGATTAAACAATAGACTTACCATATTCTTAGACTATGTCTCTTTTAAGTCCCAGAACAGCTCAGATTTACTATCTTCTAATAACAAATATCTGATTTATTTCAAATGTTACTTGACTGGCGAGTGTGATGAATATACAGCTATGCTTCTTATGCAGATATTTCAAACAGGCCATCTTGCAAATACTGACACTGTAGTTATCTGGTCTCCATAAGTCACGTATACTCGAAAAAATTGTGTGTATCTCTGGGTCTTACAATTCACTTAGACATGAAATAACTGTGTGAGAGGTTATAGTCCTCATAAGTCACATAAACCTGACAATGTCCCCATAAGTCGCATAAAAATCAGGTTTGACCAAAATATGGCTTTAGCTAAAATCTAAATAGATGACTGCTTTCCTGAGAGCATGGGTCAAAAACCATTTGATTCTCAGGCCTCTAGAACCTTTGGAAAGGCACGTTCCCATTTGTCCTATTTTTGTCATACGTCCTTATATTTCACGAAAACACGTATGTGTGCGCGCGTGTGTGTGTGTGTATCTGCTAGGAAATAGTGTGTCGGGGAATGCGTACAGACCACTGTTTGTCCCCTATCGGTGTGCCGCCAATTGTCAGAGTGGAAGCTGCGCTTTCAAATCAGCAACAAAAGGCTCTTTCCCAAATGTTCCCTCTCTGCAGATACACTGCTTTCCTCTTGAATGAAGCAAATCCAGTAGTGCAGAGACAAAGCATGGATAAACGAGGGAACACAAAAAAGGATTTATCAACTCATGTAAGCAGAACTATCTCAAGAGGTGTGAAGAAAGAGTGAGATCCAGAGAGGGGTAGGGGGTGCATGGGAAGAAAGACCATGACTGTAAGTAGAGAGGGGAAATGTTCCCATAGCTGCTGTCATTATTCTTCTCACCCGGACGGTTATTATGGTTTGGAGAGGAGTTCTGGCTGCGTCCCGTGTGGTCGCTGCTACAGTGTGACCCAGTCCAGATGGCCTCTTCTCTTTCCCTTCTGTGTGTGCAACAGACTACTGGGACAGTGACAGACGTGCAGCATAGCTAACGGCCCACAGGGAGGATAGAAAGACAGACAAGAGAAGTTTCACACCAACAAACACAAACTGACACATTTACAGATGACTGACGAATGAACAAATAAGAGAAGAAACATGCCCAGTGCTGATCTGCTCATACATGACAAAAGCAAATGAACTGAGGGCGAAAAACGTGTGAATCGTGTGCTATGGTCTTCAAACTCACCAGAACTCAGCCTAACTGAAAACCTACATTTTAGACAAATATGCAAAATACCAATCTGCACAAAAAATTAAGTTCATACCTAGAGCAGAGTTTGAGAGATCTCACCTGTGCCAAGGAGGACTTACTTCCCACAATTCCCCTTTTTCTCTCAGTGAGAACACATCCAGAAGTCCACTTCAGTTCTGGTTCTGTTGCTTGTATGTAGTTTATACAGTGTTTTATCTCAACTAAGTTACTGCTTCAACAAATAATCCACCCATCATTCTACTGTGTTTTATTTTGAAAGATTCAAGCTTTCTTTTACCCAGTCGTTCCTTTCTCCCTCTACACCTTTGCTACACTTACTAAAGCACAAAATCATCCACTACAAAGAAGAACTAGAATTACACCAACTAGTCAAGTTACAGATTGCATCTGTGCTCGTCTTCATATAAAATTATTGCAACATGCTGACAAGAATAAGAACTTACGCAGAGAGGTAAACATCAGATGTCACTAGAACTCCTGGAAAGCTCTAAGAAGACCCTGTTTCATTCAGCATTTGCACATCTTGCAGTGTTTCACTTCCAAGGAGGTCAGTAAATCTGCACATAACTTCACTCATAGTGCAACATCTCTTTTACACAATGACAGCTGTAAGCCATAAAAGAACACCGTAGCACCGGTAGTAACAAAACTATACTGGCTATATAACCATAACAGATACAGAAAGCTCAGTTCCCTGGAGCTCAGCAACAAGCTGAATGTCTCAGGGGTATGATGGGAGATTACACCTAGATTACAAACCACAACATGTACTGAAATATTTAAAGGAATTTAAAAGATGGGAAACAAAGCTTAGTGTCACCAGTTCAGTATCTGATCAAATGCAAAATATATTCATACACTCCTCTTCTATTCCTGAGAGAACTTTTTGGAGAACATTGCACCATGGCCAGAAATATTATGGCCATATATATGTTTTGAGAGGTCACAGTGACTTTTGACCTTGACTACCCAAGTTCTTTATTGGGTCCAAGTAATTGTTTGTGTCAAATCCATCATTGGGTCCAAAGGCTATAGCATTACCAACAATGTCAAAGGCTAAAACTGTTGCAAGCACAGAAGCACAAGAATACTTTTAGATGGTTTACAGAGTTATTGTCGGTGAAATGTAACAGAGGCGAGGAAGGTTAAAGCTCACAGTTGTATTACTTATGTTAAGGATGCAAATGAATGAAATGAAGAAATAAAATCACAGCCAATACCAGGGTTGTCAAAAAAAAAAAAATCAATGCTCGAATAATAATCGATACTAAAAATTGCTATTGGATTAGATACCCATTTGCACCAGCTGTTACACAACTTCACACAGACCCTCCTTTCTCTAATAGCTGAACAGCAGTTGATGTTCACAACACTGAATAACACTTTAAGACATTTAGAGAGGTCAGTAAAGCTCCCATTTCAACAACATTTATGTGCCATTAAAGTTAACCAGGCCGCTCCACATGTTAATGTTAGCCGTTAGCTATTATCCCATGGCTACATTAGCATCATTTAGGTAGTGGCTATGGCTAATAATAACACAATAACGTTAAAGCAGCAAGAACTATCAGTCCTCCCTGTGTGTAATGTTAATAGGGAGTGTTAATTTAAAAGGTTAACACAATTATTTGTCTAAAAAGTGTTATGGTTTGCTTGCTGACAAGTCTGCCAGCAACTTGACAGAAAAAGCAGCAACCTACCTTATTAATGTTATTGGAATACACAGGAAAGTCACCAGAGCAGCGCTGCCTCAGACAGTTTAAAAGGTTTATGTGCACTACTTAAGAGAATCTTAAAATATTTGTCAAATATAGACCTTAAAGTTATGTTACTCTATTTCTTTTTTTTCACACTGCATCAGACAACTTAAAAAGTGACCTAATGTTAACTAGGCCAAACATATGCTCAAAAGGAACATCCTTTCTAGCTGTGTCACTTAAAATTAGTAGGCATTTAAAAATGTTTAAAAGGTGGCATCATTATGTTGTTAAAGAGCATTCAGAGGCATGGTGTTTTATGCCTTACTGGATTCTGTGGAATCAATGGAAAATGGAGCCAAGTGTAATTTGTTGCCTTAGAAAATTAAATGAACCCAAATGATCAAACATTTCTGGATGCGCGACAATCAAAGACTAATTATAGCATTTAACACCCACAGTTACTTCATTAACTGATTTTTCTGCACTGTCGTTACCACCCACATCTCGTCTTGCCTGGAATCATTAAACACACAGACCTTCATCATAACGGTCCCTTATCGACTGACCGTGAGCTGCTGTCTGCCACCTGCTCCTTTTCTCACAGCTCCACTTGTGTACCCATCTGTGTAACCACCTTGCCCTTCCAGCAGACCAATCTGTGAGTCCCCACTCATCTATTATCACTGACAGACAAGCACCACACTTCAATTCAACACCTGTAACCAGTTGTAACCATATGGGTCGTCCTCAGTCCCTCTGACAACCCTGTGCTCACCTTTAAAGCCAAGCTTTATCATGTGAATATATTTTACCATGTCTGTGTATTAGCTAGTAATGGTAAGACAGAGCTCCATAGAACAGCAATATTAACAGTCAAATCTATATAGGCCTTAGTAAGTAGTAGGACCTGAAACACTCACATTTTTTTGCAGCCTTTGCAATGGAGGTGCCTGTTAAGCTCCTTGCCAACTTAAGGCTCTACTAGAGTGTTGAATGCTGTCACATGCGCTCTTTTATCTGCAGTTTCCACAGCGTTACAGTCTGTAGCAGCAGCTTAGCAACACCCTGTCTGATATTAAAGCAGCTTTGATCAGTATTTTTATTACAGCAGTATATCAAAGGGAACATGAAAACTGTGAAAGAGGATGCAGGTAGTTATAAACATATAGAAAATTATCACATCTCTCTACAACAGTCAGCTATGTTCAGTGAAAAACCTCCAATTTCTAAATTTCCTTCAGGAAATCTTTATATTATCTGTGTAAAGTATCTTTTTGAGATTGGCATTTTGTATGGGCCCATCTAGGGAACCTACCTTAGGCTCCAAATGTTGCAGTGAATGATATTTGTCCATACTATATGCAGTCATGGTCAAAAGAAAGTGCACTCTCTGTCACTTCTAAATACAGTGACATATTACACTGTTTCATTAACAAAAACTGACCCAAAATGCAGAATCAGTGTATGAAAAACTAAGTACACCCCTGATTCAGTAGCTTCTAGAACCACCTTTAGCAGCAGTAACTTGAAATAATCATTTTCTGTATGACTGGATCAGTCTGTCACATCGTTGTGGACAAACTCTGACCCAATTTTCTTTTCAGCGTTGCTGCAGTTCATTGAGGTTTGTGGGCATTCACAGCTCTTTTACCACAGCATTTCAGTCATGTTGAGGCCTTGACTTTGGGCCATTGCAACACCTTGATTTCTTTCTTTATCAGGCATTCTGTTGTAGATTTGCTGCTGTGCTTGGGATTATCTTGCATGACCCATTTTTTTTAGAATTTAAAGAGAGTCTGCACTTGTTCCCATCATCAACTTTAAATAAGATGGATATCATACAAAATACTGACAAATGGTTTCTTCATGTTTTTAATCTGGCATAAATTCTCAGTTCTTATTCTCAGGACAGTGTGCAGACAATAACTACCCTTTAATCTATACTGTATTGAGTTCTTGTCAGTACAGATGTAGGAAAACCTTTACTGCAACCATGTGGCATGTTGGCTTGTGTTCTACACATTTTTTCTACTCGTCTCTGTGCTGTTAAAAATATAACTCCTGAAAGGACTTCATAACATCCAGCTAAAGCAGAAGATTATAAAGAAAAACAAATCTGCCACATAAGCTTTAATTGGGTTATTTGGAAAAAGGAGATGAGTGCTTTAGCTTCCGGCTGGGAAGGGAATTGCCCATTATCCAGTGATTTTCTCGAGCATGACTATTACTTATGCTATGTAAAGGCTCAACGCTACCATGCCCAGTTAATTACATCCATTACTCAGGACTGGGTGGCAACTTCACACCTGGGGAAACACACACACACAGAACATTCACACTCACATGAACACACATACATACAGGGGTAAACAACCTACATGTGTTTATACTCAGAGCTGTGGCTGTTCTGAGTCCTTTCTCAATTCCAAGAGCTTCACACAGTGTTTATGGCAAACAATTTTAGAAAAGGAAGATTGATTTCATTAGCTCACAGAGAAACGCCATCTTGTTGAATTTTTAAAGAAGCACTGACTTTTCTCCCTCAGAAAACATTTCACTCATAGGTTATGCCAGTTTTGACCTTTAAAGTCATCTGTGCTAACCTTTAAAAGCCATCATGTTTAATGTGAATCATAACAGAACAGCTGGCTGGCTGTGTGCATTCACTCACCACAACCTTTGGTTTTCACCGGAGCCCCATATTCCAGCTCTGCTGGGAGTGAAATTATTATTTTCTTGGAGTGATGGATCTCCTTCTGAATTAGTCATATGTCATATCCTGTGGTGTTGGTGTGACAGTGTGAGTCTTCTGGTGAAAATCAACTGCCAAATAGTGGCACCTACTGGGAGAAAAAAGAGTGTGCAATTTGAATTATTGGCTGACCAGGAGTTATACATATAGGGCAGCACGGTGGCACAGTGGTTAGCACTGTTACCTCACAGCAAGAAGGTCTGGGTTTGATTCCACCTTGGCTGGAGCCCCTCTGTGTGGACTTTGCATGTTCTCCCTGTGTTTGCGCAGGTGTACTCTGGTTTCCTCCCAAAGACATGCAGCTAGTGGGATTAGGTTAATTGGTGATTCTAAGTTGCCCATACGTATGAATGTCTGCATGTGTTAGCCCTGTAACAAGCTGTACCGTGCCTCTTGCCCCATGACTGCTGGGATGGGCTCCAGCCCAGCTGTGACCCTGAAAAGGATGGATATACATTGTTTTGGCTGTTGGGTTTTCACTGTAATTATTGCAGGGTCTTTACCTTACAGTACAAAGTACCTTGAGGCAACTGTTTGTTGTGATTTGGTGCTATATAAATAAAATTGAATTTAATATATAAATATATCTATATCTATCTATCTATCTAATTTATATATATGTATATCTTCCTATCAGCTTGAAGCACCCTGGCATTTCTCCTCTGACCTGCCATCACCATTCTCTGTAAACCCTAGAGATGGTTGTGTGGGAAAATCCTAGTTTCTGAACTACTTAGCCACTACACCTTGCCATGTTCAAAGTCACTTAAATCATGATGTTTAATCTTCAGCAGGTCCTCTTGATCATGTCTACTACTAAATGCACTGAGTTGCTCCCATGTGATTGGATGATTAAACATTTGCACTGAGCAGTTGAACAGGTGAGTGTAGATATCTGTCTTCCTAGTTTCTAAAGCAATAACTCCCAGTAAACAAACAAGTAAACAATCATCAATAATGTTTGACTAGGTCTTGATTCCTTTTCAAATTTTCGATGTGTGGTGATCAAAACCAACACTAGAGAGCAGCACTGTGATATATGACCTTGAAGCAAATTTTTAGAGGATATGGCATGCAGATTAGATCCAGCAAAAAAAAATGTCGAGGGAAGGAGAAAATCAGCAAAGTTCAGGGTTTCCGAGGAAAATATGCTTCCTGAACACAGGCATGTTAGCCTGGGCTAATTGTGATTATTAATGGACCAAAACAAAACATCTGAAGTTAATGAGAAAAGATAAAATTTTTAATTTAAGAGAAGTCATTTAAAATTTAGCTTCACTTTGGGTAATGAAGAGGGCATGTCTCCAGGAAATGAATGTGTGTACATGAACTGTCCTCTGAAAAGATGGAAACATGACTACATCTGTCTTGGAGCAGTTTAGGTTTGATGTCTTTCCCAGTTTCAAGGTTTCCTGTTTGCAGATTATAAATGGCTCTACAGCAAAGCTCTTTTTTTTTCTTTTTTTCTTTTTTTTTTTGTTCTCTTTGGCTCTAGACAAACAGGTCTTTAAATTTATGAACCATAAAAGTTCAAATTATAAACAAGGAGACATAGATGGATGAATCTCTACTGACAGCTCTTTGACAGCTATCTAAACATCGGTGTCACTGTTTGAAGATTGTGTTAAAAATTAAACACACTATAATTTGGACAGATTTCAAATTTGAACCATTTAAATTTAAAGTAAACATAGTTGACTGAAAGTGAAGTTGTATTTCATATTACATGTAATGAATGAACAGTTAGAAACTGTTATTTGTATAAATAAATGAATAACTGGAGCTGAATGGGCTAAAAAAAAAAATACTATATATTTCTGAGTTTTGGGTCAGTGACAGACTACTACAGCTCATTGCATTAAATGTCAAACACCTGTAGCTTTCAACATTTTGTCTCCATTAAGAACATCTGGCAAATGTTTTCACATTTCTTCGATGAACATGGCATATAAACTTTATTCGTGTCACGTTTTGTTCGTAGATTTTCTGCCTGAATAAACACACAGACACACACAGAGTCACAATCTAGTAGCCAAGATTAGAAACAGATGTTGATTCAAAGAAGACATAACAATAGACTGCATCTCTGCAGCCTGTTGTTTTAGCTCGGTGATTAGGACCACAGTAAGTAACACTTGAGTAATCTTTCATGTGCAGTCACGCAGACCAGCGTGCCAATATTATAGCCTACAATTTTCCAAAGTGCGTTAATTCAAAACAGGTTTCACACAGTGATTATGAGCTGAAAAAAATCATGTGACATAACTGTTTTATCAGAACAGAATATCCTCCACAGATGAAAGCCAAGCAGTTGACTTAAACATTCCCAGGTCTGAACATCTCAGGCTTACATTTGGAAACTCAAGCACCCAAAACTGAGATCTTGTTTGTGTTGTGAAAGTGGATCTTAATCACAGTCTAACAGTGGATATCAGTTTTCCACTGCGACTGCGGCTGGTTTGATAAATCTGATGAGGGAAGGAAGTGAAGGAGCTCCTAGACAGTGATGTCATACATTTAAGAAAAACATCAGCATGAAGGCGATTGCACAATCTTTTTTCCCACTGAGGGCACTGGGAGTTGTGTGTGGCACGGGCAGCTCATTTTTCTAAAATTTTGCAATCAAGTTTTAATTTAGTGGCAATATAATAATGGTGTTCCACCATGATTAACATTTTACCATCACATTTGTATGTACTAACTTTTAATATATTATTACTTTTAATTGCCTTATCAAGCAAAAATCTGGATCATTCAATGGAAAAATCAATAAGTGCTTCCCAGCCGAGCCCTTCAGAATCAGCAGTTTTTTTTGTTTTGTTTTGTTGTTGGTTTTTTTTTTTACAGTTACTTTAATATATTTAATGAGGACAAGAGGCTTGCGAATAAAAGCACCAAATTACTTTGAGTGCCTTTTATCCAGTCATTGCCTTGAACTGAAACTGTTTTTATAATATGGAGGAAAATTTTCTATGGCTTCTTTAAATCTTTTAAAGTTATACTTTTCTCATATTTGACTTATCAGCGTAAACCTCTAAAAGAACTAGATTTAGAGCTCGGCAGTCATTGGCCCCATCAACCTGCTCAGGAGCTAAATGTGACTGTGAACCGAGTGGTGTTGTAATATAGGGCGTCACACCATTTTTGAACCTCGTGGTTACCAACTAATCCCATATTTATTGTTACTTCTGTTTCCACATGGACAAAAGAAGAGGCAGCACTGAATTTTACCTGCAAATGAAGTTATGGGACCAGTTAAGTTTTTCACCATCCTCTGTTGTCCTTGGCTGGAAGGTGAACAAACTGTTTTTTTATTCTCCCTGCAACAGTTTTCCTCGTTGTGCAATTCTGAAATCCTGTCCAGTATAATTGTTTTTCTCAAGATGATAAACTGTGACTCCTGTGCTCTTTTTTTTTTCTCTCTCACAGCGCTGAAGCTGTTGTCTGTTCAGGGAACCTTGTCATAAATTCTTTGAGTGAATTTATATCAACCCAGCAGTACTGCATGTCAAGCTTTCCTGCTTTTTATATATCAGAAAATTATTGTAAAAGAACAAACATTAGGTTTTTTCTTATTTTGAGCAAAGTTCAAAGGATTTAATTTGCTAGAAACTACAATTGTCCTTTTGCTTAACTAATGAAATAAAAACTTATGATAACAGATTTATTGTCAGTGTGCGACTAAAACTGGTTTAAAACTGGTCTTCAATTCTGCAGCAACACAAACAGCAGAAAATGACTGTTTTTTGTTGTTTTTGTGTGTGTGTGTATGTGTGTGTGTGTGTGTGTGTGTGTGTGTGTGTGTGTGTGTGTGTGTGTGTGTGTGTGTGTGTGTGTGTGTGTGTGTGTGTGTGTGTGTGTGTGTGTGTGTGAAAAAGATATATCAGTGACAATAGACAGGAATTCAGTCAAAGAAACAGTGGTTGGAATATAAAGATACACAGATGGGTAATGCTTAAAGTTTTCACATTGTGAGTCGGGTTTCACATGGAGCATTTTCCTCTTTTTCTGCCTGGATGGGATCCTATGAGTGAGTCATGTGACTGGGGAATAGCCTCTTGTCCAAGTGTGGTCTGGTTTTGTACCATTTCCTTTTTTTCTGCTGTTAAGCTGAATCAAGCCAGATTTTACTGCATGAAAACTTGTGATCTTGTGTGTTTCATTCAGCTGTTGAGTTTCCTGTCTTTTACCCATCTTGGGAGATAAAGCATGAATAAATTATTATCTTCATATAAATGTCATCCATCGGGATCCGGATCAAAGTTTGTAACTCTCCCCTATTGTTATTCCATATGACTTTTATTCCATATGAAGTCCTTGATCCACAACTGAGGCTTTCGATGGCTCCCAGCCCCAATCCCATTTGTTCATACTTCTCCAGATCAAAGCAGTTCAAAATAATATATTCTTTAATAACATTAAATAAAATATATTTTTTAAAGCTTGCTTCATAAAATAGATGGGTCACGGCAGTTTTAAGTTTAAGGAATGTTACCACACAGGAGCAGATAGATAAACACTCCAGGTCCTGAGGAGTTTTTGTGAAGCACAAATTTTAAGCACCAACAAATATTTAGGATATTTAAGATCAGATAAGATAAAATTTTAATGATGAATACTGTGTTAAATACTGTGTTATATTCTCCTCACAATAGGAGGAAATCCTCTTTGACCCATCATAAGTTGAATAAATACACTATATTGCCAAAAGTACTGAGCTCCTACAAAGTTGTGCTTGTGCCAGAGGAGGTTTGGAGCTCTTCAGTTATTAAGGTTCTTATTATACAGTTGATCATGGAATATCTAGGAAGGAAGCTGTTACACAAACTCACTCGTTGCAACTGTGGCATCCTGAGAGCGGCCATTTCTTTCACAAATGTTTGTAAAGGCAGACTGCATGTCTAGGTGTTTAATTTTATACACCTGCAGTCATAGGACTGAAAAAAACCTGAACTCAAAGATGAAGAGAAATAACCCAGTACCTTTGTGTATCAAACATCTGCACACCAGACAGCAGTACTCTCTGTAGGACACTCCAAGTAAAGTACAATATGCACACTTTAAAAAGAGCAGCTTAAAACAAGGGAGAGTGAAATAAATGTCTGTGGGATATATGACGTCTTAGAGGTCGCTGAAGCCAAAGGTATCCTGTGAGACTGACCAGGATTCAGTTTCTTAAATCTTGAAGGTTCTCCTTCCAACTCACACTCCTTTCCCAAAGACTCTTACGTTACTGGCCACATTCATGACTCTCCTCTGTCCATGTCTGCCACTATTTTATCTGTGCTGGCATGTTAGACTGGGTCATTGCATCACACCTCATTTCCAATAATCAGCCATCATAGATAAATTTTTATTACAGCTTTAGTCTTCCGTCTGTTGTGTTATGGTCATTGTTCTTTCTGTTCTGCCTCACTTTTGGATTTCAGAGAGCAGAAAAACCTGTTTGTTGTGGGGGGGGTTGTTACCTGCTATGTTCCTGAGTTTTCCTCTTGAGCTTAAATGTCTACTACCAAAAAGGACCAGAGAACTGAGAATGCAAGCAACTTCAACAATGTGAGATATTTCTGAAAAGATGCACAATGAGATTGACTGAATTAACACTGCAAACACTGGTTTGCAGAAAAAAAAATGTGATTTAATTTAATACAATAAAATGAAGACAAAATGAAAAAACTTTTGTTTTGTTTTGTTTTGATATTTTTAGAAAATTTGTTCTGTTTTTCCTCTCCTAAGTCAAATAACCCCATCTCCTGAGACCTTTAGCTCTGAGGGTCTCCAGAGGTCTCCAAACTATGGTCCAAGAGGTAAATGGATAACCTTGTTGAGCAAATATCATCTGTCTTCCGAGTCAGGCTCACATGTTTCTAATCTAGCCCTTAATTCTGCATACCTTCATGCTTTAGTGAGCTGGAGAAAACATGAAGGACATGCTATAACAGTTACTTGCACTCTGTATAATGTGCCAGGAGAACCACATGTCCTTTCCCTTTTCTTATATCCATGTTAAAATGTCTTTACAGTCATGTAAGTGGAAATACGTTTGCACTTTGGTCATGTGTAGTAATGGGTTGGTCCTAACATCCTGCAGATGTTCACTCTCTCCAATTTCTGTGACGAAGAATTATTACGCAAAGAACACTGGCGATATGTTAGACAAACAGTCTTTACACTCTTGCATGAATGCCAAATTAGTTATTTGTAAGACAAACATGCTTTCTAAATGTAAAACACTGATGTAAGTGTCTCATTAGTGGAGTTAAAGAGCAGCATGAAACAGATTTCATAACCAGACGAGGTTATCAGACATATCAGACATGGTTAAAGGCACTAAGATTAGAAATCTTAGAGCCTTGCACTTTGTCTGACATTGTTGGATAACTTTGCCTAATTGCGATGAGAAACATTTCTGTATAATTTATTGTAACATGCCAACATTTTGCATGTAGATAACTGCTACATAACGCTTGTCTATTGAGTAACTGTGGGGCAGATAGGCCAACCATTATTATGACTAAGGAGTGACAGTTGTAGCATATACGCATAAACTCATTTCATTGCTTCTGGTGACCCTCAATGGTCGATGACTTCAGTGTTGTGTTTTTTTGTCCCAGAGCACCAGTTTGGCCAAGATGTATGTATATAGTACTTATAGAAAACATTTCATTCTTTATTTTCAGTGATATATATTTGAATATGATTAGGATATAGAATATTGATTAGAATTAGGTGCAGTCAATAAATTCTAAATATCACCATCACCACAGTTAGCTAGCGGACGCCGCCATTAGCACTACGATCATTTGATAATGAAGGGAAACCCCATTCTGTACCGAACCAGCAGCACTTTTCCTGTAACACCATTAAACATTTACTGGGAAACAGCTGGAGGTCCTTCATCAACCACCTGATCAGCAACATGAAGAAAAGAGAACTTTGTAGCTCCTCCATCCACCACTGTTTGTTTCACAAAGAGAAAAATCTGCAGTAAATCGATGTGCAGAAGAACTGTTAATAATACAGCCTGTAGAATTCATTGAGTTTTGGAGTTCATATTTTTCTGTGTTTGTCCCTGTTGATGTTCATGTGTGTCCTTAATATTACACACATTTAGCACGTAGTGCTGCTGTCTTGTGAACAGTTGGTTGTTGAATATATTTCTTTAAACGGTATCTTTTGTTGAGTTTTCATTACACAATAGTCACTTTTGCACCTTGGATCTTGCACCTGATTAAGTATGAAAATACTAATACTAATACTGAAATTAACAAAACTAAACTAAAACTAAGCATGAAAACAAAACTAAAAAACTAATAAAAAAACGAGCAAAACCACTCTGATAACTAACTAAAACAAACTGAATTAGAGAAAAAAAAAGTAAAAATGAACAAAAACTAAACTATATTGTAAAATCCAAAACTATTATAACCCTGGGTGGAGGATGAGCACCGCCACGCCGACTAGTTTAAAGAGCAAGTATGTCTGTGACTGCTGCTGCAGAACCCCCTTGCAGGAAATAAGCTGCATTTATCAGTCACTGTGCGTGTTTTCAGCTTCAGCTTAACAACAGCTGTATACACCATGTATATCACCATGTCATAGCCTGTTAACCGCCTACGTCCTGTCCACGGGACATATGTAGTGCATTTTGTATGACAGGCTAGACCCTCCCACTTTGATTGACACCTCATTTGGCCAATCATGTTAAGAGCCAATAATCACCTGAGGGCATCACGTAGCTTTTCAGGTGATTTTGGTATGGCCAGTTACATCATTGACCGAATGAGGTGTCAATCAAAATGGGAGGGTCTAGTCTGCGATATAAAGTGGACTACATACATGGCCAGTAAACAGGCTGAACGTATTCGTGAACGTTTTAAAGGTTGGCTGTTGACGAAAGTCTAGCTCCGAGGCGAGAGAAGCTAGAGAATTGATGCTCCAGCATAGCACAAACAGTTCAGAAACAATTTGAAATCAGAAAAAAAGAGCTATTTATTAGTCATGTTTTGGACTGCTCATTGCTAGCAGATTTATTCTGGCCCAAGTGCAGCCATGACTGGTTCTGAATGAAGACTTTACCCTCACCCCCTTCCAGGTACTGCGTACCAGGGCAGAATCTTTTAGTGGTACGCAGTACCGGAAAGTACCGGCTTACTTTGACCCCTGGTTACAGCCTTGTTTGCCACATTGCCACAACACCAAAATATTCTTTCACTTGCCTGTTACTTTATTAGTAAATATTTTTTTAACACATATTACAAATATGGTCCATACTCACAACTTGAAATTATTTTTGTGCTTTTGCAGAAATCTATTTAATTGACCTCAGATGATAATTTCTATTATCTGTTGCTTTAAGGAGAAGTATATATGTGTACATATGTGTATATATATATATATATATATATATATATATATATATATATATATATATATATATATATATATATATATATATTTTTTTTTTTTCCAGGCTGTGTTTTATTGCAGTAGAATATAATTCTATTGCAATAAAACACAGCCTGAATTATTTTAATCATGAAATGGGAAGGAGACATCTGTCAGCCTTCTGTTTGTGCTGCTGTCTTCCTTTGCGGTTTATTCACTCGTACGTTAAATAAGCACCTCTTTCACGGGCCATTTTCAATAACATTTCCACTACCGAGACAAACACAGCCATTTTCATTTTATTGCTTTCTGACTGTGAATAATGTGACCCACTCTGTAATAGATTACAGCCAAACATATTGTGCGTGGTAGGCTATGTTCTACAACTTAAGAGTTACTTTGATCCAGACCACACCCTTTTAGTGCAGATGTTGTAAGTTTGACACAATCATTAAAGCAAGATGACACACCAGAGCTGCTTTCACATGTGCACTTCAGGCCTGATCTTTTCCAGACAACCTGACAGAGGTACATGTGAGAAATGGTCTTTAACCTGCAGGATCACTAGTAGAATGTCTGTATGAAGTCCAGTTGTACCAGTGTGAGAATAGTGCAGATAATAATCAGGTGAATACATGTAGCCTGCAAGCTCTACTCAGGCAGCAATATTTCCAGATGTAATAATGCATCTGCTGTGTCCTACATACAAGGAAGGGCAGCTTTGAACAATAGAGCTAGAGTTCATGTGTGATAATGACTTAAGAAAACACAGAGTCTCCTGACATGAAGTAATGCAACTGGATTTGTATAAGCAGCAATAAAATGACATATCAGTTATGCTGGTTACTGACTTCAGTTTCATCAGCTGCCAGAGATTCATTTCACTCAATTTCTCTCTCACTTTTGGACCAAATAATATTTTTGATGGCATACATCTGGGTAAATTACATGTGAGTAAATTGCACCCACAGCCTTTAGGCTTTTACAATTTTCATATAAATAGCAGATGAGCTATGTCAGACACATGAATTTACCTCTAGGATCAATAAAGTTATTCTTATTCTTAATTAAGAAATAATTAAACACTTATTCAACAGTTTCTCTCTGCACCATATTTCTTCCCATTCTGCCTTATAGTATTACCTTCATGTACCCTGTAACCCTGGCTGCTGTAGTTGTGCCTCCTGTTTGAAGTAATTCCTGTCTTTTGCAGCTCCTCTGCAAGTGATGAAAGACAAACTCCACAGACACCCAGAAAACTGTCATTTAACTTTTGTACAGCAAGAACTATGGATTTTATGTGAGTAACTCTATTCAAAGTGCAAATAGGTATGTGAATATTGTTTTAAAACTTTCCTTTTATCCATAAAGCTGTGAGTAATTTAATGCATGGGAACAGAAGAGGCTTGTAACTTGTAGACAGACTTTATTTTATGAAAGCAGACAGGACAGCAAGGAAACAAGAGGTTAAGCAGAGAGCACTGGTGGTGGGGTGGGTGGTGTGTGTGTGTGTGTGTGTGTGTGTGTGTGTGTGTGTGTGTGTGTGGGGGGGGGGGGGGGGGGGGGGGGTCCTTTTAATGACTCTACCAGTGAAAATATGCAGAGCAGCTTCTGCTTCTGCCATTAGGGGCCCGGCATCACACAGAGGGAGAGACATCCCACTCTACTTCCTTTTAGCCTTTTAGATTTAAAAAAAAAAAGTAGTCCAAGCTTTACATTAAGAAGTTAAGACCTTTAGAAGCCAACACATCTGACATTTTGAGTAAAGTTATCATCAGAGAACACAAACACAACAAGTCTGATGAAAACTGACAATTACTGATACAAGGCTTTGATTTTCTCACTAAAGATGGTTTTTCTTTGAATAGCAGGAGAAATATCTCCCAGCACTGACACATTGTGGTTGAGATTAGAATAAAATAACTGCTACACTGTCATTCATCATTTACTGAATATGGTATCCGGTTTAAATTCCAGAGTAACTCCTTGTTGAATGTTGATGGTAAAGGAAGACCTTCAGTCTTTGTAATGAAGCTTAGGCATAAGTTCAGTAAGGAAGATATGTGGATTTTAATGCTGTGCCATTAATAACACTGAAATTTATTATACTCACATCTTAGATTTGTTCGTTTTGTTTTTTGGCTTGGTTTTTGTTACATTTGCTTTTTATGCTACAAGATCATTCTTGTGTGAATTCATTAAAGTGTGAAGAAGACTCTGCGTTTACATGAACAAATTGGAGTATATTAGATAAATATGACATGGAGGGTTTTGGGGGGGCAGTGTGGGCGAGCACTGACGTCCAACAGTTAGTGCTTGTGGCACAACTGCCCCCTCAATTTTAACTACACCCTATACACCTCATTCATTCACAACATAAACACATACACTTACAAGTTGGGCGGGGAGAGGGGGGGTGGGTCATCTCACACCCCGATTTCTTACGCCTTGCCCGGGGTGGGGGTCGGGTGGTTCTTTGGGGCCGGGCTGGCGGCATCTTGGGGTTACTGTTGGCCCTGGGGTGGTTTCCACTCGCCCCATCCTCAGAGGGTGGGTAGCTATGGATGAATGTGTGTCTTTGTATTTGTCACAGTCTTCGTGAGTATGGGTGGGCGAGTGGATGTGTACGTATGGTGTATCTATGTTTATATGTGTGTGGGTGAGTGTGTTTGTTCATAAGTGCATAAATGTGCTTGCGGGTGTGCGTGTGTTTGTATGCTTGGCTGGACCTGGGTCTGGGCCTGTGCCTTACCTCCTGGCCGCTCCTTGCTGGTTGCCTCCCCCCCCCCCCCCCCCCCCCCCCCCCCCCCCCCCTGCCCCCCTGGGGTGTGGGTACCTCCGGGTTCCTGGGTGGGGCTGGATGTTCTGATGTGGGTGGTGACCTGCTTCCCTGGGGGCTGCGGCACGGGGCTGCATTGGATTCTTCGGCGTAGGGGGGGGCTCTGTGGGGGCTTGGGCGGCCCTCGGGTGCCGGGGGCCCTGGGGCCCTGCTGCCAGCCATGCAGGGGGGCTGGCCGCTGGGGGGGGCTGGCTTCTCATTGCCTCAGGTTCTCTGGTGTCCTTGCTCCTTGACTGTGGGGACTCCGTCTGAGACCTCCCTCCCCCGTCTGCTGGGAGGGGTGTACGGTTGTCTTTAGAATGAGTGGCCGCGGGTCTTCGTAGGTCTTGATGGGCTGCTGGTGGCCTGGGCTACCTGGGGTTCTCTTTGCCTGCCTCTAGCTTCTGGTGGGCGGGGCTGAGGCTTTCTGCCTTCATTGGTAAGCACATTTCATGACACAAATACATACACCCACATAATAACACAAATGGTTGGTTTGTGTAACTATGCTTATTCTTTTATTTTGTTTTCGCCACACAATCTTTAATTTTGCAAATATTGTCAATATCTTATGTTTAACAAGTGACGAACTATTTGGTTTATCTACTTGCACTCTTTCCTGTTTATTTTTTCTATTTTCCCCCCTTTTTTCTCTTTTTCCCTCTTTTCCTTTCTCTTTTCTTTCTTTTCTCTTTTGTATTTCTTAAGCCTGTCATTTCTGGCACAATTTGTTAAACAGCATGTTAAAAATAATTCAAATAAAATAAAGGGTCACACAGTAACAAGAGGAGCCTATAGAGAACCTATAGAGCTCATCTTGAAATTGCAAATATGTTTGGCACAACAATGCATTCAGATCACAGTTCTGTTTGCAAGATCTGCCAGACATGACAGGCTAAAAAAAAAAAAAAAAAAAAAAAAAAAGATAAATATGTTTCAAACCACTGCAGTGCAGTACCCTTAATGCCTATGGCATGCTCTCATCTCTGTAATAAAATGTTATGGTCAACAGTATGAAAAGCTGCACTGAGGTCTAACAGGCCAAGCACAGAGATGAGTCCACTGTCAGAGGCCCTGAGAAGATCATTTGTAGAAACCAAACAAAAACTGAGTAAGGGCCAGGTGGTCGATAGATAACAAAAAATCAAACATTTTTTGAATTTTCCTATTGGGGTGTACAAGGCTAAGAGTCAGGCTTTCAAATGAATTAAAACTCTGTGTGGGTCTTTGGATGATTAACAAGCTGGAGTGAAAGATTGCTGCTACTCCTCCTCCTCGGCCTGCACTTCGAGGATTCTGACAGTTTGTATGACTCGGGGGTTGAGGATGTTATATTGGTCTTTCTTTCTGAATTTTTATGCTTAAATTGTATTATGCTGATTTTTGGTTTGGTTTCTGATGTTTGAGAGCAGACACAGCCTCTACGGTAGTATTGAAAGTTGAACTACACATTTTGCAGAATATACTGTATTGTTGTAATTACTGATGTATCAGTGGGGGCATCGCTTTGGTAATGCACCTGGTAAAGTACTTACATTGATAAATAAAGTATTATCAAATCCTAACCTAGACTAAAACATCATGATATATTTGCCAATTACCTTTTTTTAATTAATTATAATACCATAGTAATGAAATGATATTTACCTCTTCATATACAAATACTATACTCTAGTTCACTTCGTTATTTTCCACCAGTAGTGGAAGTTCTTCTGTGAAGTTACATTAAAACCAGTTTCATGTCCTGATGATTTCTGATTATCAAGCTAAAAGAATTGAATATTTGTGATATGAAATTTTACACTTGCATTGTGAAGATGAATCAATGTGGGTAGATTAAAGAATTAAAATAAAGATCTGAAACTTGTGGTAAATGTGTTAGAACTGTGAGCTCTTCTGGATTCTATAGCTCAAGCTGCAGCGCGAGTTTGTTGTGATCACATCTGAGTTCAGCATTGTGTGTGCTCGTCTATGCTTCTGGCTTTATAACCCGTCTCCTGAGACTTCAGTTATGTAATTGATGGTATGTTGGTTCAGGATGTTCTAAGCTCGTATAACAGTGGTATAGAGCTGCCAGTGAGAACCTACATATTTATTATCAGGAAAGAATGCAACCTGCCTTCCCCCATTTTGATGATTGGCAGGTATGCTCAGAGTGATAAAATAGTGTGCTCTGTTAACCATAAACAATGCAGGAATTTGTACAGTTAAAATATATATATTGCTGTTGTACCTACCTACTACTACTTCATCTGACAGCAGAGTAACTCTGGTGTCAGATGAATTGAATTGAAATTGAATGGAAATGTCAAGTAGAACGTCTCTTGTTTTGACCATTTATCATTTGGGATTTATTGTTTTATATGTAAAATTGTAATCTAAAATGTATCAGGTGACAATAATTATCATATATATAGGTACTGCAGTGTGAAAACTCAGAAAATAGGAGAAACTCGATATACTCAAAGTGCTTCAATCTATTTTTCACCACAAAAGACAAGAGACGAGTCACCAGTTAAGGACCAAAATTAAACAAAGGATGATCCCAAAATGAAAATGTTTTGCAGTGTAGATACAAAGATCTACAAATATATTCATTCATGTGAAAAAGAAAGTTTTCACATCACTCTGGGTACATCCTGTGATTCAGTAGGTTGTAAAACCACCTTTACCAGTAATAACTTGGGATAATAATTTTCTGTATGACTTGTAGATTTGCTGCTGTTCTTGGGATCATTGTCCTGTTGCATGACCCCAGATTGGCCAAGGTTCAGCTGTTGGGCAGATGGCCTCACCTTTGACTCTAAAATACTTTGGTATCCAGAGGCATTCATGGTCAACACAATGACTGCAATGTGTCCAGGTTCTGTGGATGCAAAACAACCTGAAATCATCAACCCTCTACCACCGTGCTTGATAGTTAGTATGAGGTAATTGTGCTGATATGCTGCATTTGGTTATCTCCAACTGTGGTGCGGTGCTGTCCAAAGGGCATTGTTCCAGATGTCTTGTGGTCTGTTCAGATGAAACTAGCCATACTTTTGTATGTCAGTTAACATGTAACATGCTAAGCAGCACCTGGCTGCCACTTATCCTCTTAATTTCCATGGAAGCAGTATAGGGTGTACTTTTACAGGACTGCATAGAGTTCTTTTTCTTGTTATTGTAAATGAATTAATAAAAAGACTGACAGATGAAACAACTTTCCATTTGTTTGCTTTTAACTGTAGCACATATTTAATCGACTCTATATGGCAGATGTTGCCAGAGGTTGAGTTAATATCCATCCAGTGGTAAACAACCTTCTGTTTGGCCCAGTGCAGCTTGCTTAAAGCATGTTAAGGATCAACCTCATCCTCACTTCATAAAAACAACCTGTCTCATTTGATGCAATTCCAGAAACTCTGCCCGACGTGATTCAGGAGTCTGCAGTCTTGCTATGGATGTTTGTTTCTTTTTCTTCTGTTGCCTGGAAACCTGACTTTGTGTGTTTATTTATTCACTCGCTTTTCCTCCCATGAAATCATTACTCACCTATTCTGTCCCTTTCAGACATAAAGTTCATCGAGGATGTAAAAGAGTGCCATAAAGTTGTCTTCACTGAAAAGCTCTTTAGTGTTTGAATAATACACCCCTGGAAGTGATGGCTGGTGTCTAAGCTTTTGGAAGATATGCGATCTGTATTTATTTTGCTTAAACAGAATATAAATCTATTTTAGTGAAAAGTATTGTAAATACAGCTATGTGATTGGTTTACATTAATTTTAGGTTTTCATGCTCAGTCAACCATGTCGCAGTTTTTCCATGAGTGCCTCTTCTACACACACAAAAGCAGACTCTTATCTGCCCCCAAACTTGACCACACTGACGCTTATTTTCTCACACCAAACCAAAGCACCTCTGCAGAGGAAACTCAGTAATTGGTGGAAGGTAAACATGAAGCTTCAGGCTTGTTGAACCTGATTGTTTTTCCCCTCAAGAGAACCCTGTACTCAGTACGAGTGTATGTGTTTTATTTAATAAGTGGTTGACCAAATTTTGCCACTGGCATTTGTCCTTTTACCTGGCCTGAAGCCTGTGGTGCAGGACCAGGTTATATTTTTCCGCTGTAGGGTGTTCTTTGCCTTGTAATTGACAAAAAGACGTCAGCTAATGAATGTTGTGTGGAAAAACAACAGATACGGACAATTTTACAGGACATCTAACAGACATGACAGACTTTGCTCCACATCCTCTCTCTGTTTCTGTGACTCTGTGCCTCTTTGTCTGGATTAACGTCATTGAGGAGAAAAAAACCCCAAACATTTAAAGTGGCGTAAATCAACATTTTTAATAATTATGAACAATTCAGTGTTATCTCCAGCTCCCCTCACCTCTGCAGCGCTTTTAGCTCTTGGTTTGGGTCTTTCAGCCTGGAACTGTTTTCCATTTTGGCTGAAAAAGCTCTAAATACTAAACACCAGACAAAGGTAGCAGCTATCTGGTGAACATAGTGGAGCATTTAGCAGTTAAAGAGCTAGATATCTCCCTCAGGGCTTTGTAGAGACCAAAAACAGACCCCAAAATGAGTGTCAGACTGAACATTTACTACACCAGAAAGTAAATGAATGATGATTTTGCTCCTTATTGGGTGGATGTGCATGCAAGCAGCTGTTTGGTTGCTGACTCAGGATTATGCTTTGTTTTGTTTTGTTTGTTAATTTTTATATACTTGTTTATTTATGTCAAAGTCTGCATTTCTAAATTTTTATCCATATCAGCATGTTATACAAAAATGATCAAATCTTCAACCCGCAATATGTGATCATAGAGGTGAGTAATCCAAGTGCAAATTTGGCAGCACCTGTGCAGGTTTCATTAAGAGGTTTGGCAGCTGATCCCCGCGCACTTCTCAGAGGTCATTCACTGTTTACATGACAAAATGGAGATAAATGGACATGCACATGGATCATTTGCTCAAATCTGCTTCACATTTGACAGTAACAGTGTAACTCAAAGTTTTGATAAATTGTCTTCTTCAGATGGTCTAAACTTGAAGATCTAATTGCTACAAATGCTTTTCCAACTCTTGTGCCTGCTTTAAACAGATTAGAAAGTTGATATGGAATATCTGAATCACCGGCTCTCTGTCTGTCATCAGTGTGCTTGCAGCCCAAGGAAACAGAAGCATGCAGGCTGAGAGCAGAGTACATGACAAATGCCCAGTTTGACTCCACGAGCATTGATCTTGGGCACGGGGTTGATTTTATTAACACAGGCATTTGTTGGTCAGACCCCCTGGCTGTCCCTCTTTTATATGAAGGACTATCTAATGACCATTGGGTGTCACGGTTTTTACAAGAAAAGTGATGGATCATGAAGATAATAGTGTAATCAAAAGACACTGTGGCACACTGCCGAGAGAGGAGGGAGGGCTGGCTGAGGGAAAGAGGTATAAAGGAGACATGAAGGAGTGTGTTGAACCAGAGGGAAAAACTCAGGCGGAGGAAAGAAAAGTGAAACAGAAGTGTAACAGGAGGGAAACGAAGAACATTCCCAGAGAGAAATAAAAAGGCAGGAGCTCAGAACTGAGAAAGTGCTCTCAACACAGAGGTAAGAAAATATCAGTTTATTGGGCTTCACATATTTATGTGTCATGAGTCTGCTAATGTTTGCTGAGACTGTACAGAGATGTGAGACTGATATTTGAAAGCAAGTGGCTAAACCTATGGCTGAAAACAAGCTGGGAGTTCATTGAGATTTCAGGGTTTGGAATACCAGTCGTGCAGTTTGTCAGAATCATGTGGCTTACCTGCATCTTTATTTCAGGTTAATCTTGGTGATGTGTGGTTTGCTATTAGTTTTTCATTTATTTCCTTCAACCCATCGCTCTCAATCCTACGTGATGTCTTGTTTTATTAACACTTTCTCCATTCTTTCATCTTAAACACAGAGGTGATAAATTAGTCTGCAGTGTACAATTGTTAAAGTGCGCTAATGCAAACCTTGTGTGGGTAGATTTGGACCATGCAGCCAGTGTTTCGACAGTGGATGCACAAATGTTTGAGTGTTCCCCTGACAAATAGTGATGACTAACACAGATGTGTAATCTGAGTTGGGGGGGGGCTTCGTCCAGCCATGTTTTTTCATCCTAAAACCTCAAAGACCAAAAGCATTGTGAATATACTTAAAGGCACACATTTTAAATCTAAACATGAATCATTGTTTTATTAATTTCATTAATATAATAAGTCTTTTTTTGGGGGACTCATCTACAGGTATGTATGGTGTTACTGAACACTGTTAACATGAAACTTTTTTTTTTAACTTTATGTTCCTATTAGAGTTTTTGCTGCTGAACATCATCTCCATTGAAGTTCCTGGTGTGAAACACACATACCAGGGGTGAAAGTTTAAGTGTCAGATGTGGCAGCAGGGTGTGAGAATGTCACTGAGCTCTCTGATCCTCTTCTTGGGAATCATTGCAACCACTGCTGTGACAGCTCAAGGTGGGTCTCTCACAAAACACTGACAGGTTTGTTTTGTTTTCATTTGAGTAAAAAATAAAACTAATAATGAACTCTCCCTACAAACATAATTGCATTTCAAAGAAAGAAGAATTTTTAAACATTTTGGGGAAAAAAAAATAGCTGACAGCAATGTAATGCTTAAAAAACACCTTGTGTTGGGTTTTATTTTATATGTTTAAATTTTATATTATATATATATATATATATATATATATATATATATATATATATATATATATACACACACAACTAAAGATGGGGGAGGCCAGAAGTGTTGACCACTCTGTGAAAGACTGCATGGCAAATAGTTCAGAATAATGTTTCTCAGTATAACATTACACAGAATTTGGGTGTTTCTCTGTGGTCTATAATAACATTCACAGAATGTGGAGAAATCTCTGGCTGAAAACCAATACTTGAATGTCTGTGATCTTCAGTCCCTCAGCAGGCATTGCATTAAACACCAAAGTGATTTGTAAAAATTCGTAAAAATCCCTGCACAATCTCACAAACACTTTTGAAAACTATTGCCAGTGAACAAAGTTCATCACTGCAGCCACAAAAATTAAAACAGAAAGAATATATATATATATATATATATATATATATATATATATATATATATATATATATATATATATATATATATATATATATATATATGTTTGTGTCTCTTTTTCATCCACACACTTACATAAAATAAAAACTACAAAAATACAAACTATAGTTGTTAGAGACTGGATTAAAAAAAACATATGACTAACTAAATCTGTTTAAACTAATTAGGAAGGCTGGCTCTGCAAACTGGACACTTGTGAAGCTGTGGTGGAGTGCAGGCTACTAGATAATGCTGACCACCCTTTGCATCACTTACTGGACAGGCAACAGACTACCTTCTCTAAGAGACCGATTCATAAATCATGCAATAACTCTTCATAATACAATATACCTGTCTGGCAAGGAATCATCTGCCAGATGATATTATATTATTATTGTTATTAGTGGGGCAGCATGGTGGCATGGTGATTAACACTGTTGCCTCAGAAGATCCTGGTTCGAATCCACCATCTGGCCAGGGTCTTTCTGTGTGGAATTTGCCTCTTCTCCCTGTGTTAGTGTAGGTTTTCTCTGGGTTCTCCAGTTTCCTCCCACAGTCCAAAAACATGCAGTTAGTGGAGTTAGTGCAATTTAGATTCACCAATTAACCTATCAGTTGTGAAAAAAATGAATGAAAAAATTTTTATTTGCACATAAACGTGCCATGAGTTCATCAAATATCTTTTGATATGTTCATGGAGAAGAGACAAAGAGTCTAGTTCTGCTGTCTACCACTATGAGGGTAACTTTTGTTCACTTTTTTTTAATCTAATATATTTTCACTGTACCTACAAAGTGCTATTAAGGCTATGTTTGTTTCCATACTTTCTTCACATCTAGATAACTATGAGTGGACCACATGGTTCAATGTTGATCATCCTGGAGGTCGTGGAGACTATGAACAGCTGGATGCCATTCGTTTCTATTACCGTACCCGAGTATGTGAAACGCCAAAGGCAATCGAAGCCAGAACCACTGAATGGGTCCCAGCACGTGATACTGGGGAGACAGTCCATGCAGACCCAACGGTGGGCTTCTGGTGCCTGAATGAGGAGCAAGGTCCCCAACGCAACTGCTCCAACTATGCAGTCCGTTTCCTTTGTCCAAAAGGTTTGGTCATTAACAATTTTTATCCTGGTTTGTCTCTGTTCAGTAAAAAAAAAAGAAAAAGGAAAAAGAAATCTAATTTAAAGTGTTTCATGAAAAAACGTTTTCTGTTAATATGCATGCAAATAAGTAAAATTTATTTTCTGAGTACTGTGTTTTGTTTTTGTCTCAGCACATAATAGCATTAGCATTCAGGGGACCTGGGGACCATGGTCAGACTGGAGCCCCTGTCCTGCCCTATGTGGTCAAGTGGGGGTGCAACTTCGCTATCGAAACTGCCAGACTGACTCGCTGCCTTGCAGTGGGCCTAAATTAGATGGGAAAGCATGTAGTGGAGCTGAGTGCCCAAGAACAGGTGAGGAAGACTTAGTTTAGCTACACAGAGAAGCTTGCAGTTCTCTTAAATTAGGCCCTGGCAATAATATAGCACATATATATAAAAAATAAATTTGTAACAAATAAGCCAATAAACTTTGTTTTTATTCTACTCCTTAGATTGTTCCCTGCAGTGTGTGATAGGGCGAGTGAACTCCGACTGTGATGCATGCACGTGTGAAGAGCACATAATGTTGGGTTCTGTACGCAGAGCTGGTGGCCTCACTGCTGAAGGGGCTACCATCCTTCGCTATGGCAAATTCCTTACCCTTACAGACCACAACGGACATTTCCGCATTCCTGGTATCTGCCCTGATGGCAACACAACCCTGACTGTCAGCCTCCAGGGTCATGCACCCCTTGATGTTGTTGTGCCCAAGAGCAGTGAACGCACCTCAGTCCTTAGTATCCAGCTGAAAAGAGCCGGTAGATATCTGGAATACATAAATAGTGAATCAAGATAGAAAACAATTCTGAGCTGCATGTTTACTGTAGGGGAGTCTTTTTAGCATGTAAAGGTAATAAATTTATTTCTGTTGCTAGAGAAACTTCATGTGTTGAGCAACCCTGAAAGCAAGGTCAGGAGGGAGGGACAAAGTGCTGCCTTCTGTTGCAAAGTCACAGGAACGCCACAGCCGGATAAATACCAATGGTAGGACTCTCACATTTGAATTTTAGACAATAGAAATTTTAGAGCTCCTTTTAAGTCATTTAATTTGTTTTGCTAAAAAATTACAATGTCTGTGTTTCTGTCATTTATCTTTTCTTACCTGTGAACAGGTTTCATAACAACACTCTCATGGAGGAGCAGTCAGAAAGCACCTTGGTCATAAGAGATCTGCATCCTGAGCAGTCCGGGGAGTACTACTGCAGAGCAAGTGGTCCGACTGGGGCTATTAAAACAAAACCAGCTACTCTCAAAATTTTAGGTGTGGTATTAATAAAGTGAAAATACATGCTGAATACACAGAAGTAAGAATTGTAGTATGTAAAAACCAAGTCATTTTTTTCTCATGTGAAACACAGGCAGAGATGAGCATTCATGCAACCCCAAGCCTGAATCCCACCTCATCCGCCTTCCACATGACTGCTTCCAAAACAGCACCAGCTCATTCTACTACGATGTGGGCAAGTGCCCCCCAAGTAGATGTGCTGAACAGCTTGACAATGGCATCAGGTGCAAAGACAAAGTGGCTTACTGCTGCGGTGTGTCAAAAATGGAGGAGAGACAGCTAATGTGTCAGGGCTACCAACTGCCCACCATGGTGGTGACCAAGTGTGGCTGCCAGAAATGTATGGACACTAAGGCCATTGTGCATGGTAGGGCCATTGCTGCAGACAATGGGGAACCAATGAGATTTGGGCATATTTTCATGAACGGAGTCAGAATCAGCCGTACAGGCTACAAAGGGACCTTCTCCATCCAGGTCCCTCCAGACACAGAGAGGCTAGTGTTAACCTTTGTGGACAACATGCAGAAATTTGTCAACACCACAAAGGTGCTTGCATTCAACACCAAAGGTGGGGCTGTTTACCATGAGATCAAACTTCTCAGAAAGAAAGCTCCTGTGACGATCAGCTCCACAGAAACCAGTGCTCTGGAGCTCGGGGAGGTAGAGGGCCAGGAGGCAATGGTTCAAATCCAGATTCCTCCCTATTCCTTTTATAAAAAGAATGGAGAAGTTTTCACAGGTAACGTCAGTGCTAGTGTAACATTTCTCGACCCCAGAGACGTCTCTACAGCTGCCGCAGCTCAAAGTGATCTAAATTTTATTGGAAATGAAGGTGAGACCCTACCACTGAGAACCTATGGCATGTTTTCAGTTGACTTCAGAGGTGAGGAAAACAATGAGCCACTGAATGCAGGTCAAGTGAAGGTTCTCCTGGACTCTGCTCAGGTTAAAATGTCAGAGCACCTCAACACCATGAAGCTGTGGTCACTTAACCCTGAGACTGGCCTGTGGGAGGAGGAGGGAAGTCTGCAGGTGGAGAAGAAGAGAAGAGGCAAAAGGGAGGAGAGAACATTTTTGATTGGTAATATGGAGATCAGGGAAAGACGTCTGTTTAACCTGGATGTCCCAGAGAACCGCAGGTGTTATGTGAAAGTGAGGTCCTTCCGCAGTGAACGCTTCATGCCCAGTGAGCAGGTGGAAGGAGTTGTGATCAGTCTCATAAATATGGAGCCCACAGCTGGCTACTCCACCAATCCACGTGCCTGGGGCCGATTTGATAGTGTGGTCACCGGCCCCAATGGAGCCTGTCTTCCTGCTTTCTGTGATGAACAAAAACCTGATGCCTATACTGCCTACGTCATGGCCAACCTTGGAGGAGAGGAACTGGAGGCTGTCTCTTCTGCTCCCAAACTAAATCCCAACCTCATTGGAGTGCCTCAGCCTTATCTTGGCAAACTGAACTACAGGCGATCTGACCATGACGACCCCAGAGTGAAGAAGACGGCATTCAGCATCAATGTAGCCAAACCAAGTCCCAACACGGCCGAGGAAGGTAATGGACCAGTGTACGCATTTGAAAACTTGAAAGAATGTGAAGAGGCCCCATTCAGTGCAGCTCATTTCCGGTTTTCACGAGTGGAAGGGGATCGCTATGACTACAATACAGTGCCATTCAATGAAGATGATCCCATGAGCTGGACGGAGGATTACCTGAGTTGGTGGCCCAAGCCTATGGAATACCGGGCCTGCTACATCAAGGTCAAAATCAACGGCCCGCATGAGATCAATGTGCGGTCCCATAACATGGGTGGCACCCATCCCAAGACAGTAGGCCAGCTGTATGGCCTCCGAGACACTCGCAGCATCCGTGACATGGACCAAGCATCTGTTTCAGCTGTGTGCCTGGAGTTCAAGTGCAGCGGGATGCTGTATGATCAGGAACGTGTAGATCGTACACTGGTGAAGGTGATCCCACAAGGAAGCTGCAAGAGAGATCACGTCAACCCAATGCTTCAGGAGTATCTGGTCAACCACCTGCCCCTAGCTGTCAACAATGACACCAATGAGTTCACCATGCTGGCACCTCTTGACCCTCTGGGCCATAACTATGGAATTTATACAGTGACAGACCAGGATCCCCGCACAGCCAAAGAGATCGCACTCGGCCGCTGCTTTGATGGTACTTCTGATGGCACATCTCGGGTCATGAAGACCAACGAGGGCATAGCTCTGACATTCACCTGTGGAGACCGCGAGGTCACACGCCAGAGCGTCTTTCAAGCGCAGCAGAGCTCTCAAGGTCGGACAGTAGGAACAAGCGTCGTGAGAGGAGACAGCAGGCTGAACCGGCGCCGACAGAGGGCCAACACACCCCGCAGCAGTCGCAGACGTAGCACCAGAAATCCTGAGGGAAAACGTACAAAAGCCAAAAAGTAAGACACCACAAGGAGATCCAGGTTCAACATGGGAGACGAGACGAAAACCTGCCAAGATGGAGCGGATGACGTTAACATATTTTGTTCTGATGTGTAACTAAACAGTTACACCCATTTCTTGCATCTTCATCTCATGGAAGACATACTATTTTTCTCACTTTACATTTTTAACATTACTGTGGCAAATATTTACTTGAAATTGTAAATAGAGTATTTATTACATAAGTATTACCACCTTTAAGTTTTCTTTTATGATGTAAACAAGGACAAAAACAAAGTATCCTTTTGACCAGTGATTTATTAAATTAGATGCTTATAAAACACTGCAGATGCTGTATCTTCCACATTATGTATCCAATTGTCCATGTAACATTTAAACTGGTCAATTGCTAAAAAAAAAAAAGAAAAAAAAAAAAAAAAAAAAACAAGAACAGGAGAAACTCTCCTTTCAGCTAACTGTAGCCCATATGAAGACATGGTGGGGTGAAGCCCATGAGCCCCCGCTCCTCATCACACTTGATACAAGCCTGCAGAAGCAACAATTAGGAGACCAGTTGCAGCAAGTTAATCCACTTGCCTGATCCATTCTTTTTTGCATTAGTAGAAATCAATTAGTAAATCTTTGTCATGCACAAAAAAATACCTATAAGCACTGTTTGCTCCATATTTTCAAGGATATTCCAGAGATGTATCAAGAGAATGGCTGTGAGGTTTTAAAGTCACATTTATTAAACTTCTCTATCCCTTTTATCTTACAGTGAATGTCATGTGCTCTGCAAACTTACAACTACTACTTTCATGTTGTGTCAGTCTCCCAAAATGCAACTTTTCCAGAAATAAAGATGAATAATGGACTGAATAATTGTTCTGCATTTGGCAACCAAAGTTATAGATACTATATACACTTGCCTGTAAGAAAACCATCCGCAGGTAAGTGAGACCTATAATATATACATGACATTCTGGTTAAAGGATTTGCATAGAACCTTGTGTTTCTATGTCACTAGACTTATAACTGCAATACTGTATCTGACATATTGACAGGAGCAACATTTAATTTTTAAAAAAGCCCTGCAAAACTCAGCCAACAGCAGTTATAGTATTCTCCATTGAAGCTGGGTCAACCAACAGATGCCACGTGATGTGTGTGTGTGTGAGTCGAGGCTGAATGAGAGAGAAGGCAATTCCATATGTACGGAGAAAAAAAAAAAAAAAAAAACAGGGTGGTGAGACTGGATGCTCCCTGGTATAGTCCCTCTGGTCATTGAAGCAAAATGAAGGGGGCAAGACACAGTTCAGATTTTCCAGGATGGCACTGGACAGCATGAGAAGGTACAGCTGCATTTCTGACAGTCGGGAGGGGGGGAAAGGGCAGTAGCGATGGAGCCAGTGTCACATGAAGTCCTCATAGTCTTGGGCGTAGCCTCCATCAAACTGTGCATAGTCAAGGTCATCTTTCAGCTGTGCTTTCAAACCACCTCCAGGTAAGACCCCCTTCTTCTTCTTTTTTCCTTTGTTTTGCTGTAAAACACAAATAAAAGTGACTAAAACTACACAGATATAAAAAAAAGTTAAAAATACAAATGCTAAAAATATGACAGCTGACTGATTAAGTAAACCAAATAATGCCTGACTTGACTTTCTTCCCTATGATTGGACACTGGGTGAAGAGCGCCCCCTGCTGAATTTAAAATGTTAATTTTAGTTACAATAAATGCCAGCAGGTAGTCACTTACTTTTTCTTGTTTCTGTTTTTCACTAAGTAGAACTGACAAGGAATTACTGATTTTCTTCAAGTCATCTACTTCCACTGCAAGAGGGAGAAAAATAAATCGTTACTGTTCAAGCCTGGTGCAATTAAAATTTAAGGATAGTAAACTTGTTCAGTAAAAGTTGGAAAAATTACTTACATGAAATACAAAGTTCCCGAAACAATGAATCCAAGAAACTTGAATAATGCACAGATTTTTCAAACTGGGTTATCTTTTCTTTGAGCACTTTTTCAAACTCTGTGAAATCTTCTTTGGAAGAGGGACACATGGCATCAATTCCAGTGACACTGTTTGAAGTGCTGCCGACACCTGAAAAATATTTAAGGGTCACAATTAGATAGATTATCATATAATATGCATCAGCTGCACAGCTGATGCAAAGATGATATCTTTTGAGAAAAGAAGTGATCCTGTCTTACCAAAGGCATCTTTTGCTAGCTCCAAGTCTGCATCTTCCTGTAATTTCTTCACTCTTAACTTTTCTGCCACCTGCTCTTCAGGAGTGAGATCTTGCTCCTGTAATTAAAAATGCCAGAGTTAAAACATGTTTAGAGATAACAGAGTCAAAAGGCATACATGGGGTGGGGGGGTGGACTGACTTCTTGTTCCTCTTTCTCCTGTTGTCTCTTCTTCATCCGGTTTTCTTTCTCTTTGATCTTTTCACTCAGCTTTTTCTTTTCAGAAACCTTTGGTTCTGCAAATTAAAATAAGGACAAATGCACTCAATAATCAAACATATTGTGTTACTGAAAGACAGGTGGAACTTTAATAAATACCTGGTTTCTTCTCTTCTGATTTTTTCTCTTCATCCTCATCCTCGTCATCCCAGTTGTCCTGTGAACAAAAAAAAATTAACAGCTGCCATTTTATTAAGCTGTTTTACAAGCTGTAAAAATCTAACAACAATGTAGCAAAACATGGTTTCACAGAGCCAGGGTAACATCTTGAACTATCTTATTTCTGAGCAGCAGCTCTTTTTAAGTTTTCTGTAGAGCTAGATAAAATTAGTAGTAGCTCAATTAACTTTAAATACTGAAACAAGCTAATGTCAGAATTTGTTTGATAATTTTTTTATATTTTAAACGAAATGTGACCATTGTCAATATGCAACAGGGTTATAAACATCAGTGAAATGAAGAAGCCTTTCGGACGAGAGGTGAAACGTCTGAGAACATTAAAAAGTCCAGTCACTTTTTTCAAATCTCCAGAGAATAACCAGCCTTAAGAAAGTGTCACTATTGATGGGGGAGTTGATTGTATAAATAATGTAATTCAATAAGCAGATACTACTCAGTTATAACTATAGATACATGATAAACGTTTGACAAGCTGCTTGTTACATTTGAGCAGGGTGTCGTCAACAACAACAGGATAAAAGCCCTTTGGGATTACAAATTAAAATCAGAGAGTTGTAATTAACTGTGTGTTATTCTCCCACTTCCACAAAAATATTACCCTTCATTCTAAACAATACCAGATTGTACTATAGAGAACATAAAACCATCAGCTTCTTCAGTTTGAACAACATATGTGACAGAAAACGGGAGAACTGAAGAGGCCTCTGCCAGCACTTTCCACAGGGTCAATTATCTGAGGTTTCTGGACAGAAACCGTGCCAGCATTCACGTAACAGCCACCTGTGTTACGTTCTCAGCTGAACAGCAGCTTCCCACTGCCACACGCCTGCTGTAAAGTCGGAAAGTTCTAGGCCTGGTTCTTGGCTGAGTTGAGTCATCAACCCAGCGGATGATTTCATCTGAATGAGGCTAAAGTTGGTTAGCAAGCTAACGCCGCCTCATACTCAACGTGACACAAGCTGTGGGGTTGCCAGAGTGGACATAATTACGCTAATCTCCAATAATCGTTTAATGTTACTAACTCTGGGCAATTATCAGATCGGTATATTTGTCACACATGTCCAACCCATTTAAGGCTGAGGTCACCCAACACTAAAGCTCATCTTCAGACGCAACATGATACGAGAGCTAGCAAGTCTGCTAGCTCAAGTGGCCCGTCCGTTGAGAGGCTAGCTTCAAGCTGCGTTTTCAAAATGTATCCTGGCTTCTGCGAATGATGCCAATAATTTTACAAAACACTATCAACGTCCAGAAATTAGTTTTAATCCACAATTATGAACTGGCACGCTATTATTCGTTGTATTAATGGTACGTTAGGACCGCTGAAACCCGAATAGTAGCATGCCGTTAGCTGAGCTGGAGTTTCCAGAGGCTGCCTGTCGGAGCCACATGAGTTAGCATAAAGCTAACAGGGGTTCGGAGGTTCGCGTTCCCTGGCGGCGAGAAACCGCGTCGAAGCATACCATTTGCAGCCTGACCTTTCTCCAGTCCGTTTACAACTCGTAAACAACCGATGCCTGATTTAAACATCAGCTCGGACTGCACTGAGTGTCCGTCATGATATTTTACCTTAACGTCTTCATCTTCGTCCTCGCCTTCCCATTTGTCCAGCGCTGCCGCCTTTTTAATCGGCTCCTCCGGCTCGAAGTTGTCAGCGTCTGTAAAAACAACAACATGAAAGTTGTTAGGTCAGTCCACATCTATCACCTGGAGGTAACAATGACGGGTGTGTTAGGCTCGTAAAACAGCGACTGCGACAAGTAAATGCTGTACTGATAGCCATCCTTTCCAAGTTAGTTTCTCACCCCAGTCCGCCATGTTGGCTGTGTTGGTTGTGTTTGACAGGCTCGCTGCACACTCAGTGCTGCAGCCCGTTGGCCACATTCACGAACAGCTCCCACCTTCTGGGCGGCACTCCGGCCTTATCTAATGTCCACGGACCACTTCCAGCACCACGACCCCGATGTGATTAATCTGATCACGTTTTTTTTTTTGATCATTTCAGTTGTAAACATAAGACGCTGTAACTTCTGCAGACTATAACAGAGGGTCCACATTTTTAAGCCGAACTGTTATGTAAACATTGTGGGGAAAAAGTAAGTTCTACGTTAATAATTTTATATACAAAGTCTGTTCTTAACTCTCTCATAATGCTGACTTATTTTGATACGGTGCACATTATTTTAACCTAAGTAAAATTAATTACTAACCTTAATTATAACTATCTCATAAAGCAGTAGAATAAAGCATGCACATTAAAAATAGTTTGTTAATTACTCGTGTGAAGGAAGTCTAGTACAGAAACTTGTACTGCAGATGTATGATAGTAATGAGGATGAGATGGAAATGTACTAACACGTGAAGAGAGTGTACTGAAAAGGTGGAAGGAGTAATTTGAGGAGCTGATGAATGAAGAAAATAAGAGAGAGAGGAGCATGGGTGGAGGAAAGTTAGTGAATCAGGGAATGCAGAGGATTAGTAAGGAGGAAGTGAGGGCAGCTATGAAGAGGATCATGAGTGGAAAGGTGGCTGGTCCTGATGATATTCCTATGGAGGAATGGAGATGTGTAGGAGAAAGACCAGTGGACTTTTAAAGCAGATTGTTTAACACAGTCTTGGAGAATGAGAGGATGCCAGAGGAATGCAGAAGAAGTGTACTGGTACCAGTTTTCAAGAACAAGAGGGATGTGCAGAGCTGTAGTATCTACAGAGGGATAAAGCGGATGAGCCATACCATGAAGAGATGGGAAAGAGTTGTTGAAGCTGGGCAAAGGAGAGAGGTGGCAATCAGTGAGCAGCAGAATGGCTTCATGCCAAGAAAGAGCACTACAGATTTGTGACTGAAGGATAGCAGCAAGAGTGAAAGGGAAGACTTACAAGATGGTAGTGAGGCCTGCTATGATGTGTGGTTTGGTGATGGTGGCACTGACAAAAAGACAGGAGGCCAAGCTGGAGGTGGCAGACTTGATCATGTGGCCAGTTACCATGGCCAAAAATCCAGTTTAATACCCTCTCTGCTTCAGTATCATTCATTATCATTTTCTTTATTCTTTATTCACCTTTTCTAATTATTGTAAACTTTGTTCTGCTGTAATTTATTGGTTATTTATTTACATCAGACAATTTCTTTAAAATTCCCTAATTTCTTTCAATTCTCTTTCTACTGCACTGAGAAACTTTTCCTAGAGCAACCCAAATCAGAATCATCACCAATAAAGTGGATTTGAACAATTTAGACAAATTACATATGTCATTTATGTACAATATTAACAGTTTAGGGCCCAGCACAGAACCATATAGAACCCCGTAAGAGTGGGGAGTCAACAGTATTTACACACTGGTATCCATCATCATTTAACCATGAGTGTGCTATCCCTTTAATACCATATCTCTACCTTTTTCATTAGTAATCTGTGATCTATAGAGTCACATGCTTTTATAAGGTCAATAAACACCCCCACAGTGTATTCATCAACAGCACAGCTAATAAAAAATAAAAGCTTTAAGTGAACTTTTGCTGCATTTCTAGAAAATTCCATTCATTTTAACCTCAGTCTGAGGTGTGATGGGATGATGTGATGACTGTGTAGTAAAACTACAACAAAAACAAACAAATAGAGTCAATCAGAGCTAGATTGGTTCAGGTTAATCATTTATATTCATGTTAATCACACCACAAAGTGTGCACAACAATACAAAACCTGCAGCAACAATAGACCAAAGCTGATCAGTTCTAATACAATCAGGCCCCACTGAGCATTACCTTCTTGTTTTGTAGTTAGGATAACTCAAGATGGATATAGAAATGTAGAAAGTGTTACAGCTGTTACCCACATAATCTATAATTTCCAAAAAATAAATAACTTTGTACATTTGCAACAGATTTTTCTCATAACTACACAATAACTATATTCTAACCTTTATCATTTTTAAGTATTATTTCTAGGTATGGCTTCACATCCCTGAGAAGGATAAAGTGGGACAGTAAAGGGTTTATATAGGATTGTACAAAAGTAAATAAATAGTCCCAGTGTAATGAAAATAGACATGTGGATATTAGATAAACTTGCTGATTAAAATATACACCTTTTTCTCTCTTAAACTAATAACTTTGTTCTTTCAGTGCTAAATGTTGAGGTCAAAATGATCGCTGCACAAGATAAATTACAGTGTCACTAAAAACAGTATATATACATCTTTAAGTGTCATTTATTTAGAATTGTGCAGACAAACAATCATCACGTGGATGAAGAGGTCTCCTGATTGAGCTGTGGGGTGAGCGGGGTCATGTGCCAGGGCAGAACAGGACGGTCAGCAGTATCAGCAGTCCCGATATGAGGCACAGGGGACTGTGGCTCAGCACCAACCCCAGTGACCTCCCTACAGGAACACAGTGAAAGCAGTACAAATGTAGCGCTATGCAAAATATGATTCATGTGGATTATCTGTGTTTGACTATCATCAAAATATCATTTTGAATAAATGACAGTTACATAACAGTAAAGTGCTGTCTTTGCACCTAGAGGAACCACCAAGTCATAATGTTAATAACCTGTTAGAAAAGACATGGCACGAGAAACTTCTAGAGGTAGAATGAGAACAAAGAACTGAAACCAACAAGCAGGCGGCACCAGCCTTACTTTTAGTGTACACTCACTGCCACTTTATTAGGTACATCTTGTTAGTACTGGGTTGGATCCTGTTTTGCCTTCAGAACTGACTTAATTCTTTGTGGCACAGATTCAACAAGGTGCTGGAAGAAAATCCTCATAGATTTTGATCCATACTGATATGATGGCATCACACAGTTGCTGCAGATTTGTCAACTGCACGTCCATGATGTGTATCCCCCGTTTCACAGCATCCCAAAGGTGTTCCATTGGCTTGAGATCTGGTGACTGTGGAGGCCATTTGAGTACAGTGAACTCACTGTCATGTTCAAGAAACCAGTTTAAGGTTATCTGAGCTTTGTGACATCTGCATTATGCTGCTGAAAGTAGCTTTCAGAAGATGAGCACACTGTGGTCATAAAGAGATGGCCATGGTCAGCAACAATACTCAGGTAGGCTGTGGTGTTTAAACAATGCTCAGTTGGTACTGAGGGGCCCAAAGTGCACCACAAAAATATCCCCCATACCATTACACTAGCAGCCTGAACCACTTATACAAGACAGGATGGATCCATGCTTTCATGTTGTTTACGCCAAATTCTGACCCTACCATCAGAATATTGCCGCAGAAATTGAGACTCATCAAACCAGACAATTTTTTCCAGTCTTCAATTTCCAGCACTTGTTGAATCTATGCCACGACAAATTAACGCACCTCTGAAGGCAAAGGGGAGCCCAACTCAGTACTAGCAACTCTGTACCTAAAGAAGTGGCCAGTGAGGGCTTATTGTGTACCGTTTTCTCTTGCTGCAGCACAGGTATTGGGACACACCTTTGGTCAGA
This sequence comes from Archocentrus centrarchus, assembly GCF_007364275.1. Taxonomy (NCBI): domain Eukaryota; kingdom Metazoa; phylum Chordata; class Actinopteri; order Cichliformes; family Cichlidae; genus Archocentrus; species Archocentrus centrarchus. The sequence goes on from NC_044348.1 coordinate 13,939,711, forward strand.
GCTTTGATAGGGGTGATTGCATTTCATCGGACAAAGTGATTAATGTGTAAACAAGATAAAATGAGGTCAGTAGTTATCAGTGCACAACAATGATTCTAGTGTTTCTGTGGTTTACCTCTGAAGTCTACAGGTTTATCCTCCCAGGGTGTCAGCACCATAGCTAGAGCTGTTTTCTGAAGATCTGACAGAACAGAGCGCTGGCCCTGAGTTACTGCAACAGCCTGCTCATAAGAGAACATGGCGATCTTATCCGGGGGGAATACCACCTTATGAAATTGGCAAAACAGACACGGGGGGATAGATTTAGAGATATAAATGAAGATATGATAAAGACTAGTGAAGATGAGTGCAGAAACAGGAGCAATTTTTTTTTAGTGTAAGAAAAAAAATGACAATGTTTACTTGAGATTACCCACTATTTACACATATCTAAGTGAGAGAGACCAAAAGAGAAAGAGACACAAGAATAAAAAATAAGAATAAGAAGAAAGCAGAACCACTGACAAGACTATTTTGTTTAACTTGTAGTTTATGTATTTACTTGATGGTCACATAGTGTAGTTGACAGTTTAAGATGTGTGTGGATGTGTAGAAATAAATCAGTCTGTAAATTTAGTTTTTCTGTGAGGGAAGAAGAAAAATAAATGTGTTATAAAGTAATAATCACATTGTGAATAATACGTTAAATGAAAAAAATCCATTTTAAAATACGGCAGAAAGGAAAACCTGATTGATTTCTCCAAATCCTACAGCCCCTGTGAGTAAAGAGCAGACAGGGGTGGGTAGCATACCCAAGACCTCCTGCCCACAGGATCAACCTAGGCAGGTATTCTTGTTTTTGTTTGGCTTTCATGTGTTAGTACTTGACTAGTGTGGTGTATTATGATATAAGCATCATATGGAATACATTAGTCTAGTTGCTTTATTTAAATCTTGACTCACAACAAACTTGTCTTGTGGTATCATTGAGATAGCCAAAGGTGTAATTCCTTCAAGTTGTTCTTTCACCAGTGCTGACATGGCCATGTCTGGCATACCCGCTGAAAAACAAGCAAAATGTTTCGAAGACAGTTAAACAGAGCAAAGGTTGCCGGAATCAAAAACACATGAGAGAGTGCCAAACTGCTTTTAGAGGAAGCCAAGAAAACAAAATGTCTTTGATTTAAATCATTCAGATGTAGTAGTACGCACAGTATAACTACGATCCATATGGCAAAGACAATAAATAGACAATACCTGCCAGAACTCCGATCTCAATGAACACATCAGTCCCCCAGGAACTCATGAGTCCAAAAGCGAGGCTGTGGGTCAGCAGCTCAACAAGCGCTTGCAGCTGCTCCTCTGAACAGGACAGCCTCAGCTGACCCAGCCAGAGAACGGCCTTACTGCAGCCATCAGAGGGAGACAGAGTGCAAGTCCAAAGTCAATTCAAGCATCAAGCTGGATTTGAAAAGAAGCATTTCATGTAAGCTTTTGAAGTTGTGTTGCAGACCTGAACTCTACAGCATTGAAAGACCTCATCTCTGTGGCTTTAGCTCCACACACAATGTATCCCATCGCCACCAGCGTGCTGGAGTCAAGCTGGCTCGGACTCTGCTTGGTGGAGTTTAACACGGTGGAAAACAGTGCTGCCAGCTAGGACAACAACAAAAGTTATGATGCAGTCTAATACAACAGTCTTTAATACAGTGGTATTATTCTTATCTGGCACATTAAAAACTGTATAAAAGCCAAAGTAATCGTGATCTAATATGTATTGTGGTATATGGTATTTTAACTGCACTGGTCAAAGTACTTACCTGTCTGCTGCTCCAGTCACTGACTGCACCCATAGCAGCGATGCTTCTCCGCTCAGTCAATTGAAGGGCATTCAGCTCATCTAGTGACAACTGTGTTGCTATTGCACCCAGCTGAGAAATCACAGACTGGGAGAAGGAGGAGATGGGGCCGTATGTCTTCATACATTGATGTTATTACAGAGAGGCCCATCAAAGACAGAGCAGAGACACAGTATTAAGACCTTAAAACCGTAGGAAAAACTACTTTTTCCAGCCTCAAATTAAACACATCTAAAAGATTTTTGTTGGATTGATGCAGATCAACAGTCAGTCTCACCTGTTTGACTCTCCTGAGCACCTCAGCGCGTTGATAGGATGCGAGGAATGGGTCGAGACCCATCAGCTCCAGACAATTGGAGAAGGCAGATGAAGACATGCTGGTCAAACTGCTGGAGAGCCAAACGGAGGGGGCTGTTGTATGCAGAATCTCACAGGTAGGAACCGTAGGAGTTGCTGGCAGACAACGCACAAACACACAGCAGGAGTCAGCAATGTAATATAACCATAGGCTAGTTGTCAAGATAAAACTGATTGATAAAATAAGCTTTAGGTGTTCATTTTCACCAGTAGAAAATTGGCAGCTTCTGCTGCTGTAAAGTTCAATTTGCAAATAAATTCATATGTACAAATGCACTATACTTCCAGCTGTACCAAAAGACTAAATAGTAAATAATGGTTAGTGGTGTAACAAGTCTCCAAAACCACTGTCCGCTTCATACATCAATATTTTGAGGGCCACAAGTTCAGTTCATTTTTCAGTTTTTATTTAGAAAGGATTAATAACAACAATGGAAAACAAATATTTTTTTTCCTCAAGTCTGGTCACTTGATCATGATTGGATTTTTAAATAAAACCCTTATTATACTGATGTATTTCCAGGTCTCCATCCATCCATTTGCATCCGCTCATCCTGTTCAGGGTCGCAGGGGGGTGGCTGGAGCCTATCCCAGCTGTCATAGGGCAAGAGGCAGGGTACACCCTGAACAGGTCGCCAGCCTGCTGCAGGGCCAACACAGAGAGACAAACAACCATTCACACTCACATTCACACCTATGGGCAATTTAGAGTTGCCAATCAACCTAACCCCAGTAAGTGTATGTCTTTGGAATGTGGGAGGAAACCCACGCGAGCACGGGGAGAACATGCAAACTCCACACAGAGAGAGGGAGAGGCCTGGGCCAAGGTGGAATCAAACCCAGACCTTTCGAATGTTATTCTAAATGTGAGGCAGGAGTGCTAACCACTGCACCACCGTGCTGCTATTTCCAGGTCTCTCATTACCTTATTGACACTTGATAAACAGCGTCCATTCCATTCAATTTATATATCATGTTCAAGACATAAATATAGAAAATTTTTGTTGGAGAGCCAGATTTGGCCAACAAGATGCTGTTTGCCTACCACTAACCTCCACCATATGACTGTACAGGAAGACTTTACACAGCACAAGTTTTGCTTTGCTTTTGATTTAAAAAAAAAACAATTTGTTGAACTTTTGTGTTCAATAAATTTTGGTTTATTTCAGTAAACTTTATTCATTAGTTCACCTGAAAAAAACAAAACAAAAAACAAGATTCTTCCAAGGCAGATTTTCCCCCAATTATATCAAAAAAACACCCTTTCATGTATTCTGTAGTAATTACATGGAAAGTGAAACATTTAGAACCTTTTTTTGTTTGAATTAATTATTGTTAATTATGTCTTATAGCCCATGAAATTCAAGATCTATCAAAAAAAGATTTACAATACAAAAATGTCCAGTTTCTGAAAAGTATGTTATTTTATAATGCTCGGTAATTGGTTGGGGCTCCTTTATCACAAATTACTGCATTAGTGCAGCGTGGCATGGAAGCAATCAGCTGATGTCACTGCTGAGGTGTTATTAAAGCTCAGGTTGCTTCGATGGCGGGCTTCAGCTCTTCTGTATTTTTAGGTCGGGTGTTTCTCATCTTCCGCTTGCCAATAATAGATTCTCTGTGGGGTTCAGGTCAGGTGTGTTTGCTGGCCAATCAACCACAGTAATCACATAGTCAGCAAACCATTTGGTAGCAATGACGTTCTGTGGCTTACCCTCTTTGTGGAGGATGTTGATGATCACTATATGGACAACTGTCAGGTCAACAGTCTTCCCCGAGACCGTGGATAGAGAGACAGATGATCTTTATACTGTTTGAATAGTAATTCTCTTAAATTTGAATTGAACTGTTCCAATAATCTGAAACGGTGGATTTCTGATTTCCATCAGCTATAAATAATAGTAATCCAAATTAAAACAAAATGACTTTAAATTTTTCACTTTATATGTGATGACTATAGAATATATAAAAGTTTTCCTTTTACAAATAGAATTAACAGTTTCACAATATTCACATTTTTAGATCTATCAGTGAACAGTAATTTTGGAATGATTGCTGCACATTAAAGGACTTTGACAGTGGACTTCTGCTCACTCTGGCAACTTCACAGTTGAACATGCAATCATTTTGCACATAATCAAAATGTCTTGTTTTTCATTTTGAATCAAATAAATTCTAATAATAGATGCTACATTTTAAAGGCATTTTAAAGGTGCTTTTTTGCAGACTTGCAACCATTTGGGTAAAGCTAGGCTAGCTGTTTCACCTCTTTCCAGAGTATTTGCTCACATAAGGTAACTGATTCCCTTCTGCAGACTTAGATGAACCTCTTCCTTTCTTGAGCCCCTGTGTGGGTCCATGTTGCAACTGGTGACTTTTTTCAAAAGATGCAGAGCATCCCACATTCACTGAAGAAGTCCTCAGTTCTACCAAATTTGGTGCAAATTATACAAGCTTATTTTGAGAGATTTTAGAAACTAAAGTAAGGCTTACATGACTGAGGATTTATCTTAAGGAAGCCCAGGAAAAACTGTAGAACAAACTGCTGCTTTTCAAAAATTGTCTTCCTCTCATTCTCGTCTGAACACAGCATCCCCACATCCCCACGTTCCCACCGACGGTGGCTCATGAACAGCTTCTCTATTTGAGCCACACTCATCAATTCCTGTGGGAACACAAACAACAACAACACACATATATGCATAGTTTACAAGAAGACAGGAACCTCATCACCCGATCCCGACACCTTCTGGAGATGTGACACCTGAGGGATTTCTTTACAGCCTCTGGCGTAACATGCCATCAGATCAAGTTCTGACACAAAACTCCACTATTGGATTTCTGCAGACTCAATGAATCTGATGCATTTTTTTTAAAATAAGGGAAGCTGTTCAGTCTCAGGATTAAAATATTAAATTGACTGAAAAAAAAAATAAAGTCGTAACCTCACCAGGGAAATCTGCTGCAGTTTGTCTTTAGGCAGGAAGAAGAGAAATCGGTCCACCTGACTGAGCGTTGTCTGGTTCCAGTTCTGCACTGGGCTACAAGGAAAAAGAAGAGCATCTTTCCATTTGTTTTACATTGTGTGAAGAGCCTCTGTCAGATGAAACTTCTTGAATATAAATTTAGATACATTTCTTGTTTTTCCTTTTAATTATAAAACCTACAAAACCTCTAGATTGAAAATTACAAGCCCCATTTCTGAGTGCTAGATTTTACTCAAAGGGAAACTGGAGTCATTTGCTGATTAATTCATGTCTCGTAATGAACTAAATATCCTATGGAAAAATTCAAAATCATGAAAATCTCCCCTAGTTTTTATATCTCCTACGACAAATTCAGGATGCAGTAGGTGAGCTCTATGTAAAATTACAGTGGTGTGATAATGTGAACTACACTTTAAAAAAAAAATCCTTAATATGGTCACATCTAAGTTACAGATATGACTGAATAATCGAGTTCAATGATGAATAAATATATAATTTCCTGAAGTTTGCCACTGAGCAATCTCAGCACACTAAAACACTGCGTGTTTTTTTTGTCATTATTTCTCATGTAACCTAAAGACCGCTTGCATATTTTTTTTATGTATGTAACATGCTATAATTGAATGTGTTGTTAATCCGTCGTTGAATTAAGGTTGAATAAAATTGTATTTCTTTGTTACCCAAAGGCAGCAGGCTCTTGCAGAATACGAGCCACAATTTCCATCTTGGTGCTGCTGTAGCAGAGCCCCTGCAGGAAATCCAGATTTTGCATGAAGAAGCTGCGGTCCACCTGGATAAAAACCTCATCCACCACAAAAGACGCCATGATGCCAAGCGAGCGAAACTCCTCCTCCGTGAACACGCCTGTGTACATGTCCTGTAAAATGAAGTGCAAAAATAAATAAATAATGCAGCAAACCTGGGAAACAAGAAGACCTCACCAATTATACACTGGCAAGAAAAAGTACGTATTAACAGTTTGGATAGTGTGCCAGTTTGTTTTCTACTTTTTTCTTTTCATTTTAACTGTAGAAAAGGGAAACTGGGAAATCAGGCTCTACTTACCAGCCTCTGCATCACTTTGTCCACCAGCAGCTGCTGCTTTATTCGGGACAGTAAGAGAAAGTGATGTGGAGCTGCGATAATCATCTTCCTGAGCCTGTCCATCATATCTACGGAAAACTTTTTTATGGCGCTCACCCTGCAAGAAAAGACACAAAAAGACAAGAACAAAATGATCAAAAAATATTTTTTGTATTGCACAGTCGACAGGTCTTTATATCTCTATCTATAATCTGTTGCCACATGTTTGATCAGGACAGAAACCGAACAATGAGTTACTCACTTAGCCGAATCGAGTTTGTATCCATTCAGGTTTTTTATGTGACTTTTGTTTCAGGGTAAAGAGTACACAAGACCCTGCCTCCCTACAGATGGTCAATTTTTCACTGAAGGTATGAAATCCTTATAGAGGTGCCATTCTGGCTATAATTCCAACTTCTGACTTACGGCAGTGACAGCGCAATTTCAGCTCCAAGATCTTCAAGCAGATCAGAGAAGAACTCAAACTGATACAGCACCTCGATCACACACATTTTCTGTCCAGAAGAACAGACACACAACAGATTTCATATATGAATAACTCTTTAATTAACTCAAACATCTTAAATGTCACGAATCAAAGCGTTCGGGTTACCAGGGAGGTGTGAAGAAGACCAGGCTGCTGCCTGAGGAAGGCCAGGATGTTTCTCACTGATGAAGGCGACGGATCTGCCTGAAAACGACCCTTTAAGACAGTACAGCTCACACCCTGACCCAGCGCCCCCAAACTCCTAGAGCCAGTAGATGTATAATAGTTATTAATGAGCTGCAAAAATAAGAGGATCTGCCATCAAAGGGATTAATATATTTTGAAAAGAGACAAGAAATAAATACAGGGAAAATTGCTATGATTACTTACTCATCTTATCACTCAGATTAGTGATACTCACAAGAAATTTTGTTTGATTAGATTTGGGTTCGTCTCAAGCACCTCTCTGAAAATTGCTTTAGCCTGGGGAAGAGAATAAAAAAATTGTTGGAGGTGTAGTTGTAAACGTGCAGGTTCATGTGATCAGTTGCTGTCAAAGGCTGATCCATTCACAGGTTCAGTGATGATGACGTGTTTGCTTTTGCTTCTTCGCTTAATAATTTAGCAGCCAATCAAGATATCGTCATGCACGGCTTCTCACAACAAAGAGGAAGCAGATCTAATAACGGAAAACAAAAAGAGATCAAAACACAACGTAAAAGTCGCTGGTTTGTTGCTGGAAGCTTTTACATATTCATATACTGGAGGTGTCAGTACAATGCATAAACATTTAAACTGGATTAGATTTTTTTTTCCCTGCTAATGTGCATGTGTGCACCTTCCTTCTTTTTCTCCTCTTACATTTATAATTTGACTATTTATCCTACACGCTTTTGATTTCCTTTTTTCCTTTGTTAGTTCTAAATAATGTTTCACCTGTAAACTGTTTTTGATCGTTTTTCAAGCCAAACAACTAATAGAAACAGACCAATAGAAATAACACTTCTGCCAAACTGTTCACCACTCTGCACAGATGCAAAGATTTTTAGAGGAACTGCTAGTGTTAATATCACAGATGTGGGTCCATGTGATACCTGCTGTGTGTTCCAGGGTTTTGTGGACGTATTGGAGAGGCTGTTCGCAAGCAGGCGTCTCCTCGGAAGGACGCTGATTAGGGGTGTGCAGCTGAGCAAAGGCGCTACATCTTTCAACCAGTTGACAACGTCCGGGAAGCCCTGGTTTTAGCACAGTAAAGACAACACAAAGCCAAATGCTGCAGCAGCTGTCCTCCACAGATGAAAACGTGAAAACTCTTTTAATTGCATTCTCCTCCTTCCTCTTTCTGCTGCTCCCTTTAGGGAGTCAATGAACTCCAAGGCACTTTCTCTGAAATAACAATTTAAATACCTCACAGTATGGTTGTGTTTAACCTAAACATAACTCTGATCCTTTTCAGCATTTGGTCAGGGACTTCACATTTTTTCTAGGTAAATTTTACTCTCATTGCATGACCATGAAACTCAAAAAATACAGTAAAGTACAAAAAATTCAAATGTGACTTTTCGTGTGTGTGTGTGTGTGTGGTGTGTGTGTGTTTGTGTGTGTGTGTGTGTGTTTTACCCATAGTTTGGTGGCTATAGCATTGGCTTGTGCAGGGAGGAGGCCTTTTTTGTGACAGAGTCCACGTTTGTGTTGGGAAATGGCTGCAAGAACTGAGAGCAGTTTATCAGACGTAAGCACCAGCAAGGTCTCCGTCTTCACTCCTAGAACAAGAGAGCCAAGCTCCTGCAGTCGGTCTGGGATAAACTAGGCAGCAGGGAGGAAAATGATGAAGATGTGAGTGTCAGGCCCTGAAACACACAGACAATCTCTGCACTCAATTCAAATTGGGATGTGTTTACAAAATAACTCACTCTGTTAACTGAAGACAGTTTGTCTACAATTATGGCCGCCTGAAAAATAGGCAAAACAGTTAAAAATAAAAAATAAAAAAGTGGTAATTTAATCTGTTACACCCAGGGGTCAAAGTAAGCCAGTACGGTCTGGTACTGTGTACCACTAAAAGATTCTGCCCCGGTACGCAGTACCTGGAAGGGGGTGAGGGTAAAGCCTTCATTCAGAACCAGTCATGGCTGCACTTGGGCCAGAATAAATCTGCTAGCAATGAGCAGTCCAAAACATGACTAATAAATAGCTCTTTTTTTCTGATTTCAAATTGTTTCTGAACTGTTTGTGCTATGCTGGAGCATCAATTCTCTAGCTTCTCTCGCCTCGGAGCTAGACTTTCGTCAACAGCCAACCTTTAAAACGTTCACGAATACGTTCAGCCTGTTTACTGGCCATGTATGTAGTCCACTTTATATCGCAGACTAGACCCTCCCATTGTGATTGACACCTCATTCGGTCAATGATGTAACTGGCCATACCAAAATCACCTGAAAAGCTACGTGATGCCCTCAGGTGATTATTGGCTCTTAACATGATTGGCCAAATGAGGTGTCAATGAAAGTGGGAGGGTCTAGCCTGTCATACAAAATGCACTACATATGTCCCGTGGACAGGACGTAGCCGGTTAACAGGCTATGACATGGTGATATACATGGTGCATACAGCTGTTGTTAAGCTGAAGCTGAAAACACGCACAGTGACTGATAAATGCAGCTTATTTCCTGCAAGGGGGTTCTGCAGCAGCAGTCACAGACATACTTGCTCTTTAAACTAGTCGGCGTGGCGGTGCTCATCCTCCACCCAGGGTTATTAATAGTTTTGGATTTTACAATATAGTTTAGTTTTTGTTCATTTTTACTTTTTTTTTTCTCTAATTCAGTTTGTTTTAGTTAGTTATCAGAGTGGTTTTGCTCGTTTTTTTATTAGTTTTTTAGTTTTGTTTTCATGCTTAGTTTTAGTTTAGTTTTGTTAATTTCAGTATTAGTATTAGTATTTTCATACTTAATCAGGTGCAAGATCCAAGGTGCAAAAGTGACTATTGTGTAATGAAAACTCAACAAAAGATACCGTTTAAAGAAATATATTCAACAACCAACTGTTCACAAGACAGCAGCACTACGTGCTAAATGTGTGTAATATTAAGGACACACATGAACATCAACAGGGACAAACACAGAAAAAATATGAACTCCAAAACTCAATGAATTCTACAGGCTGTATTATTAACAGTTCTTCTGCACATCGATTTACTGCAGATTTTTCTCTTTGTGAAACAAACAGTGGTGGATGGAGGAGCTACAAAGTTCTCTTTTCTTCATGTTGCTGATCAGGTGGTTGATGAAGGACCTCCAGCTGTTTCCCAGTAAATGTTTAATGGTGTTACAGGAAAAAGTGCTGCTGGTTCGGTACAGAATGGGGTTTCCCTTCATTATCAAATGATCGTAGTGCTAATGGCGGCGTCCGCTAGCTAACTGTGGTGATGGTGATATTTAGAATTTATTGACTGCACCTAATTCTAATCAATATTCTATATCCTAATCATATTCAAATATATATAACTGAAAAATAAAGAATGAAATGTTTTCTATAAGTACTATATACAAATTTATAGTTTCTATTTTCCATGTTGTGTTTCTGTTTATGGTTTAATTCGTTCCTTTTTGTTTTCTGTTTGAATCTGTTACTTAATTTTGCTTGTATAAGGTTACCTTCATTTCTTTGAGTAGATCTGCTGCATCTGTGTGTCAGTTATATTGAAAGCTGAAATGTGAAAGAGTGGTGACAGATTAAGTCATGATTCTGTGTTGATTGTGTTGATTTAATGCAGCAACCTACAGGTGATGCCGGCAACCATCATCTACCAACAAACCCTGCAGTGACTGCTAGAAACTAAACTGCTGACTTTGGATTGGATCAAATTAATGTTGTAACTATTTTTCTTTTCATTGATATTATGCTCAGTTTTGTAAGGGAACATAAACAAAAATGTCTTCTCAGAGAGAAGAGATGGTAGTATTTAAAGAGGGATTCAAACTAGTAACCTTTGGATTATTAGCCAGGTTCTCTAATCTCTGGGCTTCTTACTGGTCTCATTGCCTTGGCAACATGGAATCATCAGTTTCCTTACGATTCCTTGTCACATCAAAGGACTGAGCAGGGAAACTGTATCAACATTTAGCATTCAGCAAGTCAGTCAGCAGACAGCGACGGTGAAGCTAAAGTGGAGTGAGAGCATAAAGCTTTCTTTGTGGAGACAAGTGGAAAAACCAGTAAAGAACCAGAAAAAGGACCTGTTATCCTGGACAAGGATCATTCTGAAAAGAAAGACCTGATAATGAACGACCAACAGGAGATCCAGAAAGTGGGTGAGATGAAGCCCTTCAGATTTCTAGATTCAGACCTCCCCCCACTGCAGCAAGAGGGGTTGGAAAACAAGGGTCAGAAGCAAGACATGACCCCTGCACCAGAAATACCCATAAAATCAGAAGACAAGTCAGTCTATAACTTTGATTTTGGGGTACCTATGGAGTATCTCCAGCAGGCTGTGAGTAACAGCTCCCAGCCTGCAGCAATGCCTCCCAAAGCGAATCAACTCAAGGCTCCTGCAGGTCCCAGACCCCAGCCTGGCTCAGCTGTAGAACCACAGCTGTCTACATCCTCTGATGCTGGGACCTCTGACTTAGAGAGAGAGACTGCCCAGCTAGAAGCAGAAAATGCTGTCTTTCTCCAAGAAAAAGAGAAAGTGAAGGCAATGCTTGAAACTGTGAACGTCCAGATGGAAATGGGAAAGGGACTGCTTTATAAAGTGGTTCACGAAAAGGAAAAGATCGACGCAGCTGATTCACTTAAAACTGAACAACTGGAAGCAGCTGTCAACAATGAGAGACAGCAGAAAATTCAAACTGAGAAGCTCTTAGCAGAACAGCATGCTGAAACTAAGAGACTCAAGGAAGAGCTGAGGCAGGCACAAAAGAAACTTGAGGAGGAAAAACTTAAGAGGGAGGTTGAGATGTCACGTCTTCTGGCTGAGCACAGCAAAACAGCATCAGTGCTGAAAGCAGCCAAACAAGAAGACATGTGGTTGAAATGGTTATGAATCATTTTTTCTCTAATGGTTAAAATTTTATTTGTGAAGATATTCAAAGTCACTAGAAAAAGCATTTCCTGCAGAAAATGTATTGTGAATGCTGAATGCTATTTTTGGTTCAAGTGAATAAACTGCAACCACTTTATGCACAGTTAGGTAGTTTAGTTTAGTTAAGTGGTTCCCAACAGTCTGATATATTCAAGTCATTTTTCTCTGGGCTTTTAATGAAATAATTTAAAACATTTAGAGGTGAAATCTCTCTGTGGTAGAAGTGCAGGAAAAGGGTCATCCAATCTTTAAATGAACCTACAGTATATTGTCAAACGTATTCACTCATCCATGTTAATCACTGAATTCAGGTGTTCCAGTCACTTCTATGGCCACAGGTGTATAAACCAAGCACCTAGGCATGCAGACTGCTCCTACAAACATTTGAGAAAGAAAAGATCGCTCTCAGGAGCTCAGTGAATTACTGTGCAACAAGTCCAGTTGTTAAATTTCCTCACTACTAAATATTCCACAGCGACTGGGTATGACAGTGTCTCTCGGTGGTTGGCCACATGAAATGACAGAGTGGGGTCAGTGGATACTGAGGGGCATAGTGTGCAGAGGTCACCAAATTTCTGCAGTCACTCACTACAGACCTCCAAACTTCATGTGACCTTTAGATTATCTCAAGAACAGCACACAGCTTCATGGAATGGGTTTCCATGGCCGAGCAGCTGCATCCAAGCCTTAGATCACCAAGCACAATGCAGAGTGTTGGATGCAGTGGTGTAAAGCACACTGCCACTGGACTCTAGAGCAGTGGAGACGTGTTCTCTGGAATGATGAATCACTTAGTTCCAGTGAAAGGAACTCGTAATGCTTCAGCATACCAAGACATTATGGATAATTTCATGCAATTTGGGGCCCCTTCCTGTTCCAACATGATATATATATATATATATATATATATATATATATATATATATATATATATATATATATATATATATATATATATATATATATATATATATATTTATTAGGGGTGGGACCTGATTAAAAAATTAATAATCGAATTAATTACAAGCTTTGTAATTAATTAATCGCATTTTAATCGCATTTCAATATTTGACATGAGAAATATTAATTTAAGTTTGGTTGATGAATGAATCAATATACATAAGCTTAAACTTCAAAATTTTGTTTATTTTCCCACCAGTCTACTACACAGACCAATGAAGGGTGGAAGTGCTCCTGTGATAAGCAAACTCCTGAAATTAAAGTTAAGCACCGTAACTGGATAGTTTTATTCAACATTAATGTCTCACTTAATATAGTTGAAAATTAATCATTCGCTCAGCTGTATTCCTTGATGTTGAAATGTGTTATGCTTGTTTTAACAGCTTATTTTGAATAAAACACTTAAAATTAAACAACAAAAAGGAGAAAAAGTTCGTTCTCCGTTTAACCAGCTGCTTTTACACAGCTGTGCTTCGCACTCACGGTTGCTAGGCGACATGAGCTACGCAGAGGTGAGGACAGGTGATGCTGATATGAAGGCTAGCCGCTCACGTCCTCCCTTTGCGGTCTTCGTGGGCTCTGAAGGACGTGGGCCGGGTCCTTCGCAGGATGCGGCCCCTGAATTTGGACATTGTGCGTCGATATAATCTGTATGCCGGGAACTCGTGCACTGAGAAACGTTCCACAGTGCAAAGTGCGATTAAAATGCGTTAAAATTTTTAATTCGTTAACTTCCCCGTAATTAATTAATCGAAATTAACGCGTTAAAGTCCCACCTCTAATACATACATACATATATACATACATACATACATACATACATACATTATATATATATATATATATATATATATATATATATATATATATATATAGATAGATAGATAGATAGATAGATAGATAGATAGATAGATAGATAGATAGATAGATAGATAGATAGATAGATAGATAGATAGATAGATATAGAGCCTGTAACTGATATTTGTTGTTACTCATAATGAGCTCAATTACTCTGTTTAGAAAATGACCACAAGCTGTGTAAATGTTCATGAATTTTCTGGACTGAATTTTATTTAGACCTGTGTCTTCTTGTCTTGCTGGCAATTAACAAAATGGTAATATTTATTCATCTATCCATCCATTTTCTTCCACTTATCAGCTCAGGGTTGTGGGGGGCTGGATCCTATCCCAGCTGTCATATGGTGAGAGGCAAGTTACACCTTGGACAGGCTACAGTCTATTGCAGGACGAACACTCCCATTTACACCTATGGCCAATTCAGAATCACCAATTAATATGTTGGAGAAATTTTAAATCCAAGATCCTTCCTTTACCATTTCCTGGAATATCATAGTTTTGTGGGCATTGGTAACACTTGACCACACAATAGTTTAGCCAAAATGGTTCAACTTCTCTTTAAGACTCCTTACGACATATGAAACCAACAGCTGTGAGGCTGAGGCAGAAGAAAAAAGGCTCCAGTTCAGATGATATCTAAGGATGAAATAAAGCTTAGCTTTTTGCCTCATGAGACATGTCATCAGGGGTGAGTGTGCAGAAGACAGGCTGCCCATCAGCTGTTCCTAAGATGCAAAACTCCCACTGGATGCAATGAAACCCAACCATCTCCAACAAACACATGATTGTACACTGAAAATGTCTGACTACCACCCCCCCCCCCCCCCCCCCCCCCCCCCCCCCCCCATACTGATACCCGATCTTTATTTTCTAGGAAAGAGTCAGTTTGCTATTAAGAAAGAAAATTATAATTACAGATGATGGCTGTGATTGCTGACATCTAGTATTGATTTCAGGTTTAATTCACTCCTCTACCTGTGCAGGACTGAATGAAATAGAGTTCAGGGTGGGGAGGACAGCAAGCAGCTGAGACGCAGTGAGACCCTGCAGGAAAGTCACACCCAGGGAAGGTAGGAGGAGCGCGAGCTCAGCCAGTCGGTCAGCAGAAACAGAGGCCGGCGTTTGCAGCTCTGTGGTGTTCAGTAAAATATTGAAAATCTGTAAGCAGAGTTAAGGGGGAGGGGGGGTGTCATTCTGACATGTAAACATACATTTAAAAAGACAAAACAAACAATGAAGGAATCACACATGAGCTTTGAGTTCCTACCAGGTCACTGGGCAAACTGAGTCCTTTACGTGTGCAGTTCATAATACTCTCCCGGATCATGCTGAAGGCCTCAGTGCCTTTATATACAAAGAGATCCGCTGTGTCTGCCAGGCATGTGATACTACCCAGCCTGAAATTACAAATAATGCTTTAACAAGACACACACACACACACACACACACACACACACACACACACACACACACACACACACACACACACACACACACACACACAGGAAAAGCCTGCAAAAATGTTCCATATATTTGACATAAATTCTGATTTATTTTGGTTGGTTTGATGGGTTATTTTTCAGGTATTTAAAAATAAAATTAAAGTCACCACAATGAGAGAAAATCAAGTAAAGACTAATTTATCAACACACATATTGTTAGATGCTGTTATACAACTTTAAAGCAGAACCTGACTTTTTTAACATTGAACATTGTGTGTTTATTCAAGCAATGTATATCTAATTATGGTGGCTATCTAAGTACAGAATCAGAATCAGAATCATTACTTATTATTACTTATTATTACTAATATAATAACAAGGTTCAAAATACACCTTAAAAAATAAAAACAACCAGCATCATCATATCAAAACTAAGCATCACTGTGTTTTGTTGTTGAAAGAGCCTCCAAGCAGACATTCCCAACCTGGTAAAATCCTGAGCCGTCAGGTTCCTGTAGGTTCCAATGAGCTTGCGTGCTATGAATTCCTGCTTAAGAGAAGTGAGCGTGTTTCTCTGCAACACATCCAGCCCATCAAACAGCTGCAGATAAAACATTATGACAGCAACATGTCACAGTTATTGATTAAAAATGGGTAAGTACATGTTGAAAATACAGAGGCATGTATTTACAGAATATAGTAACAAGGTCACATGAAACTCTTTGGCAATCAGAAGACAAGATAGCTGAGGAGACATTACATGCTGCAGCAAAAGAAAAAAAAAATCATGATAAACATGAGGAAATCGTGTTTATCAGTTTTAAACTGAATGACAGAAAACATCTATTAATAAATTGTATTTAAATTACATTGGATGTGCAACCCATCCAAGTCAGATTTTAGTAAACTTTTGGCAAAATATGCTTCTGTTAATGGAGTTTTTTAATGGATGCACATAAAACATATAGTGTAAAAACATTAGTTTGTGGTTTGTTTGTCTTTTTAGAAAATTTACACAAATATTGTTTTACAAAATATGAAATTATTCCTTTAAAACCTTCTATATGTTCTTAGTTTAGTGTTGAAATGTGAGTAGCCACGCTCATTCCTAATTCATGTTTTCCCAATATTACTTATTGAACACTGGCCCCAGAATAAAAGCCACAGGGGAGACAGAGAAAGACGAGTCTGTGCTTTCTTTTGACCAGCATGTGACGAGTGGCTGTTCTTTGCCCTGGGGCTGCTCCAACTCAGTCCTTGCTTCTCAAGTTTCCCTGCCAGGTGTCAGAGCTCAGAGGGCTGTTACCTGAGCAGCTGAGAGGTGTTGGAAGCTCTGGAAGGGCAGGTATGCGATCAGGTTTCCAGTGTCCCTGATGAGTGACTGTTGACCTCTGGTGATGTTGGAGGGGGGCATTACTTTGCTGTACCACAAGCCAAATGCCTGCTGCTGTTCCAGGGTCAAGCTTTTTAAGATTTCATTAATGCTCTCCCGGCTAGAACAGAAATAAATAAATAAAATGATAAGGTTTGGTTCAAACTTTTGGTTGATTAAATTAAAAAAAACAAAACAAAACAGAAAACTTACTTGCATGTAGCCTGTCTTGACTTATTGCATATAGTATATTTAAACATAATGTCCATCTAGTGGAGATTTGGGTATTATGAGAGGCTAGCATCATGAAAAATTTAGCTTAGCTTAGAATAAAGGCAGTAAAATCCTTATAAAGGTATAAAAATCAGCTTACTGAACAGGCCTAAAGGTCACTAACAGACACTTTATATTTCTTTAGTCCATGCCATAAAAAAAATCAAAGTATAATAGCAACCTAATGATTTAATCTTTTCTAACACCTTTTAACCTTTTTCCCTTTTTTTCAGTCTTGATATTTAACTAAGATAATTGCTTATGGGCTACTGGTACATATTTAACGTGCAGATTTCTTAGAGCAAGAAGGAAACTTATTTTGTGGCAAATGACAACATTGGTCCAGACTGAAATCTAGTCAGTGAACTAGTTTGCTTTTCATTCTATGTATAATGAATGCTCCTGACACTCCCTGGCAAAACAACACTTCACTTCTCACTTAACACAGACCCAGAGGTGTGATCACAGGGAAGCATAATGTATTGATTTCATGATTGTGTCCCACTGAAATGTATCACAATGTTTATTATGTAATCTTGGCAGATTAATCACAAAAGCTTGGTAATGAGCAAAGTAAATGATACTAAGCATGACCCATTTTCATGACCACCCCATCCTTAAAATGCTGCCTGTTCTCTCAGTCTCGATTTCCACTAAGACATTCAGACTGTGGGATCAGAATTTGGCGTAAACAGCATGAAAGCATCAATCCACCCTGCCTTGTATCAACAGTTCAGGTTGGTAGTGGTGTAATGGTGTGAGGGTACCAACTGAGCATTGTTTAAACATTGTTTAACATTGTTTAAACTCCACGGCCAACCTGAGTATTGTTGCTGACCACATCCATTCCTTTATGGCCGCAGTGTACCCACCTTCTAATGGCAGCTTCCAGCACGAAAACGCTCCCTGTCACAAAGTTTAAATCATCTCAAACCATTTTGTTGACCATGACAGTGACTTCACTGCACTCAAATGCCCTGCACAGTCACCAGAGCTCAGTCCAATAGAGCACCTTTGGAATGCAGTAGAACAGGAGATTCACATCATGAATGTGCAAACCAACAAATCTGCATCAACTCTGTGGACCAAAATCTGAGGAATGTTTCGAGCACATCTTTGAATCTATGCCATGAAGAATTAAAACAGTTCTGAAGGCAAAAGGGGGTCCAACCAAGTACTAGGAAAGTGTACTTAATAAAGTGTCCATGTGTGCACCTGCTGTTGTAAGGGTAAATGTTCATATCAAACACAGCTACACTCATGCTTCAGACTGATCTAAATAGCTTCTTTTTTTTTTTTTAATCGTGCTCTATTGTTCTCCTTCCGAGATGTTCTCAAGTACAAACTAGAAAATGTTGACCTTTAAGGAACCGAAGACAACGTTTTAATGCCTCACACCAGAGATATGATGCACTGCTGTTGGAATAAGTCATGAAATAAAAAAATTTCAGATACATAATATGAGTTGTGGGCTCATTACTAACGATACACCATCACTCACACATTGATGTTGTGCTGCAGGGAGGGCAAAGCTAGGATATCAGCTGGGCTGGCTGCAGTCAACATGGGAGCCAAATCAGGGAAGAGTGTAACATCTTTTACCAGGTGGGTCTGTAGCAGCACTGACACCATGGTGGACAGGTACCCATCAGGCAACTGGCAAACAGAAGCAAACAGTGAGCAAGAAAACTGTGTGGCAAACAGATACAATAGCAGTGAAACAGACAACTAAGACTTCCGAGAAGGGACATTAAAAGGCTGGTAGTGTGGTCTGTGCACAGATTTCATTTAAATTGTAATGGTGGCGGTTGACAGTTGATACCAGCAGCGTGTCTTTGACTCTGGTATAGTACTGTAGGATGAGCCTGACGGTGTGGTTGTGAGCTGCTCTGAGCACTGGGCTCAGGCTGCTCAGCGGTAAATTGAAGTACTCCTGCACATGAGGAAAGAATGCAAACAATAAACACACAATGTGCATTTTGCCAGTTCACATTAACATCATTATACAGTATAGCTTACCTTAATGAGAAACACCTCATCATTGGTTTGTAGGGTTCTTCCTGTCTGCAGCAAGCTGCTTAGTACTGTCTACAGATAAGACGCACACAATTATAACACACTTTATAGAAGGAGTAACAGACACATATAATATGATTGTCTCTTTTGACACATTATAGTAAGTGTGAAATCAGTTGTGAGCCCACAGAGATAACACCCAGAGGAAGAGATTCATCATCTGGATATCAGTGACTGAAGTGTAACCGGACACCAGCTGTAGGCTGGCTGTACGCTGAAGGTCAAATAACACTAATGGTAAGTGATATGATGAATAATTAGATAAATGATAAAGTCAATGAAGGGAACTACACAGAAACAGATTGAGTCTTTCTGAATAAAAGATGAGGGAGAATCTCTGCTCACACTACGCTCTGATTAACCTACAGAGTAAATTTCCAGGAAAGGTGCTAAAGTATACTCCATCAGTTCTCACCGACTGACAGATTTCTGCTCGTTCCCACAGCATCACAGAGCGCATCAAACACACGAAATCCTCAGTGATTCAAACAACTAAAATAGTAAAATGCTACATAGATAATAGCTCAATAAAATGATGGCAATTCAATAATATAATAGTATAACCACTCACAGAATGCAACATAGTACATATGCTACTGTGCCATCCCTCATTTCTTTATGAGGGGTTTATTTTGCTAGGAAAATAGACGAAGGGATTAATTGAAACATGCAAATATGTATGGAAATACCGCTGTGCGGCACGCACTCAGAGGATAGCTTTACTGCTGAAACCCAGAGGGGGAAACAAACAGAACACAAAACAAGGCTGTGCTGCAGGCAGAAACACAAAAACTCAGAGACTGCGGGGAAAACACAGAACAGGGGAGCACACATAGAAAAGTGAAGAATCTAAACCATAAACAAACTTTTAGATACTGTTCATCTGCTGTAGATATTTTAGGCCTCCCACTTTTTCTTTTGCCCTCCTCTTGTCCAGTTTCCTCACATTTTATTGAGCACACACTGCACACCATGGAGAGATGTGGCAAGTTTCCGGCTAATAGCTTTTTGCTGGTATAAACATACTATATTATTTCTGTCAGACTATGCTATCATTGGTATTTTTTATACATTCAATTAAAGAAATGGGAACAATTTATGTGTTTTTGTGACAGGCTGCTAGTGTCTTGAGATGCAATTTAAAATTGGTTCTTTGCTAAGTTATCTGTTATGTGTAGACACAGCAATGGTTCATCCCATGAGTTAGGTACCTTTTTTATGCTTAAATGATTCATGGGTCCATTTTAAGTGGCTTAACAAACAAACAAAAAAATTCTTGTGAAAATGGTCAGGGACAAGGACTGGACTGAAAATGATGGAAAAAGCAGCCAATGTCCAAAAAAGAACTTTGTAAGACCTTCAGAAATCTTTAAAAAACAAACAAACAAAAGAAACAACAACAAAAAAAAAACCCCAACTATTGCTCAAGACCACTTTAAAAATAACAGGAAATACAGGAAAGTCTGGCCCCTTGGAAGCAAAATATAAAGAAATGAGGGGTGACTAAAGACTTTTTGTACAGTCCTGTAGTTGTGTCTCCACCTTTTCCAGCTCCACCAATAAATACAAAACCTATATATTATGTATCACTAATTCTAATACATTAACATGGCAAAAGATTTTTTCAATGAATGAATTTAGCTTGTAACAGAATATTTCTAAACCTCTGGATTGGTACTTTTGTCTGACTACTTCTTCCACTACTGAACATAACTTACACAAGATGAACTACTCACCCCAAAACACTGCAGCAAGACCCTCTTGTTGTCAGAGGTGTTTCCCAACTTGAAATAGTCGACCACAGACTTTAGTACACTTGGTCGTATGTTCTCAGTGACTTGCCATGGACTGATCTGAACCTCCTCCAGGGTCAACAGGACAACCACAGTGGTGCTGACCACCTGCTCCAGCACTCTGGCCACGGGTGGAGTCAGCAGATCCACCACCCTGGACCTCAGATTGTCCACCCAACACCGCGCTACTGTCTGCAGGACCATATTCTGAGTGGCACACGGCTGACAGGCTGAGGCAAAGCCAGTAGAGCAGCTCAGGTTGAACTCTTTCACCAGATTACTTGCTATGCAAAAATTAGGGTCTGCAGTGCTGCTATTGTTCATGGTGGTGGTGGTGGTGTAGTTGGTGTAGGTGGTACACATCCTGCTCACCCACTGGCTCCACGGCTCGCGGGACAGTACAAGCAGAAGACCGTTATTAGGGCAAATAGATGAGAAAAAATTGGTCTGATCACGTTCCCAGCATAGAGTCAGGAGTCCTGCATCTGGAGGGGATGTGATCCAGCTGGAGTACTGACACTGCTTAGAAGGGTTGAATCCAGTCAGGACTGCTCCTTCACCAGGAGATACCCCCGGGACTTTTGAGTGGTTGTTACAGTGCTGTATTATCCAGGTATTATCCTGATTAGCCAACAGGTTCTGCAGGACCGTATTATTGGCACAGACTTTGGAGGTAAAGTTAAGAGGGTCCATCTCAGCGCAGAGAGCCACTTCAGTCATGTCCACGATGATGGGACGGGTCCAGTCAGAGTACATGCACACCTAAAGCACCATGTATGTTGAGTACAACATCAGAATACAAAGCTGACTGTTAGAAAATAGCTTTTTAAGTAGTAATTAATACTGTCACCATTATTTTATGTGTTTTTTGGGTTTTTTTGTATAGACACATAGTGCATGAGTGGATAAGAGGTCAAGATTGTTCAGACATGATAAAGTTTCTGTTCAGACTTTATCATGTCTGGGATATGATGGGATAACTGAGTTTATAAAGACCTTTTTAATCAAATAAAACTTATAATACCACTTTTTTCATCCTTTTTGTGCTTGTTAATTAGATTTTATATTCTCATATCAACGTCAGCCCGGTAAAACACCCACCTGAGGTGGTACGGTTATTTCCTCCATGTCTGTGCAGACTGATGTAAGCCATTTGTTCCGAGGGCTTTGAAGCAGCTTCTCCAACAGGGACAGTTTGCAGCAGACGTTCTTCTGAAAAGCATTCCGATCATACTGCCAGCAAAGGCCGATCACCGAATCGTCCACCTGCCGTTCTCCCCACGTGAGGTAGTCACACCAGCCTGCGATGCTGAAGGCCTGTGTAGGCTCAGGGAGTAGAAAGCTAAGAGAGGTACGGCAGTGGTCCTCAAGCCAGGCATTTTGAACATTAAGAAGAAGGCTATTCAGGAATGTTGCATTGGAGCAAACTTTTTTAGTAAAACCATTCTGATCAAAGAGGATGCACTTTGTTAAACGATCTGTGGTAATTTGCGTCACATCATGCCACTCTGTGTAATGACAAAAATCCAACTGTAAATCCAAGCCAGGGATTGGTGGTGGAAGAGGTACGTTTGTGCAGTTAGGCATGAACTGAAAATTTTCAGGGTTAGAGATTAAAAGCATAAAGAAACCAGTGTGCTCACAGATGAGTTTGGTCAGTCTGGAACTGTCAAGTCTCATGCAGAACTCCAGCAGGGAGGCATCCACAAAGTATGTGGGCTGGTCAAGCCACTGCTCATACTGGCAGAACTCACTCACTATGTTTCCAGGGTCTGCAGAGGAGTAAGCACAGTATCCATACAACCAGCTGTTCATCTTGTCTGAGAGCAGCTTCCTCATCAACACTGTATTGTTACACACCTGGCTCACAAACTTCACACGTTCATTATCACTGCACAGTGACACAAGGACAGCGTCCACGTTATTTCCCAACCAGTCGTTGTAGTTGCAGGCGAGCTGTTTGAGGTTGGGGGCTTCTCTGGCTACTCTATGAGGTGCAGAGAGAGGGGTGACGGTAGTGGGCGGCCCCACATTTGCAAAACTGCAGTCAGATGACCTGCTAACGAGTGGAGAAGCCAGTGTTTGGATAACATAACACATGTTGCTCCACACCTTCTTAATTTGGTTGGGGTTGAGGGATCTTAGAGCCTCACAAAAGGTAATCATAGGAGAAGAAGTTTCCACTCTTGCACCCGAGAGGATATCAACACACATTGTGTCATTGAAGGTGGCCAGATTGTGGTTATCACACAGGAGCTCATAATAGTTAATAGTGTCATTTTCTGCATATGAAATGCTGCGTTGGGACAGAGCACTGGGAGGAGTCTGGCACTTTGGCCCTGGATACATGGGTGCTGACTGATCTTGAGGGAGGAAGACTTCCAGGAGGATGTTGATTAGTGATGTACTCAAAGACCAGCTCACATTGTGCTTAATTCCCCTAAAAAAACAAGAACGTAACAAGTATTATACATAATATAATATAATATAATAAAAAATCTGGTCCTTAGTGGATAAATGCAGCCTCAGATGAACAACAACACATGAAATGTTACGTTGTGTCATTATTGATTGAACAGAAACTAAGCCAAAATGAAGAAATGAAGAATGAAGACACAGTGTGTTAAAAACTAAGTACACCCCAGGACTCAATAGCTTGATTAACATCAAATAATGGTTTCTGGTGTGACTTTTTCAGTCTCTCACATCATTGAGGGCAAATTTTGATGCACTCTTCTTCACAATGTTGCTTCAGTTCACTGAGGTTTGGGGCATTCCTTCACGCATAGCTCTTTTAAGTCCCACCGCAGCTCCAATCGGGTTGAGATCTGGACTTTGACTGGGCCATTGCAGCACCGTCATTCTTTTCAGCCATTCTGTTGTAGATGTGCTGGTCTGCTTGGAATCATTGTCCTGTTCCACAACCCAATTTGAGCCAAGCTTTAACTGTTGGAGAGATGGCCTCATATATGTCTCTGGAATACTTTGGTATTCAGTGGAAAACTTAGTTTTTCACACACTGCTTTTGCTTAATTGGCTTTCTGCTTAATTTTCATTCATCTGAGGTTGTATTTACCTAATTCTAAGACCCGCTAAGGACCAGATAATTTTATTATGTCCTGATATGTAAATTTAAAGAAGGTGTACTGTCTTTTTACCATGACAGTAAGTCATGGTAAAAAGAACTAGTGGGGTTAGTTCTACATCCATTTAGTTTAGTGTCCACATCCATCTTGTGGGCAACACAAATTTTAACTGAGGCATAAAATGCTGACATAATGAGTTCGGCTGGCCAGATTTTGCTGTTTAAAGGATTATTATATGACTCGCAGCAGTAATGCTTACTGCTTTGTCAGCAACTGTGCTTTGTGAAGAAAGAAAAACAGTGCCCCATAGTGCTGCTATTGTTAAAAAAGCACCACAGGGCAGCTTTAAAGATAAAAAGGTTTATGTAAATTTCACTAATGACTCACCACATAATGAGCTGCTGGAGATCTCCTGCAGAACATGAGGGGAAATTAATTAGCATAAAACTGTAGAATAATTCATAATTATAAAGTCTGGAACACATTATATTACATAATCTAAGAATACACTAGAGTTTTAAAAAATGTGAAAATGTTTTTACCTTGTTCACAGGTCTCTTTTTCATCTAAAAGTGGGACTTTTATTCCAAACTGTAAAGCTATTCTGATGTAGTCCATTGGTACTTGGAGAAATAATGCCACAAACTTTAAGATGTATGTCAGTGTTGTATCCATTAAGCCACCTAACACACTCATTAAATTCTTAGAGAGAGAGAAACCTGACAAAATATTTATAAATGTCTGCTGGAAATCACTTAAAACGGCTGAATCCCCCATCCCGAGGTAGGCCCTGAAGAAGCTGTTTGACTCTCCATCGGTGGTCAGCGAGGGGCATGTCTGCGACCTCAAAGACGACAAAAAAGCCACCAGTGGTTTCCCTAACTCCAGAGACACCGTCTTTGTCAGCTGTCCCTCCAGTCCACAGTCCTCCCTCTCTGACAGAATGCAAATTATTATTTTGGGAAGATCATCTAAGAAATTCTCTTTCAGCAGTGGTTGAAAAATATTGTACAAGTTAAGCAGGACATCATAATATGTGTTTAAGTTAAAACCTGCTCCTGTGGTAGAGGAGCTGAAGCTGCGTGTATTTTTATCAGACAGAGAGTGGATCTGATCAATAACTTTCTGGATGTCTTCCTCCATCTTGCTAAACTCATCTGGAGTCTGGTTAGTGCTCCTGTTGATTAATTTGGGTTCCACTTGTTTGACATCACATATGATCCCTGTGGATGGTGAGAAGGAAGGAAGGAAGGAAGGAAGGAAGGAAGGCAAGAAAGAAAGAAAGAAAGAAAAAGAAATTGTCAATTCTTAGCTTGACTGTTTTGAAGAAAATGTCAAGGTATTGTCATAGATTTGGCGTCTTTAATGTTGGCCATAACTCAAGAACCATCTCACCTAGGATGTTCAAATTCACACCATAGATGTATACTGTTCAAGCCAGACCCATCAAACTTTACACACTTGTTTACTGACTTTACTATTACACCCCCCCTCCCAGTTACGAATCCAAAACAGTGTTCGCACATGCGTAATGGTGCTCTTGTTATACTATGTATTCCCCCAGCTTTCTCTTGAAGTCTGAAGCCTCTTTTATAGTTACAATTGTGGTCATCATGGGCATGAATATCCTGGTAATTCTGGGCTTTGAATGATGTGCACTATGTGTGAATGATTTCTTCCGGGGTGCAATGATTGTACAGCATACATCTAACGACTTTGAAAAACAACAACTGGGTGCACAAGTTTAGTTTTGATTTTCTCTGATCTACACAGGTTCAGAAGGATACATACTACATACTCCCACTAATATTTCGTTAAATGTCCCTTACTAAG
Source organism: Archocentrus centrarchus (assembly GCF_007364275.1). Classification (NCBI taxonomy): domain Eukaryota; kingdom Metazoa; phylum Chordata; class Actinopteri; order Cichliformes; family Cichlidae; genus Archocentrus; species Archocentrus centrarchus. The sequence continues at coordinate 13,965,239 of NC_044348.1, forward strand.
TTGCACCTCAACCAGACACTTTTGGTTGCCATCAACAAGGTTCTGGCATAATTCTGTCTGGATATTTGACCACTCTTCTTTGGCAGAATTGGTAGTTGATTTAAATTGGTTGGTTTCCCAGCACAGACCCGTCCGCTAATTTTCAACAGGGTTGAATTTGGGGCTTTGGGAAAGTCATTCCAGACGTTTAATGTTAGCCTGCTTTGTCCATTCCAAAAGCAGGTTTGATGTGTGTTTGGGGTCATTGTCCTGTTGGAACACTCAACTGTGTCCAAGTTTCAACCATCTGGCTGTTGATCTGAGATGAACTCATTATTACATCCACTTTGTGCAATGTACTAGTACCACTGGCAGCAAAACAGCCTCAGAGTATGATGTTACTACCACCACGCTTGACAGTTGGTACAGTGTTCTTAGCTCTGAAAGCCTAACTTTTACTAAACTTGAGGGTGTTGATTCTGGGTTTCTTTCTTGGTTGCTGCCCTCTAAGTCCATGGCACTGTAAATTTGACCTCACTGCGGACAGTGATATTGCTGTTCCAGCAGTTTCCAGTTCATGGCAGGTTTGAGCCTTAGTGGTTCCTGGGTTGTTTCTGAACATCCTGACCAATTTCCTCTCATCTGACGGTGACAGTTTGGGTCTTCTTCCAGACACGTCCAAGCATCTTGGAATCTGAAGTTGTTTAGAAATGGCTCAGAGACCTTCACAGATTGTGTAAATCTACAATTCTCCTTCCAGCTGTAATCAATCATGATCACTAATGAGAAGTTAATAGACCTTGGCCATGTCAAGTTAAAAGACATCGTAGAACCTTCAGCACCACTCATTAAAAGATTGAAGTGAAACTTGTTCACCCAATTCTTTTATTTATTTTTTTTATCATTAAAGATGTATGCTGTACAATCATTCCACTGTGGAAAAAGAGCAGTTCAAAGCAGTCATTAATGACTTAATAAAGCATTATCATGCCCATGATGAGTGGATGTAAACTTCTGTCCACAACTGCGTCACAAAGAAAAAATATTTTCTTTTGATGCTTAGTAAGAAACTAAATATCGACTTCTCTTGCGATTGAGAAATAAAGTTAACTCACACAAAAATTAGAAAACTTTATTTACATGATAAGGGAACAGTCAAGTCTTTCTATTAATGAAGTTAATAACGCTAAAAGCTTTGTAAAAATGTTATTTCGTACTCACCAAATAAGATGCAAACAACGCAAGCAGCTGGTGCTGACCACATTGTAAATGTCCTGAAATGTAAGCAGGAAACCACTTCAGAAAGGTTTTTGTTAAAGCCCTTTTGTTGATGTAAAGGAAATATTCAGCTTTGCCAGGAGGACGGGACAGAAAACAGTCTTCATAACTGCTAACACTAAAATGTCTTTCTTTACTGAAGAAGGTACTCAACCTCCTCAAGACTTTATCTTTGATCCTTCTTCCATGCCACTGTGCTCAGAGGAGCTGCCGACTCCCCGCCTCGGTGTCAGCCTGCAACTCTACACCTGGTCTGAAAGCAGCGTAATTAAGAACACTGGTAAAGGGGAAAAAGTAGGTGTGAAATGAGGGCTGTGAAACGCAGAAGGACTACAAGCAACAAGCACAGCCAAAATGTTGCATTATTAAGAGAGTGTGTTGATTAGCTCCTCCATCTGAAACCAGACTCCTGTCAGAGGAGACAGAAGACACCAGACTGACCACTGGAGGATTTATATGACATCTGCTACCTGTAACTCCCATATCCAGCTTGATCCGACCCCTAAAATGGGAAAATAGGGAAATTAAAGCATCTGTGAATCTAGAGTAAAGGCAAAATGCAGTTTTTAAATGATTTCATTTATTAAGAGAAATAAAAAAGCTATCAAGACCTACCTGACTTTGTGTGGTAAGTAACTGCCCACCACCCCCTTGTTAAATGATGAATTAATTGTACTTAACCACTTTTTTTGGGGGGGGGGGGGGGGGGTTCAATTTCATTAGCCACACTCAGGCCTGATCACTATCAGATCTGTTGAATCAAGAACCTTGCTAAAGACGTCAGGAAGCAACACATCATGCCACTCCAGCAAACCACAGTGAGAGGCATTATCTACAAACGGAGAAAACTTGGAACAGTGATGAACCTTCACAGCAGTGGCTGGCCAACAAAAATTACTCCAAGACAGTGACTCATCCAGGAGGTCACAAAATAACCCAAGACATCTTAAGAGCAGCAGGCCTCACTTGCCTCAGTTAAGGTCACAGTTCATGATTCAGATAAGAAAGGGACTGGGCACAAATGGCATCTATGGGAGAGTTCCACGGAGAAAACCACTGCAGATATCTATATATATATATCTATATATATCTATATATAGATATATATATATCTATATATAGATATATATATATATATCTATATATAGATATATAGATATATATATATATATATCGATAGATAGATGGATAGATAGATAGATAGATCAATTTGGAACAGGAAGGGGCCCCAAATTGTTCACACAAAATTGAGAGCATGAAATTATCCAAAATGTCTTGGTATGCTGAAGCATTACGAGTTCCTTTCACTGGAACTAAGTGATTCATCATTACAGAGAACACGTCTCCACTGCTCTAGAGTCCAGTGGCAGTGTGCTTTACACCACTGCATCCAACAATCTGCATTGTGCTTGGTGATCTAAGGCTTGGATGCAGCTGCTTGGCCATGGAAACCCATTCCATGAAGCTCTCTGTGTCCTGTTCTTGAGATAATCTAAAGGCCACATGAAGTTTGGAGGTCTGTAGTGAGTGACTGCAGAAATTTGGTGACCTCTGCACACTATGCCCCTCAGTATCCACTAGGGATGACACGATACCACTTTTTTATGTCCAATACCGATACCGATATTTTACATTTGGATATCGGCTGATACCAATATAAATCTGATATTTAAAATTGATCCAGGCATTTAAAAACATTAAAAAAAATCAGGAAGTCAACAGTCTCTCACACAACAAAATCAAAGTCTTTTAGTTGTCCCACATACAAGACTAAGGACCAGGGCGGACAGAGCTTTTTAGGCAGTGGCACCAAAGCTCTTGAAGTGTTTACCACTCCAGCTCCATTTAGCTGACTCTGTGGCATCATTTAAAAAATCGTTGAAAACTTTTCTGTTTAACCAGGCTTTCTGGTTTCTGACTTTATTTTTGTTCTTTTTCTTTTAATATGGTAATGTTATTATGTTTTTAACATAGTGTTTTCTGGGGGGGAGGGGTGATATTGTGTTTTAATTATTGTACAGCGCCTTTCTGTCTGTGAAAAACACTATATAAATAAACTTTACTTACTTACAACAATAACTATCACCTGAATCCTGTTGCTTCTGTGTGAGAAGGTGATGCATTGGCTTATGGCATGTTGCAAATTTCATTAGGGCTGCAACTATCAATTATTTTAGCAATTGCGTATTCTATTTATATTGATTACCCAAGTAACTGGATAAGAAATACTTTTTTCATATTAACAGTTCATCTGCATATTTTAACTTCCATACTGCAGTTTTTCCCTGTGTGAAACAAACAGGGTGGATGGAGCAGCTACAAAGTTCTCTTTTCTTCACTTACTGATCAGGTGGTTGATGAAGGACCTCCAGCTGTTTCCCAGTAAAGGTTTAATGGAGGTTACAGGGACGAAAAGGCTGTGCTTGTGTAACTACCGCTTTCGCGTTAATCTTGATACGACAGCGTCTGTAATCACGTTGAAAGGACGAGCCAGCAAAGGTTGTCTTTAATTCATAACTCAGCAGTAACTGTTGGCCAAAACAACGCTAAAACTGTGTGAGTATGAACCTGACTGTCTCGCTCTCGCTCCTTCACTCGTAACCAGCGAATCACCTGAACCAGTCACGTGATTGATTCCGAGAACGAAGCAGTTGCTGCTTCGGACGTCATATGTCACGTGATTTTTTTTTCCCCGCTCTGAAGCAAGCTTCGAATCAGTGGTTCTCTGGAGTTGTAAGCCCAGGGTTCGAAGCACGTATCGAAGCTTCGGTTTCACACGCTCATCACTACCTGTGGCCATAGAAGTGACTGGAACACCTGAATTCAGTGATTAACATGGATGAGTGAATACGTTTGACAATATACTGTAGGTTCATTTAAAGATTGGATGACCCTTTTCCTGCACTTCTACCACAGAGAGATTTCACCTCTAAATGTTTTAAATTATTTCATTAAAAGCCCAGAGATAAAAACGATTGAATATATCAGACTGTTGGGAACCACTTAACTAAACTACCTAACTGTGCATAAAGTGGTTGCAGTTTATTCACCAACAATAGCATTCAGCATTCACATTACATTTTCTGCAGGAAATGCTTTTTCTAGTGACTTTGTGAATATCTTCACAAATAAAATTTTAACCATTAGAGAAAAAATGATTCATAACCATTTCAACCACATGTCTTCTTGTTTGGCTGCTTTCAGCACTGCTGGTATTTATTTAAACTCTCTCTCCAATTGATCTTTCTGAGTTAACTTCAATAGTTACTTCCTCCAAACCATCAACATGTCTATTGGCTATGTACCACAGGCAATCCAAAGTCAACAGTTTAGTTTCTCTAGCAGTCACTGCAGGGTTTGTTGGTAGATGATGGTTGCCGGCATCACCTGTAGGTTGCTGCATTAAATCAACACAATCAACACAGAATCATGACTTAATCTGTCACCACTCTTTCACGTTTCAGCTTTCAATATAACGGACGCACAGATGCAGCAGATCTATTTTCAGTGATATATATTTGAAAATGAAGATTTTGGAGTGGCCTATTCAAAGTCTGGACTTAAATCTAGTGGAAATGCTTTGGTATCACCTTAAACATGCTGGAAAACCCTCCAGTGTGGCTGAATTAAAGCAATTCCTCCACATCAACTCATTGCCAGTTATTGCAAAAACTTGATTGCAGTTCTTGCCGCCAAGGGTAGCACAACCAGTTATTAGGTTTAGGGGGCAATTACCTTTTCACACAGGGCCTGGCAGGTTTGCATAGCTTTTTTTCCCCCTCTTAATAAATGAACTGCATTTTGTATTTACTCAGGTTATCTTTGTCTAATATTTAAAAACTTGTTTGATGATCTGAGACATATTTTTAAAAAATAATTTAAAAAGAAAATCAGGAAGGGGACAAAATTTGTCACAGCTCTGTATATCTTAATATGCTTTTTTTTTTTTTTTTTTAATTAAAGCTGCACCACACAGGAAAGTTTTTGGACAATGACAATTGGTTTAAAAAAAAAAAATCCAGATGTGATTGAAGTGCAGACTTTCAGCTTTAATTCAGCAAAAGTATTGCATTAACTTCATTTGACATTACAAAACACTATGAGTGAACATTATGCAGATTAAACCCTGTTAAAAAACAAACAAACAAAAAAACAGATCCTACATTTGTAGGCTTTTTAATATTCTGTGCTCCAATTATTTTTGTATGAGACTGTTACTGTAAGAGACCTCTGAACTTTGTTCTCTCAAAATTTATTCAAACATCTTCAGCATCATCTCAGACTGTAGAGAGGAATAAAAACAAGGGCATTCAAGATGTTTTTAACCATTTTAAAACTTTGTTTCAGAAATGAACTGTATATACACTTTACAATAGCATACAGCCTGACAGATAACAAAGATCTCCTAAAACATTTTAAATACATCTTCAGCACAAATAGCAATTCTTGCAAGTAAAATGGCTTAACGTATACTGAACCCAAAAAGAAAAAAAAAGAAAAACGAAAAAAAGTCCTTGACACAACTGATCTTTTCGGCAGAAAAAGTGCCACAATTCAAATTTAATTCAGGACTTTCCCCACAAAGCAAGCTGTATTCTTTACATGCTAAGCTTAACAGTTCAGTGACATAGCGCTAAACTAAACATACAGATATTTATAAGAAAAAGAAAAAAAAAAAAAACCTCAATCTGATGTAAAGTTAAATCTTCATTAATACATTTAAAAAGTAGATATGACATGCCTTTTGAAATCAAAAATACAAAAGATTTTCCTTACTTTAAGGACTTTTTTTTTTTTTTTTTTAAAGATGAAGCTGCATGTATTGTACAACACTCAGTGTACAATAAACTGGTAATGCACATAAAAATGAGCTGGATGAAATGAATTAAATGCCTCCTGTTGACCCTTCAGAATAAAAGCCATGACTGACAATTTTACATAATCACACAGCCCACTAAGAAGATGAGCGCACCAGCTCGACACTCAAAGTGAGGCTTGCATAATACAAGACGTCAGGATGGTGAACGATCACGGGGACAAGAGGAGGGTGGGTGGGTTGAGGGCAGCAGCTACCATGATAGGTGCTCAAGACTTGTCTCCTATACCAAGCTCATTGTTTTTGCCTCTGAATGGGGAGATAACAGCGTGGAATAATAGAAAGACACTTTAGCCTTCACCCCCATGTACAATTTACATTCATAGTCTGGACATGTGTACTCATAACATTATGTCAGAGCAAACACTGTTGTGGCCAAGCAGATTTTAAGTTCTGGAGAGCTACTAACTTCTAGCGAGAAAGGCAAAATAAACAGCAAGAACAGAAAGTACTTCAGAAAATAACCTGTGCAATGTGAGCAGCAGGGATTGTTTGGGCAGAGCAGGATTCACCTGGCCAATTTACACACAGCGCACAACTCAAACAGCATCACAATACACGACACATACTGCACACTGTGGGAGGGAAGGTGGACGAGGGAGGAAGGGTGGGCATATTCATGTTTCAGCATCTGCAAAGCTTGGAGGTTTGATTGTCTCTTTCCAGTGAAGCATTTTATGGGTGGGAGCATGAGAAAAGCCACGAGGAAGAACCTGTGTTGTATGGCACTATACAAGTAACCCAAACACACATCTGCCTTAACATAAAATGCACTTAAGATTCAAACGAGAACTAAAGAAAAACTGTGCCAAACTGTCATAGGCTTGTGTGAGTGACAGGCTTTTGAGATTGTGCGACCTCCCAAGTTTAGGCTTGTACGGTGGCCGACACGTGAGCAACACATCTGCCTACTGTGCGTTTCACCATCAATAAATTACACTGAAATAACCGAGGAGTAAAACATCAGATTGGCTTGAGAGTCCAGGCTGAAGTTGTTGGGCAAAAAACACATTCATTTAGTTACCATTCTTAAACAATTCTTTAGACAGCGAAACACTGAACAAATGCTTAAAAAACAAAACAAAAAAAAAAAAACAAAACATGAAACAGGCAGAGGAGCAGTCTGAAGCTGACGGTAAGAGTACGCTGCTGGTGCCAGATATGGCTGGTACACAGTCTGGCCATAGATTTTCTACCACGAGTAGACTTTATGACACACTGGCAGAGGTGTGCTACATTAGTCATAATGCTACTGATATAACCATCAAATTACACATGACAACTAAAAGATCAGATTTAGCGAGAATACTTGATATGGAGCCAAAGACAATACTGATTACATACGAATGACAAATTATTAAAAAGAAAAGTTAACGATGACATCACTTTGAGAATGAATGCCCTTAAATCATTACAATGTGTCAGATTTACAGGTAACATGATTCTTAATCTTAACATTTAAAAAAAAAATCAAGGAGCCATGTCGCGTCCACACATTCATTTAAACCTCAGAACAAGAACAAGGTATAAAGTCCTGGATTCATCCCACTTTATTTGACTATGCAGTGGACTGTCATTTACATGTTTTAAATGGGGAAAGGTTTACAATGAAACTTACATGACCCTTTTAAAATATATCTTACAAACTGAAATGAAACATTGTTAACCTTAGCTTCAAAAACATAAACAAAAAAAAAAAAAAAAAAACACCAGTTTTACCAGAATAAAACTGCAACCAACAACAGAAAGTTGACATTAGCTACAGAGGAATGCATATGATTTTCAAGGCTACAGTTTGTAGGTTTGCCCAAACAACCAAATCAGTGAGTGTGTGTGGCTAGGAGTAAACGTACACACATGCACAGATTGATTTAGAGGCCAGTCATTCCTGTTGAAAATGGTCTGTAGCCACAGAGTGTCTTATCGTCAGTTATCAACAGCGTGAGCACCAGAGGGTTGGTCTGGGTTCAGGGAAGGTGGAGTTCCTCTATACCAAGTGGCGTTTTCAAATCCACTAAACCAGCACCAAGACTTCAGAATTTAGTGTGGAGCTGATATCTGGCTCCACAGCTGGAGAGCCCCCTCAAAAAAGAGGAGTCAACCTGGGCTTGTCCATAGTGTGTGTAATTTCATCTATATGTTTAGATTTTTAGAAAATCTCACCCAGATCTTTTAAAAAGGTTTTCTTTAGAAGTTTTTTTTTTTTTTTTTTTTTTAAAGCAATGGTGGATTTAAACACAAACAAAAAAAGGCTAAAATTTGTAAAAGTAATGGCAATGTTGTAGTTTGTAATCCAAAGAGAGGCTTTTTACACGCACGTTTTCAGTTTTTTTCATGTTGTCCCCTTTTCAGAGCCTGTGGGTGGCTTCAGTCAGGTGGTAACAGGTCATGAAGCCGGAACCTCTCCCGAACATGCGGCCGCACATCCTCATTCTGCGAGTTGGAGAGGAAAAAAAAAAAAAAATGAATACTCAAATAGCCACATTACTCTTGTCGCTGATATAATTGGTCCTACAACAGTAACTAAACCAGAGGACAGCTTACCATCTCAACCAACTTCTCGAGGAAGGGCACCAGCTTCAAAAGCTCATTGTCATTCTTATCCATGAACCAGCTCTCTATGGGAATTCCATTGGACAACTGGAAAGACCAAAAAAAAAGTTATTCATGGATGCTGTGAAGGAGGACATGCCGAGGGTTGATTTTGACAAGAGGACGCTAAAGATAGGGTGAGATGGAGGCAGATAAGAAGCTGTGGCGACCCCTAAAGAGAGCAGCCAAAAGAAATAAGTAAGTCTATTTTTAAGTCTACTTGAGCAGTGTCACATGACCCATCTCTCCTCTGTTTGCTCTGCTCCTTGTGTGTAGGAGCTCTACACTCACAAATGACAACCCCAAAACATAAAACTCTAGCGCCGAGGCTCAGCCTGTGCCCAAATCTGTATTTTTGTTTTGTGTCAAAACAGAGAGTACAACAACAATTTATTTTAAGTTTTTCTGGTCATTTTGTCAGCGTTTGATGCTTGCTGACAACCAGACAGTGAAGGATTTTGTGTTGGTGTCTCACCTGATACGCAAAGGCTTGTGGTGAATTGTCAATAATGATGGTCTTTGACAGATCTCTTCCTAAAATGTTGAGATCTTTGATGTAGTTTCCCTGGACACAGACACAATGCTCACGGAACAACCTGTGTCTGCAGTCACAGTGGAGAATGAAAAGGGGGTGTGGGGGGGGGGGGGGGGGGGGGGGGGGGGGGGGGGGGGGGGGGGGGGGGGGGGGGGGTGGGGGGGGGATAAAGAAATAAAATCCATCAGTGACAAGAGTGGCAAATTAGTAATTAAAAATTTAAAAAACCCCAAAAAACTACCAACATCTGAACAGCAGCTCATGCTACCACCTGTGCTTTATGAGCTCTACCACTTTTAATTCAGGCCTGGACTCTGCTTTAGAGTTTCTTGTGAAATGATAACCAGCTAATTTAAAAAAAATAAATAAAAAGGGGGAAAACAAAAACAAGAAAAAACAGCATACCTCACAAGCTGCTTTTTAGGATCCAAGATGTTGAGCAGTTTGTCTGCATACACCTTTTTAGAGGCTGTAAAGAGGATGATCTAGGAAAAAGAAAAATGTTTTAAAAAAAATTAAAATCTTTAAGCATTTAGAAATAACAACAAGAAGAACAAGAGGAGGAGCAAGGTTAGAATTACCTCATATATTTGAGACATGCGTTCCAGAAACTCTCTAAAGAATGGCCTCAGGCGCACATACACCTGCACAAGACAGTTTCATGGACAGTGAATATTTATAATGAAACTATGACATGGTTATTGTATGAAAAGTTAGTCTTTTTTTGAGGATTTTTAGAGACATGAATATGGCTCCCTCTAGTGGCAACAAGAAGAAAAGCATTTCTATAAAGCACAACTTACCTGATAAATGACATCCTGAAAGAGGACAGGAAAGGTAAGTGCTGCATCCTCCAGCTCATTTAAACTGCAGTGCACCAGAGTTTCATCCTAATCAACACACAAAGTATTCTTGAATCTTGGGACGTGTTTAAAGATTTCCACAGTGACTCCATAATTTTAAAAAAAACAAACCAAAAGAAGTGTAGCTGACCAGGTCTAGGACCAGAGAGAATTCTGGCGTGCTGCGCGTCTTCAGTGGCAGGGCTGGCTTACGGGTGAGCTGCTCCTCTGTCAGTGGAGGAACGTGCTTAATGAAGAAATACCTACACAGCAAAACAACAGCCTCATTAGCCATAGTCTGAGAAAAGTGGGATACTGCCAAAAGAAGGATTTTATGGTTAATGTAAAAATTAAAAGTCAGTGAAAAAGTGTGTGTAGTTTGATGTGTCTAGCTGAAACAGTATGCATCTATGATGTGAATTTGAACATCCTAGGTCACATTGTTCCACAGAAACTTTGGCCATAACTTGAGAACAGGCGCTGCTGCTAATGCGATGACAATACCTCAACTTTTTCTTCAAAACAGCCGAGCTAAAAATAGATGACACGCAGTGATATACAAGTTGTGAGAAAGACTAATTTCTTAAATTAAACTGGCACCACTGGAGTCTACAGACAATCAAAAAGGCCTTATGTGATCGACCAAGCTCCTGTTTATGTTTGGACTGCAGTAAGCGAGCTCAAGCTGCTGATGGTTTTGTTGCATTTTTGTACATCGGGGTGTCAGGCTGGGGGGTCTGGATGTGATGTGCCTTCACTTTGATTCAACCAAGTAAAACTCAGAGAGCTTATAATGCTACAAAAAGCAGGCAGAACACAACCTAACCCCATCTGTCTGTCCACATGCTTGATTAAGTTGAAATTAGCACTGTAGGTTTTTGTTGCAGAATCTGTTAAATGAAGTGTAGAAAACATTTAAATACTGCATTTAAAAATTTTTTTTTTTTTTTTTTTTTAAACTTACGGGTCAAACACTTCCCAGTCTTCCTCATAGGATACCTCTGGTGGTACTGCAGCTGGAAGAGTGTCCATATGTGTCATATCTGGACTGGAGCCCGGAGCTTGGACCACAACAAGAGGTATTATATAAATTTGTATTATATATAAATAAAAACAAGAACCAAGAGCAAAAACCAGCATGACAAGCAGAGCAATCAGCTGTCACCAACTTCATTATTGCTGTATTTTGTTAGCTGTGGCATCTACCTGTGAGAGGGGGGAGGTCAGGGTCCGTATCCAACTCTACTTCTGTTGTGGGAGAAGCCTCGAGGATGTGCGGGGGTCGCAGGGGTGGGAGCTGCGAGACGCTCGAGTAGAAGTTGGTGGTGACACACAGTTCCTGTGTGGATGTAGCTGTGCTGGTGGGCGTCTCCACGGCTTGCTCGATGTCCAGCTGCTTGACTATCTCCTCGGCCTCTAAAGCTTGGTCTGGAGAGTCCGAGCCAGAAGAGGCTGAAAAGCATATTTAACGAAGAGACATTCAAAAAAAAAAAATTTAAAAAAATACAGGCGCTGCTTTATGAAAAAAAATTAATCTGTGAGGTAATACATGTACTCCAGGCTTTCACTACTGAACATTATACTGTGACTCACACCAACATGTGGTTTCTGTTTACAATTCAAGGCATAACGCAAACAGACTACTTCAGAGACTGCTTACCATTCTTAGCTGGTGAGAAGAAATTGAAAACAGGGGAGAAGATCGTCCCGAGAAGGGTCGTTCTGGGAGGGCTGCTGGTCACCTCAACCGCCGTCGTCTCTTCCAGGCTACCATTGGGCTTCTCTTTACTCCTGTCGTGATTGGTTGCCTCTGCAGAGGAGGAGAGGTGACAGGTTCAAGAGTGTCAGAGAAAATAGAAAACAACAACTAGTAATCTTTATTTATGCAAATTACTCACGTCCATTGACGGATCCTCTCCTGCCAACTCTGCTTATATTCCTCCGGGGGGTGTTGGCGTTTGTGGGTGTGGAGGTGATCAGGTTGTTGTCCACATCACAGTGGAGGCGTGTCTTCTTGGCTGGGCTTTCCTCCTGAACCTGATAAAGCAACACACAGTTGTACAAGTTAAACAAGTTGTGATTACTATAGTTGTAATTAAACAACAGGCAAACATTGCTTTGCTTCCAGCTGTTGATGTGGAGGTTTTGTCTGAGTGGTGACACCTCTCGCTGAGGAGAATACTGCAGCAAGTACTCGCACCCTGAGCACTGGTATAAAGAGTAAGGAGCTGTGGAGACGTCACTTTTGAGCACAACATGCCCAATGCAGTGGTTTAATGGGCCCATCAGGGACCAAAGACAGCTGCTGTAACCTTTTCACATACATTTTCCACATTTTTGGAACGTGGAGTTTAACATTTTGCTTACAGGGAACCGGCAAGACTGTATCATACAATTTACAAGCATTATGGTCATTATCTAAATTAAAGGGTGTTTTGTTTGTGTACATTACATTCATTAACACATTACATTCATTAAGGAGTTTGACAAAAAAAAAAAAAAAAACACAGACATGGCAGAAAAAACTTTTAGGACTACATAGGGAAATGTGGGGAGAAACTTACTATAAAGTATCAATATCAAAAATCCCCACGTCTTTTCACAGGACAAAGTTCTCTAAGCTGAGCTGACTTTTCCACTTGTTACTACCTCCTGTCCCTGCACACCGACTCTGTGAGCCAGAAACTAAAATTAGACTAGAGTCCGGCTTCTCAGACAAGCTGCTGCATTCCACCAGACATTTCCTGGGAAACATGACACTCTCCACCAAGAAACACTGTTAAACTCGCAGACCTGGATAGCACATCGTTAAGTACAGCTTTAAAACATGGAAGTGCCAGAAAGCTCTGGTTTAACAGTGTTATGCTAAAGAGACTGTATTCCTCTGGCTACAATACTTTTATGCTCGCAGATGGGCTGATGTGATCTTAGAAGAGGTTACCTTTACAGCATTTCCTCTGATAAACTTCTTGATGGTGGAGAACAATCCCCTCCCAGTAGTGGGAGTGTCCTCTTCTACTTCTGAATGCCTCCGCTTGGTTCGGGATGGGCGGCTTGCCAGAGTGGGGTTCGGTTGCTGAGACGCCTTACGCATTCTCAGCCTCATTGTTTTAGCAGTCACATGTAAGGCTGTTTAAAAAAAAAAAAAAAGTCAAATGCAGGAAGAGACAGAGGAAATCATTATGGCTGTACAGTCAGGAAAATAAATTTAAGCAAACACTCAGCTGGTAATGTGGACACAGGTTGTTCTAGCAGCCTTGACTGCATTAACTTTTAAAATGGACAACTCAGTGGGGTGCATCTGTGTGCAGAGGAGTAATACTGGTGCATTTTCTACCAACATCTGGATGCATTCAAGATCCCATTTCACTTACATCAGTGGATCTGGCAACAGCTGGCTTTACTTTCATTTGTACCACTAAAGAAAAAAAGAAGTTACCCAGGATCTTACTGTACACACACATTCAAACACTCCCCACTCAAGATTAATGTTAAAGGCGAGACTGTATTAAAGAGAAACTGAATAAATAACTATATGTAAATATATTTCACAAAACTTCTCTGAAGGAACCAGACATTTTCTAAAGTTGAGTGATTTAGCATCATCCTTGACAACGTATGTGGAAAACTTAAAAACAATTCACAGTGAACATAAATTGTCAAGCATGCCTGACCTTTTTTCAGTTACGCAACTAAAAATGTGTCCAGACATATCCACCAGCAGCACACACACACACACACACACGTGCCCTCTCATTACATACAGTACGCATCTCACATACTGTAAATGCCCTTGTCATGTGTAAATTTGGGGGGGGGGGGGGGGGGGGGATCCACGAGTACATGCTAACAGTCATAGTACAGGCATAGCAGGAAAACTAATACAGTGCAAATGTACTCATGACGGAAGGCTGCATTCCATGATTTTTTATAGCAGCCAAACTTGTATTTTTATGGGTCATTATTTTAATTGTGAGAAGAAACAAAATGTGATGTTAACAGGTGGGCAGGTTTGAACAGGTGACGTAAGACTGAAATAATCATTGACTAATCGATAAAATAATCGACAGATTATTCAACTACCAAAATAATCTTTAGTTTCAGCCCTACTTGATGGAAAACAGCAGTTCAGTTCAGAAATTCTCAGCCCAGTGTGTCGCCCGACGATCAACTGGTTAGAACCCTGGGCTCTAAAAAAAAAAAAAAAAAAAAAAAAAAAAAAAAACCGAAACACTGTCTAGCATTAAAATACATCTTAAATCTTGTATTTAGTTCTCTGCTGTAGGAGAGTTTTTAAATGTCTTGCTATTCTGGACATTTTTCCCCCTTAAATACTGACACCCTGTATACAACATCACAGCATCACTTATATCAAGAGCATACTAGTTATAGAACTTACAGAATTTACAGATTTGACTCATTGATCAATTAGTTAAAATCTACTTGAGAACCTATTTTGTCCACTTGTTTAATTTCTTCTTGTTTCCACTAGATTACAATACATGATGACAATACTGCAAACAGTAAAAACAGTGGTGAAGGTCACATTAGTGTATGTTTACATGATCAGACGTGCCATTTTAAGCTGCAGTATTATCGATTCCAATATCCCACAGGTTACCCTTTATATTTGCTGTCACTACTTTGGTAATGTGTCTAAGAACCACATAATTTCTGACACCCCTGTAATCTTAAATTGCAGTGTTATGAATAAAAATATGTCACGTTTACTTTAATATACACGTTCCCTTTGCATAGGTGTTTACTTGAAGATGGAATAGTATTACGCCAAATACTTATACTTTGTGCAAATAATTTAGTCACGTCTTTATTTCCCGGTGCTTAAGCCCTTCACATGAATATGCAAAGCATATCTGGCTTTCTTGTTGCTGCTAATTAAAGACCAATTTAAATGCTGTTATAATGGCTGTACATTCAAACCTCGCCAAAGTTCGTGACAGCAACAGTAAAGAAGCTAAGCATCCACCTTTCAAGCAAACACCACACACTAAATGTGAGCTTCACCAAGGAAATCAGCCACTGACCAAGGATCAGGCACATAGCTGGGTGCGAGCAAGAGAGCGGGAAATAGGAACATGCATGCAGCTGAGATTGCATGAGCAAGCTAGCAAACACTAGCCGTGGAAACACACGGGAAGGCCCTCCCCACAATCCCTCCGCTATGCAAAATTTACCCCGAGGCTAAGGCTAGCTACGTTGCTTAACAAACAGATGAAGTACATATCATAACCGTCAAAGCAAACAATATTTAGGCATATTTTACACAAATTCCAGTTAACTTAACCATGCAAAAATAGACGTTTGAACAAGTTTCACTGAATAGTTATGAATACCGAGTCTTGCAGCTAAATGAGCAGCTACCGCTAATCAACTCAACCAAGTACAAGAGGTCAAGTTATGTTTTGCTCGTTATAAAAGACGTCTATGCTGCACAGTTCTGTTTTACTGCACTTTGATTTCATACTGCCAGGATTTGCATGTGTCTAAAAGTAATGTTACATTGTTTATGCAACCTGGCACTCCGGTCTGAGTTCGCTAAAGGTAACAAGCCAAGACCCCAAATCGGCTAACTTACCGTCTGCGAGCCAGTGCGGCATCGTAACTTGAGTGAAATGACGTTAAAAGCAATATGTTGACTCAATGAAAAGAAGCATCAGTCATCCAATTTGTGTGAAGTTTGGTGGACGGCTTCACCCAAACAGCATTAAAGCCTGCATGCTTGTCAGCGGAAACTCGGACATCGTTAATCAAAACACCCGACATAGTGAAGCTATCAATTTTACCTGCTACTGCTGTCACTGTTACCTTCAGACAATGTAGCTGATGCACTTATCTGCTGAGGTACACAGTCACGTCCAGATTAACACCCTATTACATGGAAACGACGGTCGTAGCGAGCAGATACGAACCTAGCACAGCTCAATTGGGGAATGCCAAATTTGGACGTTGGCTCCAATGGATGCTAGCAGGCTTTACCTGGCGACAATTTACGTAAAATGTTCAATGGCTTATTTTGGGTTTAAGTAGGTACATTTTTATGGCTCTTGTACTGGCAATGATCTATTAAAATCCTTAATGTCGACATTAGAAGAAAAATATAATTAAATAAGCTATCTGGTCGTTCAGGAATTAGCCAGGTCCGCGGTAGGCCGTGTTTTAGCAATCGTTAGCTACGCAACCTAGCTTAGCACCGCTAGCTCAGCGTTAACCTCCCTACCCTTTTTAAAAAAAAAAAATCAGTTTCGGGGTAACAGATGTGCTCAGGACCGGAAAGAAAAATATTTATCCTGTCGTTAGCCAACATTACATAAACGTGAGTCCAAGAAGCCAACTGAACAAACGGGGTAGGTTAACCTGAGCGACTTACTTTACAGTGATCCGCAGTGACTGAAGATAACGACTCAAGGCTGATTAATCATCACAACAGAAGAACTGGTTATTTTCGTGGATCTGCTCCGAGTTTTTCTCAGTATGTACTCACGAACCGTCTTCAAAATGACACACCGTTGTGTTACCAGGCGCCATTTCCCGCCTCTGCTCAGTCTCTCCGAGGCAGATACCCGTATGGGACACAGACACACCCCCCTTACCTCTCAAAAACACCAGCCAGTCTGCAGCGATCACTGCCGCTCACCCTTTCATCTTCCAGCGCTCAAAAATGTAAAGGACTGCACGTCTTTGAGGGTCATTCACCCAACAATTCTTGCTTTACATGCTCAACAGATGTTTTACAATTACTTAAAAAACACTGGACATAATGCATCAAAGCTATTCAGGCGCTATTTTGAGGGTACTACTGATGACAAATCATTCATACATCTGCATAGACAATTAAGTATTGTCACAAATGACATGAAGCATCATCTTTAATAAAATTAAATTACATTCACTGTGCCTTTCCATGAGAAATCAATTTTCCTGGTTGCACAAACAGAACTGTTTTTATGTTCACAGATTTCCCCCTAAAGGTGAGGAATTCGGTTTCCTCAGTACAAACAGTAACGGCTCAACTATATTATGTACAAGAGACCTCATTAATGGAAGCATTTGTACAGTATGTCAGCTCCACATGTGCTTGGTTAATCTTTGCACACTGTGCAGGACACCAACATTGTTCTAAGTATTGCTTAAGCATAAGTATTTTGCTCAATTTGATTAATAAAAAGTTTCAAATGCATGCAATGGCATAAAAAAAAGCACTTTTTTTTAGTCTGTCAGTCAAAAAAGAAACAAATTCAACAGGCCATGAGCAAAGTCCTTGGCATTTGTAATGTATTCCCACTCTTGTAAACAACAACAACAAAAAAAATTCCATATAAGAGTCCCAAGATTATGTTAGAAAGACAGAACTCCAAATTAGTGTCAGATCTCAGATGAAGAGTTTGTATCAAGCAACAGGAAAATGAGAGGAGCAGCAAAACCAAAACATGGTCTGCCCTTGAAGTTCAGATGTCAAAGTACAGTATATAATCTCTACTGTCTTAGCTTAAAGCCATTAGCAAATTAACCACAGCTTGGGGAATATGCCTTGAGTTTTTTTTTCCTTCTTTGTAGTATGTTACATTATTTAGAATTACTTCATTAGCTGCAATGTCTGTTCTTCAAAATAGTCCATGACATTGAGAATGCACCCTATGAAGTTCTTAAACATATTGATGTTCATGTTTTTTGTTGAGCGAGACCTCACTTGTGGAGACAGGTCTGAATGTTTTTTTGTTTTTTTTAAAATGAGATATGGTTGTATGAGTTTCCATTCAAAGAATGTCATTTGCTTGATGTCTTTTTTTCCCATAATCCACAGCCCGATCTCCCTGCATGTCTCGATCATCATCATCTGCGGAAAAAAAACAAAAAAAAACAAAACACAAATATTAGACATTACATAACTGAATAGATGAATAATTTACTATGTTTTGAATATTCTCCAGCATATGTGGATGAAACCATAATGCAACATTGTAGTGCTGACTTCAAGTTTTAAAGAGCCCTCTCTGTATACCTTCAGCAACACGCATTTAATGTACAAGAAATTTATCGAGGATCATCTAGTTTTAGGAGGCAACAACAATACAGTTATCTAGGATATTAGCTTTCCTGTTGGTAACTGTAAACAGCAAGCATATCCCTTTTTTTTTTTTTTAATTTAAATCAGAGACTTTATATTATAAAATATCTGATAAATGTAATAGATATAAATTAAAAATAGCCAGTCACATCACTGGGCTGTTGTGAATGAAATAATTTTTTTTTCTTTTGATGGATTTAAACAAAATTTGTTTCCTATAAATACAGTATTGCATTTTTTTTTGTATCAAATAGCACTTTAATTAAAATCCAAAAGGCAATCACAAACTGATGTCAGGAAACAATCACAACAAAGAAAAAAAACACAGATATGCATTTCAATATTTCAAGGAGAACACAGACACATTCGGGAACACAAGTGAGCTATATATATCTACTGGTCTAGATGTAGGTCAGATGTTTGGTGGGCACAGACAGGTGGTTTAGCTAAAACGAAGCATAGGCAGGGCAGAAAACACTAGATGGTCACTGAATTACTCTCACAGAACCTTAAGTTCCCAGGTCAAGTTGTCCCTCCATGTAGGAGAAGAAGGTATTAAGACTGTTACAGTGCTGAGTAAAAACATGTAATTCTCCTCAGCTCCATGCACAGCAGTTCTGCTTTGACCCTCGGGTATTTTTTTTTACCACAATTCTTTAAAATATCTGTATTCACGATAACACAAGGACCAAACTCAGGGTTACTGTGAGCTACTTGGGATAAATGGATTGGGGTGGCAGGACAGGGGTGGAAGGAGGGAGCAAGGAGGAATGGTGGATACACATCTGGACAGACAGTCCAATCCCCCAGCCTGGCTCACCTTGAACGTCTTCCTCCCCACCATCACCATCCTCTTCCTCATTGTAGGCCAGCTCGGCCTGCTTGTCGGCCTCATACTCACCCACGTTCCCATCGTCCCCATTGTAATCCGCTAGCTTAGAGCCGTGTTGCGGATCTACGGGGGACTCGTTCTCATCAAAGAACCGGCCTGCAGGAGGCAGAGAAGGGCCTCATCAGGAAGGAAGGTAAGCAAAGGCAGTTGTAGGAAGATAGGGAAGGGAAATACTGCATCATGTATGCATGAAGGAAAAAGTAGTTGTATTAAGAGAATGACAAAAGATGAGGAAGATGAGGTAAAATACATGGTGGCTGAAAAAGCCAATCATGGACTTGGATGCAGTATTACAAACCAGCATTTCCCTACTGCTAGATTGATAGTGGGTGGTGTGGTCCAATACAGCTTCAAATAAGAGGCCTCTTTGGCCATTTTACATGTAAATCTTTCTTTATGCTATGACCCAATAACTGGAATTTGAAAAATTGCCAATTAAAAACTAAAAAAAACACAACTGTGAGATGTATAATATATAAATAAACCTACTTAAAATTGTGTTTTTATTGCTACAATCTGTTTCACACAAGCATCTAAGACAGTTTATGTTCCTATCTAGACCCTCACAGATTTGGAAACGGCATTGTTGATAGTGAAGGACTGGATGGGACTTGCGATGTGCCGTGCACAGTCTTCAAGCTGATAATGTAAGCAGAGACACCTAGTGGGTGTTAATTTGCCATACAAACATGCAAGCGTAGTAGGATCAGAGCAGAGAAAAAAAAAGCAAAATGAAAGCCCACAGTGATTCATTTTAAGCAGTAGGTGACAGTGAGATGGAAGTGCACAAGAGAGAACTGAATTTAAAAAAAAAAGGGGGGGGGGGCAGTAAAGCAGAGCAGCAGCAGGAAAGGAAAATCTAGGAGCCAAGTGTCATTTGTCTTCCTTCTTCTGCAACAGAGCCCTCTGTTACAGAGTCCTAACCATGTTCAGATAGGACTTACATACTAAGAAATCCCATCTTTCCTGAAAAGGTCTTATGTTTAGGAGGGTGTATTGAACTGGCAGTGGGAAAAATATTTACACAAATGGCACCATAGTAAGTTGTTTTTTACCCTCTGTATTATTACATATCAGAAAGTTTTAAAAAGACAGACAGAGCTATAATTTTACTTGATGTGTGAAATCAATCAACAGTTCAAGAAAAATACATAACCACTACCCCCCTTGGTTGTGGTCACTTTTTCAGAGTTTGGTAAAGGAACTCACTTTGGCGGTGGTGTACTGGTTCTGCTGGGACTTGGTCTTTGACGTGCTGAGGCTGGATGGGATTGGGCACCTGGGCGGGGTTGGGGGGCAGAGGAATCCTCTTCAAGTGTTCGCCTTCACCTCTGACATCATCAGGAACTGATGATTAGAAAGACAAAACCATGAATACTTCAAAACCAGGCGCAGTTGTTCCAAGTACTGTTGTCTCAAAGCACAGCCCGGTTAATAAGCTACATTTACACTCTTTGAGGTAGAACTCAAACTTCTGGAAGTGGTTACACATGACGGGGAAAAGTCATTGAAAAAGAAAAAGAATATGGAGAAACTAAACAAATAAGATGCAGTGAAAGACAAACAACCAAAACCATTAAAAATCATCTGCAAAGCCAGGCACTTTATAATCACATGCCTAAAGGCTCAAAAACAAAGATTATTAAAATGAATAGCAGTTGTATGGATGTGTTTACTGTACCTCGAAGTTGTCTTTGCTGTTCCCCCAACTCGTCTGCCTTGATACCCACTTTGTTGTCTTCTTCAAATATTATTGATTTCTCTGCCTGTTTGTTGATGCCTGGGGGTGCAAGTGCTGCTGCTCGGCCCTCCAGTCTGTCGTGCTGGAGTTTGGGCTGGTCCAGCAACATGCCCTGACCTCCGGGAACATCGGCTCCCCCAACTCCAGGTCCAGCTCCAGCTCCCACGACCGCATCCGGGGCTTCATCATGCTTCTGTGTGATGGCTGGTTTCTTCAAGGCTGTAGGTAAAGGGCAGGGTGACAAAGGTCAGGAAGTAATACAATTTTAGTGACCTACTTGCCACAATGGCAAAAACAAAAAAACAGATGAAACTTTAAACTGTAGAAAGCTATGTATGGTTTTTTTTTTGTTTGGTTTTTTTTAAGACAAGGGAGTGGCATTTTCTAACTTTACATGCGCTATTCAGTGTAAGTTATATGGGTCAGTTACTGTTCTCCAGGTATGGTTTCAGTTTCACAATACTTAACTAAGCAGCAACCTCGAGGAATGAAAAATCAAGCCTATGTAGAAGAGCCAAAAAAAACTATCCATCCATCTTCTTCCGCTTATCCAATTCAGGGCTGCAGTTGGCTGGAGCCTACCATAGCTGTTACAGGACATGTCTGTGCAGGTTCTCAGTCATTCAGGTCATGCTAGCCTTAAGAGCTTGAAAAAGGTGACTGGACTTCTTTAAGTTTTTGAAGAAGTTTCACCTCTCATCCAAAGAGGCTTCCTCAGTTCAGTTCAGTCCCATCCCAATTAACCTAACATGCATGTCTATGGACTGTGGAAGGAAGCCGGATTACCCGGAGAGAATCCACACAGACAAAGAGAGAACACACAAACTCCAAACAGAAAAGCCCCCAGTCAGCTGGTGGATTCAAACCCAGGACCTTCTTGCTGTGGGGCAATGGTGCTAACCACCACACCACCGTGGTGACCGCCAAAAAAACTATAGTTCCTCAAAGTGCCACCTGACGCTGACTCCAAAATGATGGGATCCAGATGGGTGCCATTTCGTGCTGTTCAGTGTACGGTCACGAAGCGTCAGCTGGACAGTAATAAACAGTAATAAAGCCTCTCACAAAGACAGACTTTATTACTGTTTGATAGCACTTTGCAATACCTATACTGCCTAATAAAATGTCCAAATGTTAGTATAATTGTACATACAGCTACAGAATTTCTTCTACTCAATTTGTTGAGCTTGATCGTTTAAAGTTGCGGTTCATTACGGTACTTACCAAACTGCACATCGTCAATTTTTCCCACCTCACTGTCTTCAATACCAGGCATGCCAGCATCACTCCCGGGTTTACCTATCTCTTCTGTAACACAGCACAAGGAATGGGACTCAGGAATGGGTACAGGACTAACAACCACAGAGTGTGAAGAAACTGCTGTTTACATTAAAAAAAATAAAAAGATCCATGTGAGCAATTATTGCATGAAGATCTTCTCCAAACAGTCAACATCATTATTTCACATATAAGCACAAAGCAACACGAAATAGAGCGGTTGGGACAGTAGCAGCTCTGCTCAACTCAATCACACCTGCCGTACCTTTCAGATCGGACTGTCTGTCATGATGGTGATTGGCCACTGTGTGGCGCTCTTTATCCACCTCCACACCAGGCTCTCTCTCTGCACGTCTACCTGCCTCTACACCCTTGTGACCATCCAGTGGATTCTGAAAATTATTAAAAAGGTGAAAAAAAAGAAGATTATGGAAAAGAATAATAAGCTGTTTTATGAACAGGAATGCTTTAAAAAGTATAGAAATACTGGACAATCAATTTCTACTTTAAGTACCTCTATGTTAAAGATCCAAAAGCAGTGAATAAATGTTACACTGATTAACAAATGCAATGTGTCACACAGACAACTTTTCATCATTTACTAACAAATCACAAGAACAACTGATATCCTTTTTGTTGAGATTTATCAGACTAACCCATCTTAGCTTTGATGATTCTTTCTCCAGAGTCTTTTTTGCTTCTTCATATTCGTTTTTCAGCTGTGCAATCTGACGTCCACACTGTAAACTAGTTAACACATATTAATTCAGTTTCATCTCCATAATGAGGCATTCTTTCAGTGTTATAAAACTGATTTGTACAAACAGACAAAAAAAAAAAAAAAAAAAAAAAAAAAAAAAAAAAGAGCACAAACATATTCTAACAAGCTTAAAACAGCTAATGCGAAAAAAAACATTATGGGTGATTATGGCCAAAATGAACAATTATTGATTAGTTTCAGTAACAAAAATGATTTATTGCACCGTTTATGTAAACATAACACTGCGTTCACATCCATGTTGTACAAATCTGCATCAAAATAAAATTGGTCCTCCTTCACCTAAATTCAGTGCATCTATTAGAAGAAAAACAAATAAAAGCAACAGGGCATTGTTTTCATTTTCGCACTGTGTAACACTCCAGTTAATTAATCTTTGCAGACAAATAAGGTGCTTATTCCCCTGACCTAAGTGCACTTCCTAGAGGTACAATATAAAATCGGATATGAATAAAACTCATTGGGAAGTACTTGGCAGCTGTGAAATCCCTCTCTCTGTGTAACATTTTACACACAGCAAAGGTTTTGCCAGTTTGGAAAAATAATTGTGTGCTGGGTTAAAATATCTTTTGTCCAGTAATCTGGCTGTTTTCCTGAAGCCTTTGTTATTCATTGTGTTTACTAGACACTTATCTTTGGCTGACTGGAATGCAACTGTGTCAGTGACTTCAGTGCATCTGCGTGGATACACTGTGCACGCTGTACAGGCTCACTTTTGTGGATGCCAGAGTTGGTGTTGGACGATTCCCGTTAGCTACCACTGCATTGTTTTTCTTGGCCTTTGTGAATTAAATATACTGCAGATTGTGGTGCATTTTCAGGTGTTTGCTTAAGTTAGTTGTGTTGCTTTGCAGTGCAGCAGCAACTTTACAGCACTTGCTGAATTTGTTCTTGGTTAGCATCACTTGTCCTAAATCCAAAGTATTTCCAAACAGTGGGTGATGAGCTGCTTCGAGGGACAGCCACTTCACTTCCTGCAGTGCTGCATGTTTCATTTTTGTTTTGATCGTGTGTTATCTGTAGTCAATGTGGTCAAGCGGACCGAGGAAACTTCACCCTGTGCGGTGCAGGGATCAGCTATAATTGGCACACGCAGGCATGTCGTCAGGCAGTGATTTAGGGAGCACCTGATTAGCTTTTTGCTCTGTGTTGTATTGTTGGAGCATCGATTTTCAATACCATTCTATCACGTTCATTTAATTGTGGGAAGCCAAAATCGTGATGGACTAATTATGCAAGTGCAATCTGAGAGCTCACAGCTCCTCAAAATGGCCATACCTAAGACTGAGGCATATGTAAAGAATTAACATACCTCTCATATTCCAGTTTTCTTTCCAAAGTAGTGCTATTTTTCTTCACTTCTCTTAGCTGCTCTTCCTGCTTCATGAACTCTTGCTTGAGCTCCTTTAGCTGCTCTGTTTGCAGTAAAGGACACACAAAAACAAACAATATTTTGAAGAGGTTTATTGAAAGACCCGCAGTGCTATTTGAAGATGCTTTGGAATGATTACATATTCTCTGTGGAAGGAGTTGCCAGCATGCTGAGAGCGCCCTCTGTTGGCCAACACAGTCTGAAGTTTTACCTTTGAGCCTCTGAATTTCTGTCATTTTGGCTGTGACATCATCCTGCAGCTTCATCTGCAACATGAAAAGACATATTCAGAACTTGCATTAGTTATGGGAAGTGTGCAAGCTGTATGAACACAGTTTTGTTAAACTGGTTGTACATCTCTGCAACGGGTTCCTGAATTGTCAGTCACTCCCTATAAAAAAACAAACAAACTGGGAAAACAGGTTAGTCTTCTTTCTAATGTTTCACAGCAAAAACAGACGGCAGTTCGTCAAAACTCTGGATTATTAGACATTTGTCCAATTTTGGGATCCCAAGCTGCAAAATAATTTCAGATTCATCCAGCTGAAAGACATAATATTTCACAGAAAAAAAACAAACTTTCTAACATGAAGAAAACACCAGCGCAAAAGTTGATAGCTCATTCATAGCTGGTTTATGGTCTCTTTTATTTACACTTACCACACTTACCATAATAAAATCCAATATTACAACTAGGATACAAAGACTATGTATTCAAGTACCCACCATTGTGACAGAGTATTTAACCATATTTTGGGAAAATGACGACAGCAACATGCTAACACTAACTGGCAGAGCTAAGGGGTTTATGCTGCAGAAGATTTTAATGGACATACTTTATCTGCCCGTGGACCAAAAACTTGTCGCAGTTAGAATCGAGCTCTTGAATCAGCCATGCAGACTGACTGAGACAGAAGGCAGTCAATAAGACTGGACAGGAAATACAGCATTAATGTCAACTGCTGTAAGAGTAAAGCTTCATCTTGTTAGACGCTCATAAGTGGGTAATGGCTTCCCTGTGCCGCCTGTCTCTTTAGTAAACAACCAGACTAAACGAAGAACTATAAGGCTGCATAACTGATGTTTGCATTTTATTGTACAAGACTATCGACTGTTCTGTTTGAAAGCCATTTTTCAGACTCCTCTGTGACTTTCTCTGCAGCAAACGCCCCTCAGATTGTACATAGCAAGCATACTGTTTAAACAGGTTTGGTCTGTTGACAAAAGAAAGGAGGAGAACAACGTTTTATCCAGATTAAGTGGAGACAGAGCCGGACGCTGGAATTTACTCAATAAACAAGGGAGCTTAGACTTTTTATTCCTCATCTTCACTTCACGGGCTCTAGTCAATGCATTCATGTATAGGCCTTTATAACAGTATCAGTACCAGTCACCTGACACCAAAGGTTGTGAGAAAGTTTCATGTGTTGTGGCTAAGGACAGCTTATCAGGGAAAGCAAGACACTGTTCCCCATGACCTGCCTCCAACCTTCAGATTCACTTGAAAACATGCAATAAATGTGTTTTTAATTGTATAAGGTTGGCAATTCAGGACCTCACAATAAATCATCTTCTGCATCTAGTTAAAATAATGTCACAAAAATCTCAAGCATCATGTCTAGTTCAAATTGATGAATACTACAGCATTTTATTGTCTGTACTCAGACCAGGGAGTGACACTAAACCACACAATGGATAAACATAAGCTTTGAAAACCACAAACTGAGCCACACTGGATGCAAATTACCCTCCCACGGTGGCTGGACTCACACCCAAGATTCAGAAGGTGCTGGGACATAAAAGCCACTGAAATACTAGCTGGGCAACTGTGCAGGACAAGATGTGGGAATGTCAATGTGACATTGACGAGCAACTCATAGTGAATAAATAAATCCCCACAAACCTGTAATAATGTGCTGATAGAATGAATGTGTAAATCAGCAACACAAAAACCTAAAGTTGAATTCAATTTG
Source organism: Archocentrus centrarchus (assembly GCF_007364275.1). Taxonomy (NCBI): domain Eukaryota; kingdom Metazoa; phylum Chordata; class Actinopteri; order Cichliformes; family Cichlidae; genus Archocentrus; species Archocentrus centrarchus. Next base: position 13,991,461 of record NC_044348.1, read on the forward strand.
CTTTCCTTTGTGGGTCTAAGTACACCTGTAATTTCCTTTGTTATGCGCAGGAAGATAGTTGATAGTAATGTAGGGAAATCTAACAATTAACAGTGTAAACCAAATTAATCAAGTGGCGACCTGTACAGGGTGTACCCTGCCTCTCGCCCTATGACAGCTGGGATAGGCCCCAGCCCCCCCAAAAGGATAAGCGGAAGAGAATGGATGGATGGAAATTAATGATTTGCAGGTGAATGAAAAAATGTTCTATCTAGCACAATCACCTAAGTAGCTGGACCATCAGCATTCACCAGTACGTACTAAAACTCCTGCACTATGAATCTCAAAATAAAATTAAATATTATCACCTACAAAAACACAGTTGAAGTGGCCTATAAACATAAGTGCTGTGAGATGACACCCCTTTCATCCAGGAAGCTGGGAGCTGTGAAGTAACAAAGATATTCTTGGTAGGAAAATATTCAGGTAAGAGCAGCTGAGGGAGATGAAACTGTGTGGGTCATACTCAAGACAGCCTCTCTTACCTCTCTGAAGTAGATAAAGATATTTGCTTCATCTAATATAAAGCTGAGAGATTACAGTGACAATACTGTGGTGAGATTAGACATGGTGCTATGACAGACTAAATATTGTTCTGCCCTTCTTGTTTTACAAGTGATACTTGTCCAAATATCCCTGACCCAGTGTAATGAAAAACCTTCTTGTCAATGCTATTTGCCTTCCCAGAGAACATGACACCCACCTCTAGATTAAATAATGAGTGAGTCAGTCTTGCCCCCAAACACACACAGATAATTATTACAGTGGCACTCAAAGACGAATACACTTGACGCTGTGCCTTACCTAAGAAATGTTTGGTTACCTGCTCCAATACGTTGCATTAATAAAAGAACCATAAACTCCATCAGACCCAGACAAAGGCAAAAGTGAAGTATACCTTTTCATCTGTGCACTTTTTAATGAGCCCATCCCTGGCCTGGAGCTTGCCCTCCAGGACGTTGTAGTCCCCATCCTTCTGGTCGATCTGTTTCCTGTGCGTGTCCACCTGCACCATCAGCTCCGAGTTCCGCTTCTCCAGCCGGCTCCGCGCCGCGTCCGTGCGCTTCACCTGCGTCTGCACCTCCGCCAGCTCATCCAGCAAGCGGCCGTGCTTGTTGGACACTGTCCAATAGTTGAAAGACAGTACGGCGATGATAACCATCAGGAAAATTAAGATGAAGGACGGGAGGCGACCTCCCCGTCGGTTTGCGCCAAACCCAACCATTTCACAAACAAAGTCTAACGATATTTCAGGTTGTTACTGCAACCCAATGAGCTCAATGAAGACTATTCTCCCGGTGTGAAACACATCCGTCTACGTGACATGCCGTGTATATGCGGCAAGTGCTCGGGAATACAGACGCTTCACAGAGTCATGAATGTTAAAGGATCACATCTCTACTGAACGTTGCTCTCCTTCCTCCTTCCGCTCACTAGGCATCTTTCTCTGCAATTCGTCCAATGTTAGTAAGTGAAATACGCCCGCAGGGACGTGGCCTAGCTCAGCTGGCAGACGAGACGTGGACAGCTACAACACGGCGCCGTGGCACTGAGGAGTGCTATAAACCATATAAGCTAGCTGTACAACCTTGGCCTTCAGCTAATTATTTTGTGCTTCTCTGGCAAATGAAGTAGTCCTGGACGCACAGACGCCTGGAGCTCCACTAATCCCTAAAATCACCGTCAAACAGAACTACCGCGGATCCTGAATTCTGACCCTTGCGATAGTTAGCTCATATTAACTGCTAGCTAGCAACCGTAGATGCGAAAACACCAACGGCTTCTGTCAGAGAACCGTGCCCTCTTTAATTGCGGAGGACGGATTTGAGTTTTGCAACACAACTACTCAAACCCGAAAGGCATACACTATGAATACCCGGTTTTTATTACACTGTCCACGATTCACTGCCTTCCATACATCGCGTCTGCGCTGCATGAAGTTAGCTGCGATCCCTCCCTTTCATTTCCGCTCTTTGCTAGCGAACACGCGCGTTTCATAATAAAAGTCCACATTGGTATTCGCTTTCTTTCGCCACTATGAGCACATTTATACGTTTTAGACTTGAGAGCTATACTTGTGTCTTACATGATCGGCGGAAGCACTGTCCACACGACAATTGCAATTAAATCGGCTTTAAAGCATTAAAGAGAGGCTATACATAAAGACCGGAAGCAGGACAGTCTTGAAGAAACATTGAGATGATTCATCTCATTTGACTTTACAGTTCAAAGGTTCCAGTTTTCAAAATGTTGTTTTTTTTAAGGCATGATTTCGGTTGATTGCGGATTCTAAATGGGTGTGAATGGTTGTCTAACTGTTAGTCTTGTGAGAAACTGGCAACCTGTCCAGGTATCACCCTGCCTCTTGCCCTTTGGCAGATGGGATAGGCTACAACCCCCTCCAACGTCACTAAATTGGATAAGTGGAAGAAAAGTTTGATTGTATATTTTAAACATCATTACTATGCTGATCATCCATCCAGTTGTATTCAACAACTGAAAAGTCTGGGTATGGAATACCAATACTTGCGAGAGTTAAATTAAAGCTCACATATGATAGAGTTGGTATATATTAACCAAGTACCATTTTCAAATTTGGTCTAGTTGCTTGAAGAACTGCCTTTGATCATTTTTCAGGTATTAAAATCTAAATAATAATAGTTATCCAAGGAATAGGAGTTACTGTGTAACTGGAACAGCTTCTCTAAACTGTACTTTATGGCATGATTATTGCATTGCCTAGTGTTTGTCATTTTGGCCACTTCTTTTAATATGCAAAATGTAAATACCTATAGACAAATATAAATTATCTTGTAACATTCAGAAAAAAACCCAGATACACACAAAGCACTAAATATAAATGCATATTTTATTGTAACACGGATAAGAATTGTAACACAATGAGGTAAGTTAAATAATCCACATCTGTGATGTTCTTGAACCACAAAATAGTCACCACCCTGTCAGTAACAATTCCACAAAGTCTGCAAACAAAGTCCTGTTAATTCAGTTCACAGTTTAATACAAACATGTATTTGCTCTGTTTCTTACAAGGACAAGAGGAATACTGATAACACAATCTCCTTTGTCTTTCAGTCACTGATCCAAACTTACCAGCTGCGTATTTGTTTCTTTTTTAAGAGATGAAACTGAGTAGAAAAGATCCCCTGAGGGAGAAACATTCTTTTGTTTTTCTGATGAGAAATAAGCCACTACAGACACTGGCAGGCTCAGTCTGAGTTTGCTACCATTTCTGCTGATGACTTGGCACAGTCTCACAGGGCACTAGGGAATACAGTATGACAGCATTTCAGTAGCTTTGCGCTCCAGTCACACCGTTCAAGAGAGAGTCTCACGATGCCCGAAGAGTTCCTAAATGCTCCACAGACATCAGATGCTCAGGACAGTGTGTCTGCAACACCAGCATCCTGGAATTGCCCTCAGAGTTTAGACCCGAGTCCTTGTTGGGAGAGTGGTCAAAGAATAGTTTCTCTGCACTCAAGGCTTTGTTCAGATAAGGGGGAGCTCAGTGGGTTGGTGCAGGCGCTGGTTGTTTGTGGGAGATGCTTTGGACGGCGCATGGAAGGGGATGGGGATGAACTCAAAGCACCACAGCTCTGGAGATGAAGATCCTCATGGCCACGCTTCCTGGGACTGCCTATGACGCGCTGGGTCATCACCTGTCAGCACAAAACCATCAGGAATCAATGGCAGACACATAACGGGAGCATTTTGAGACATTTCTTACTGCTCACTGCTACAAAGATGGCATTCAGTCATCTATGTCTTAAGCCTCAAGATGTTTCTAAGTTACAGATTTTGCAGAGGTACTTAGACTCTATTACAAGTTAGATGGCAGACAATTGTCTCCAACTTAATGAAGAGAAAACAGATGTCATGTTTGTGTCCCAAACAGATTTATGCCTAAGGAAAAAGAAACTATGAAACTCTTTGCCATTTTTGCTAAATCTCCTATCAGTAACTTTGGGGTAACTTCTGACTCAGCTTTGGATGCTCATATTAAATCTCTGGTTCACTCTTGCTTTTATCACTTAAGAAATATTGCCAAGTTTAATTCCACTGTATTATGCTCTGAATTGGAGATTGTTATTTATGCCTTTATTTCACCACATCTGGATTATTGTAATTGACTGTTCACTCGTCAAAGCAAAACCTCCTCTGCAGGTTTTTCAGAACACCGCTGCAAGGCTTCTGATTAAGTCTTCTAAGCACTCACATGTCACACTGTTGCTAACTGAGTTACACTGGCTCCCCATTAACTTCAGGGTCCAATTTAAGATTCTGGTTTTGACCTTTAGAGCCCTGCATGGTCAAGGACCAGCATACATTAGGGGATCTTTCACACCCATGCATCCTTAGCAGGTCCTAGTCATGTAATCAGGGCAATCTGAATTAGAATTTGAATTCATTAGGAAAAAGAGAGACAAAACATACAATAAACAAAGTTTTTCCCCCCAATTTTCTACAGATACTTTTTTTTAAAAATTATTATTACTGTGAATTATTTTGGCCACAATAATCTTGTGGTTAAAATTAAAAAATGGTGATTAAGCCAATCCAAACAAAAGTCTCCCTGATTTTCATCCCTGCATGCTTGTTTTTTTGCTATAAAGAGCCTGTAAAACACTGCTCTCTTGTCCAATTTGATAGCTTCTCACCAATAACCATCAAAACCAGAAAGTATACAGTTTTCTAAAATATACTGAACTATCAAAGGCTTTTATCCACATTTAGCCACCTCCTGAGCTCCAACCACACTGGAGTGTGAATGTTAGATAGAAAGCGCTTTGAGTGCTCGAGTAGAGTAGAAAAGTGCTATATGAGAACCAGTCCATTTACCATTCTAATCAGGTTACCTGATCTATGACATTGGCACTAAAGATGGCCTCCTCCATGTGTTTCTCATCCGATTTAATGACACACTTGATGTTGTTGACAACCTGCTGGACTTCAGGAGGTAGACTGCAGCTCGAGTGCTCCAGGAACTTAGCCACTAATATTTTGGTGTCTTTGTACATCTTAAGGTCAGCCAGGGAGTGTGGGCGCTCGTGGGAGGAGCGTGTGTGCAGAGATCTGGGTTTTAGGTGGATGTCAATTTTCTTGCTCTCCTTCTGCTGCTTTGTGGCACACACATGTGCAGGTTTAGCTCCAACTACCTCTGTTGAAATGTCCCTTGGCTCTAAGGGGAAAAAAATAACAGCAGAAAATAACAAAAACACATTAAATCCCACACACCAAGGTAAGTACCACTATTTTTCCTTTCTGACAGTACATTTTAATATAATCCAATGAACTCACTGGCTTACATTTTTTTGACAAAATAGGGGGTTGTATAGCAGCAGAGGTGGAAATTATCAATCCGTGTTTTCCAAACCATCACCTGATTTCATAATTTGTATGTTCTTACCCTGATCTGGTGATGCATGAGCTAAATCTTCAGTAGCAGGGTCACTTCCAGGGGTGCAGCCACAATTTTCTCCTGTAGATGGGGGACAAAAAACAAAAATGTAGCTACCCAAGACTGTTCAGTGATCCAACATTTCTGATAATGAGACATTATAGTAGGGCAGCTACCAATGCTTCATTTTATTGTCAGTAAAATTTTGCTCATTCAAGGTCTTTAAATGTCCAAATCATCATGTTGGAGAATCTAGAACTGAAAAATTGCTGGTGACTCTTAGATGGGGTAATTACGCTGTAGTATAAAATGTAACATATTTTCTGCACTTACGTCCTGTCGTAGTGGAGCACGAGATAGGGTCGCTGGTGGAACGGACAATGCGTGCCAGTTTGCGGTACCTCCTGGCTGCTCGGAGAACCCGAGGCCTCTCTGAGGGAGACTGTCCACTTTGGGCTGAGGTAGAGGGGGGTTGTGATGCAGAGGAAGGTGACCAAACACTGAAACACAGCCTAGGGCCGCGTGGCCGGGCAGGAGGTGATGGTGAAGGAGAAGCAGCCAAAGGGCTGATAGCTGAAGTTCCACCAGAGGAAGCCACAGAGGTGGGGGAGCAAGGCTGAGGTGGTGGGGGGATAGTGACAGGGAGTGTGAGCTTCCGGCTCGTCATTCGTGCTTTAATGAGGGTGTGTGGTGAAGGTTTAGGTGGCTCCTCTGGTAAATGTTTGGCTGAGGCCAGCTCGTCACATATGTGCATTGAAGCCCTGAGTTCCTCACATGGATGTGCGTTCTCCGCTGAATCCTCCTGGTCCAGATTGCTAAAGTTTTCCGAGGACCAGTCAGGCGAGCGCTCCAGTGACTCCTGGGTGTGTGACGACTCGCTGTAGCCAGTATCACTAGGGCGAGCGTCAGTGTTAGTCAAGCCACGACGGCAACGTGAGGCGTCACGTGTACAAAGTTCCAGGCTGGTGCAGCTTCCATCAGTGGGGGCAGTGTGGAGCGTGCCATAGGGAGAGGAGTCAGAGCCCTGCACCTCCAGGGAGAACAAGTCCTCTGAGGAGCAAGTCTGGTCCTGATCAGCCACCTCTGACACCATGAGTGAGGCACTGTCCACTGAGGCTGCAAAAATGCTTCATTAGCATGATGACTAGTACACAAAGACATTCAGGAACAAAAATCACTGCAACTATTCAACCTGCCTTTACCCTGAGTGCTGAGTCCTGCAGTTGTGTTTCTCTCACATAGACTGGACTCAGTGGCCTGTTGCTCTATGCTGATGGTAACCTGAAAAGAAGAAATTATTAGTAAACATAACAGCACTGTTGAATAAATAGATATTTTATATGTCCCGTATTGCAGAACTTGTGTTGCCTAAACTTCAGTACCACTGATTAGCCAGTAGAGGGCTCTGCAAGACCACAACACACTTGCAGTAATTTGTCACTATAAAGAGCAGGGGTACCAGTGCAGAAAATTACAGTATAATGTTGAGTTGAGTCAGAACTTTAATTAGAATCACTAATGGCCTTTTTGAGGTACATTATATGATATGTATAGGTTCATATAACCTCTTGTGAAATCATGTAGTCTTAAGCCTGAAACCATCAACATCTGATGATTTTTTTTTCCCCACAACAAATCAGTTGCTGCATGGCTGCATTCACTTTTTAACAGCTGATCTATTTCAGGTGAGAAAACATTCCTTTGAGTTGTCTTTGATGGACACTGTTAAAAATAGGTATGAAGAGACCTATGGATTTAATATCTGTAATGGCGCAGAGAATAAAAGTGCAGGGTGTTAAGCGATGCTGAGAAGATAATTGAAGGATTTAATCGAACATTAGAAAGTTATTTTTTAACAGTGAACAATGAGAAGCAGCAAAGAGTAAAAAAAAAAGAAAGAAAAAGCTCTGATCAGTTCAACTTGACAGTCAAGGCAGCTGGATGACACAAAACTTAAATTTGCTGTAATTTTGGACTTACAAATTTTGCAGGTAACATCCCAAAATGCAGCTATGACATCAAAATGTTTCTGACAAATATTAAATAGAAGGAAAAAAATAGACCCATCATTTAGTGACAGAAATCTGAACCATTTTAATCAGAAGTGAAGCCTATGAAAACACACTTCACAAAGCTGGCTTTAAAGAATATTCTAATTAACTTTGAAACCCATTTGTCTTTGAGAGATCTCACTGAAATTGAACTAAAACACTCAATTTTAAAAAGAAGTCATGTCACATTACCAAATACACAAATAAACAGAAAATATGAACCTGAAAATTCATTAATAATTAGAACCTGGTGAACTTCAGATTAAAATATACCCTATGCTTGGCTACCTTTATGGACTGCTGTTTTTCCTCACCTGGCTGGCTGGTGTTTGACCCACCACAGACTCATATGGAGGGGGCAGGTCAGTTGGGTACAGGGTACCTGGGCTGTTGATAGGCACCCCATATATGGCACTGAAAGGAGAATGGGGAAAGTCCAGATGCAAACCTCTGTAAGGGACAGAAAAGCAAAGAGTCAATCAAACAATACAAATAAAATACAAATACTGCTTTGCAGCTGTAATCCTCCATCAACTAGTCAAGCTGCAGTTTACGCCCTTGTCTTTGGGGCCCACATAATAGATATGTTTTCATATCACCCATTCAGCACCTGACCAACTGTGAAATGTAGTCACAATATCTCCTACTGTTCTGGGCAGAAAAGAGTTTTACAGGGTGTCAAAGTGAATATGACTTTTGAACTTTTGAATATGTAAAAATATCATCACTTCATAATTTTATTATTAGTGGAATTTGTGTTAAATTTGATTATAAGTAGCATATGAATGCTAAAGGAAGCAGCAAGAAGAAAAAGTAGAAGAAGAGCTTTGAGCAGCAAATTGTAAGCAGTTCATTCTTGAGTTCCAATGAAGGTAAATTTGTAGAAATTCCCTGAAGGTGTTCATGAGATCTTGCATTATTGGGGCAAATGGATGGAGGAGAACCAGAAAACATGTACAGAGGAGTACTTCAAATAAATAACAAAAAAAATCTTTGAATACCCGGAATACAAAGAGAGAGTGCTCCGAGACAGTCGCACAACATTGTGTTTAAGAAACTGTCACAGCCAGTGTGAATGTCTGAGTCAAACATATGGTATTGTCTATAAAAGCATTAAGAAAGAAAGGATGAAAGCCATCTTCTCGTCTCCTACACTCCAGTCCCAACAATATATATCAGCGCTGTATTATTCTGTGTGCAGCACTATGTTTCATATGGTACCAATTAAGAATGAGCAGCCATGCGTGCTGTCATATCTTTTAATTACAACCCCATTCTCCTCTAAAGTGGCAGAGCATGAAATACAACCTGAGTGCTTCCACCAGTCATTCAATGCATAATGATGTCATGACACATCCCTGGCCCTGAGCATGGATGCTATAAATGCTTCCTTTGCCTTGTATATATTTATGGGATAACTGACAAACAGATGCAGCTTCCTGCCAAATGGGCACAACAGCAGCATGCTGCTAAGACTGAGAAAATGGAGGTGATGAGGGAGGGGTCAACTGATCTACGGCAGCTGAGAACCACGGATACACTGTAATGGAGAGAAATGCTTTGAACTGATGATAACACGTGTGAAGAGAAACATGATGGGTTTGCCTTTTTCCATGCAAACGCTGCTTCTGGCACCTGTATATTCACTTTCTCATAGAAAATTCTGGTGAGATTTACAGCAGTCTAGATTAAATATGAATAGGAAACAGAACCCCTTAATAATAGATAACAGATACCAGTAAGAAAATGCATTAGGTATTATCCTTTTAGCTCCTCCAACACTAAACATCATCATTTGATGTGTGTCCTTCTGGAGGGCATTGTGCATCTTTTCCATTTAGTGCCTAACTGATCACAGCTGCATCTTTTTTTTTGCAATAATTGCTAATAATGTAATAATAACATTTTATAATTACTGGAGCTTTTTATTATTGACCTCTGAAGCATTTCAGGTGGCTGTGGAGGGGCACAGAAGTACAAAAAAAATCCTATAGTCTGTATATAAAAGTTGGTCCTTGCCGAAAAGTAAAGTCAATGTCGAAATGCCTCAGACCTGCATTTTTTCAATCTGCCAGCAGGAGGCAAATCCTCTGGTTGTAAAAGAAGTCTATAGGAAAATTACTATTTGAGTCACTTGAGCTGCTACTTCACTAAACCCTTTGCAGATGAGTTTATGGGCTTAATCGCTAGTTTCAAGTCTATGTTCCCATTTTATAGTAAAATATAGGCTAAAGCAGTGTATGCTTTATCACAAGCTTACCTTATAATTCACAAGGTGCTACTATATGAGTGTGCAGCGATCCTCAGATTCACAGTCAGATCTATCCCTGTATATACAGTCTCTACTCTTACAGGAATTTATTAATATTTAAGATGATGAATCTTAAATATATGTGTGCTACTGTGAAAAACTGGAATCACTGCAAGCGGTCTTGGGAATAGTTCAGGAATAGTTCTCCAGGCTTCTAAAAGGATATTCAAAGCTCTTCTTTGGATGTTGGGTGCCTTTTTTTTTTTTAAAGTGTGCTTCAATAATGTTGCGTTAATAATTCCATCAGTTTTGATAAGATCTCTGGCTGAAATGCAGCTCCAAACCATGACCGAGCCTCCACCCTGTTTTACAGATGGCGGTAGACATTCACTCTTCTGAACTCCTCCGTACATACTGACATTTCTTTGAACCAAAAATTTCAAATTTGGATTCATCACTCCATCAGACCTGTTGTCACTGATTTTCCATCCAGTTCCTGTGTAATTTGTTATACTTCAGCCTTTTCTCCCATTTCCCTTCCTTAAGAATGGCTTCTTTACATTTCACTATTTCTTCAGGACGTGACTTTCAGATCCTGTTCATCTGCTGTGGATACTTTTTAAAAATAGGCTACACACTATTACAAGTTTTCAGTTAATAGCTGTTTGGGAATCTTTTTTTTTTATGCAAAAATACTATTTTAGGCCTGTCAAACTCTGCTATAGTTGCCATTTGTGTAGATTCAACTAAAGAAATGGGAACAAATTATGTGTTTTTGCAGCAGGTTGCTAATAACAAAATGCCTAAAGATACTATTTAAAATTGCTTCTATGCCTGTTGTCTGTTATGTGTAACACAACACTGGTTCATGCCTTGAGTTAGGTGCCTTTTTTTATGCTTGAACGAGTCACATGTCAGTTTTAAATGGCCTAACAAACAATAATAAGATTCCTTTGAAAGGCCTGGACTGCAAATGAGTGATCTTCAGTAATGCTAGATTGTATTTTTGAATAGATGAAATAACATAAATAAAATACCAGAAAAAAAAAATCCCTAATGTCTTTTTAAAGAGAACATAAAGCTGCTTGATGCCCAATTTGAATTGCTGCCCTCTGGGAGGATACCCAATGACTCAAAATAAATAATATTTACAGCTATATTCTCATTTCAGTCAGAAGCTTAAAATGACTGTCATTAACTTGTAGTTTGTGTTCCACTTAATACAGCAGTTATGCTTTTTTTGAATTACACTGCAATTTGTATGTAACTAATCTTTGATAGTTACACAAAGATGTAAAATGGTGGCTTTACAAGGAGAGCTGTTATGAATAGACTAGTGCGTGATGTTACATTGGCTTTTCAATATTTGAACTATTGTCAGCAAATTACAATTGCTGCTGTGTATTCACTGAAAGTATCTATAGTTAAAGGTGTGATGCTGATCAGAATTATTTTGGTTCTCACCTCTGTCCGTCCATTGAGGGGGTACAGGTGTACTCTGGGGGGTAGTATGGTGGTGGGGGAATGGGAGGAATAAACTCATCAAAGTCCAGTGTTTGGTGGAGGATTGTTCCATGGGGGGTCATGCAGTCAGCGTTCAGGGCTCGAGCTCTGTGTGGCATAAACTGAAAGCAGCATAAAAAAAGAGGCATTATGAGGCTATTAAAATGCCACTGTGTGATTAATTAATTCACAGTTTATTCAGGGAAAAACGACTGAGCAAATGTGAGCCTTTCACAGCACACTGCTGCTAATATGTCACTTACATGCATTCAGGTCTGTGCGGCTGGTGACTGAGGATGGTCGAAGTGATACAAGTGCCTCGCACGGGGGCAGCTCAACAGCAGTTCTTTTTAAAGCCTCTTCACTCAGCCTTTTCTAAGTGGGACAACTTTCCAGTCACAGACAACCTGCTTTTCTAATCTCAAGGCTGCCGGTGCTGCTATTGACTCGGCTAAATTTACTGAGCTAAACAAAAGGTTGACACCCTTTGTGGTAAACGGGAAATGAGGCCATTCATGGAAACTCAACTTGTGGAGATAAGACAGTGCTTTTTTTTTGTCCCTTGCTCCTCTGTAAATCAATAGAAGCCACGGTGTTCAGCCACTTTAATTTACAGAGGTTTTCCTGCTTTGTGTTCACTCTTCTCAAACAGCGTAATTTCCTACTTTTATGTAGTTTTCTAACTCCTGCACGGCATGTGTTGTCGTATATTCACCTTAACCTATAGCAAGGTTAAAATTTTCCTGATTGATCTGCTGTTGGACTACATCAACAGAAGTAATTAGCACCAAAATGTATTTATATCTGCAGTTCTTCACAGTATGAAGCTTAAGAAAGATCTATGTCTACCCGTCATACATTTTTATGCTGAGCACTGAAGCAGGGTGTGCTCTGATTTAAGGCATTAATTCAAACCGAGTGATTTTCCTCTTCCATTTACATTCTTAAATGCTGTATAATTCAAACAGCCTGTAATAAATGTATTCATGTCTTTTTATTATTAATTCCTCTTGTTTAATCGTTAATATGAGAGATAATTGGTAGTCAATTAATTTCTTGTGTTTTTGTCATGCTATTTATCACATTTTATATTAAAAAAAGAAAAGAACAGAGTAAATTCACATGAGAATTAGAAGTAGTTGCTTAATGTTTGCATAAATGCAATTAGTTATATTTTCTGCAACAACACTTCTAGTTTCTTTAAACTTTACAGTACTCAATTTCACATGCAGATGAAAGCACCAGTTTTAATGTTCAGATTCGTGTAACATGTTCTACATGTGTAGAAAGCTCTTGGAGATTGCAAACTGGTTCACTTTCGTCTCTACCTTTTGGGCTGTTGATGTGTTTAAAGGAATGAAATAACTATTCTTGGTGTGCAGCTCAAAGGCAATTGACTGTGTTAGTTTTAGTTTTCTCTACTATCCTAAAACAGATAAAGTCTGCAGCATGCCCTGATGATAGTAGAAAAATATATGGTTTTAACTGCAGTGTGGTCACTGAAAAGAGAACAAAGTCGGCTATTGTTGCCGCCTGCCCTTCTACCTCACTCACCATCTGCAGCACATCAGTCGAGACCATCTGCATACAGCACATTGCAGTGGCTAGAGCACACACAATGGTGGAGATGACGTTAAGGGCACATACACTGAAAAGCAGCTCCTAAAGGAGAGAGAGGGGAGAGGAGGAGACTGTTAGAGGCAACAAGAAACAAAAGAGGAAAAGGATGTGTGCGACAAATAAGAGGAATTACAAGGGTGTGGGAGGGAGAGTGGGGAGGAGGAAATGGGAAGGAAAGACAGCTATTATTACGAACTGCAAAAGGTGAGGAATGTGAGAACAAAAGGAAGCCTAAAGGTGAGGTCATGACAGGATAACCAAGTTTAGACACATAGCAGGGTGGCACTGCAGTAAGAGAAGTCTGGTTTGGTGAGGCAGCCACACAGCTCTCAGGAAAAACTAAACTACACTGTTAACATATTAAAAATATTTTTAAAGGTTAAATACCTTGGGAAAGAAATAAGAATGCCTGTGAATTTTCAGGGATTGTTGTAAACAAATTCTCAAGCTCATTAACATCCAAGAACTTACAGTAGACACATCCACACACACTCTGGCAATGCAGTGAACAGCAAGGGTACGAACTAGTATTGAATCTGTCAGCAAAAAAAAAAGGAAAAAAAGGGGGGGGGGGAGTGCATGCTGGTGAAATACTAGCCCACTAGCATCTTGAATCAGAGAAAATACTTTATATGACTGCAGTCCCATTATGCTGCTGTTTGTGCCATTCTTTTAGATGAATGTGGAAGAAAATCATCCATATTGGCTATTATGATCATATTTCACATATTTAAGTGGCTCGGTTTTCCAGTGATATCAGATTTTTGTATGTCTTTACAAATAAAGCTGTAATAAGTGCGCTGCATGAATTCATTTCCAGAAGGCACAGGAATAACATCTGCTTAAAAATTAGCTCTGGGAATAGCTGACATGCACAGTGCGCTGAAAGGACAAAAGATGATCACACTTTGTAATGCTGGTTCAAAATAAGATAAACTAAATATATTTTTCATAGGCGTATAAAAGAAGTCTGTGTGACCTCTCCACTCATGTGCTTGAATAGAATTGCAAAGCACGAGCTGCTATTCCTCTTAAGAAGGTCCAAAGGTTTAATCTGATAGAAGGACTCACTTATCGGGACTATTATTATCAAAAGACCGTTAAAGGACGAGAGGGACAGGAAGCAGAGCAGCTTACAACATGGGCGGCTGCGCGGCAGGGACTGTGACTTTGGATGTTTAAATTTCAGTGTCACAGCAAAACAACTGGAGACACGGTCTCCAGGTCAGCTCCTGGAGGACCCACGTAGGCGCACAGACACACAATAATACCAGCATCTGCACTGCTGCCGGCACAACTAACAGGTACATTCAACAACAATTCCTTAAAGACAAGAACAGGAGAGACGAGAACCAAGTCTCGGTGCGCTTTTCTGTGGACACAGGGAGTTCCCGAGTTACCACACAAAGTGTTTTCCAGCCTGTCGCACAGATTATTCACCGGATTCAGGAGGCGCATAATTATCAGTGACATTAGAAACCTCAACTTGTGTTAGGCCTGCAGAGAGGACAGACACCTCACCTGCTGAGGTTTACCAAGTCATGCAATACAAAAAAAAACACCCAGTGGGACAACACAATTTTGTGTGGCTAAACATAGCATAAAAATCTAGCTGCTGAAAGACCATAATGAACCTTAAAACTGCAAAAACATGAACATTTAAGCAACTTACCCCTTCTGTAAGCAATTCGAAACCCAGTTTTTAAAAATAGACTTACTTAAAATGGATATTCTGGTCCCTCTCTCTGCATTTTTCTATATAGTACATTTTAACTTAGTTTCTATAAAAACACTCTGTGTGGGTGTGTATGTGTGTGCGTTGCAGTCAGTAGAAGTGCCATGTGGAGAGGCTGGGAGATCAAGCTTACAAGCCTGTGATTAGCGAACAACCCGCTCTACCACCTGAGCCACAGCTGCCCCAAGTGCATGTGAGACTTCAGTGAAAGCAGAACTTCAGAAATGGCTGGAAATAACATGTGAAGCTTTTTGAAAGTTGTCAAAACGAATGAACGAAAGATGCACCGAGCCTCGCATCTATAATTTGAGAAGTTATAGATATCAGAGTACACCAGAGCAAGGATTAGAGTGTGCAGTCGCACTTAAGTGTCCTATTCTCAGTGGCACATCAGTAAAAGTCTCTGATAATCAACAGTACAAATGAGACAGTACTTTCCTTTGGAAAACATTTACATGATAAACTGTTGATTGTATTGCTCTGAAAATCAGCTTTATGACAATCTGAGAATAGAAATTCTGGCAATATGATTTATCTGGGTCACACATTATTAAAAACAATGTGTGTTTTGACAAAACATAACCTTCAAAATGGATATAACATCCACACTGAAGCAGGTTCGACAGATGCGTGGTGAGCTGACACTGCTGATACCTATAGTTTGTTACTGCTTTGTGAATAAAATGTGTTAATGTTGACACACCATCAGTATCAAGAATAATAATGTGACTTAAATCCTCTGTGATTGCTGAGCAGAGGTTACTGGGCAGCCTTTAAACACATTCTAACAACTAAAAATAGTGAAAGGCACAGTGGGGCCCTAAACGGTCTCTCTGACTAGAATTTAGTTTGGTGTGCTTGTAAAATAACAAACCCTGTGATTTACCAGCTTAGTGAGGAAAATAAACAAATGCTCTTAAACTGACTTACACAGTTGAAGCTTGTATTTTATTCTTTTTTTAAAGATCCACTGGATTAGAAGTCTTGGTTAGTCAGTAGTTGAAGAAAAGTGCAAGTCTTCTTAATTGCTGTCAGGGTAGATGTTTTGAGCACGGTGCTTATAGTAGATGACAACTCAAGCAGACCAATACTTGCTTGCTTACTCCTTTTGAAGTTTGCATCATAAAATAAACCATTTTGGCATCTTAAATGTTCAGAACTGTCAGTCCTGCAACTGTTTTTCCAAACACACTCGATAGCCAGGATCTAACTGCCAAAGATCAGGTCTGTGTAAACTGGAAGTTAAAGCAGAGAAGATGCCAGGTGGACCCAAACTGAGGCTGTGCACTGCCAACTATAAAATGCAGCTAATACATGTTTCCCTTGGAAGCTCATGGTTTTGAAACATGAAACATGTTTTGTGTTGGAGGAAGTTTTGTAGAATATGGCTCATGTAGTGCTGTTTTTTGCATATTTGATCTCATTTACAGTTTACAGTGCTGCTAACATTTTTGAATTTTCCTCTTACTGAAATAAGGAGTGAAGACAAACACATTTTCACTTCATGTGTTGCATTTTTTTTTTTTTTTTGGTAATTATCTAGGCAATGCATCTGAAAATATTCGCGGAGGAAGAGAAAGAATTGCACATCAGAAGACAGCTGTTCATTAATTTTGAAGCCCTGACAGCTAAGCTTAGTTAGGATTTTTTTCCCCCTCGTACACATTCCATCTTTTATAATAATTATTATAATTATAATAATAGAACAAATACAGTCTTACTGCCTAATCTGGCCACAACCTTACTGTGGCAGAGGGCTTAATTGGTTTTTCACATCACTGATCCTCAACCGCTGTCCTTCGAACCATGAAAATCTTGTCCAGACACAAACTAAACATAGGCCTCAATTAGCTGCTCCCTCTGGCTGACCAAAATACATCAGTTTCAAATATGCATCTGACTTTTATTCAACCAGCTCAGAGTTTCTATTAAAAGTCTTACCAACCTTCTCTAGCATGCCCAAGAGGGACATGCTACAGAAGCTCTTCATGGGACCCGAAAGGAAACCCTGGACTTCCTTCGGGAAGTTGACACTCCAGTGGCAGAAGGCAGCTGATGTAAATATATTTTATTTTTGTTTGTTTCCTCTGATTTAGAGCACAAAAACAGTGCCACATTTAGGCTTCTTAGTAAATACAAACTGACTCCTGGTATTAACTTTATTTCAGTGCAGCTGGCCTAAAGACATGCTCTGTCTCCTTGCTGACACCTTCTTCTCCAGATTTCATGACCTGAATAGAGGACTTCAGACTCTCTGTGATAAAACTGATGGATGGATCAGAAAACTCTTGTTGTTGTTCACTAGTCTGGACAATGATTCCTTTCCATTACTGGATGATGTTCTGAGCAAAAACAATGTGTCAAAAGCTGACAAGCAGCTTGTTGTCAGTGCTCACTTCAGCAGAATACACATGCAGTTTCATGAGTAGTTTTCACTGAAAAGCAGACAGTCGGGTTGGATTAGAAATCCCTTTGCAGCGACAACTCTAACAAGAATGCCAATTGAATTAGAAAGTCAATTATTGATGTGGCAGCCAATAAGGCTCTGAAGTGGAGGTTTACAGAGAAGCCATTAAAAAAAGATGATGGTGCAAGGTGAATACCAAAAGTGGGTTTGCACTGATAAAAATGTGAACAACAAAAGGAGACCAACAAAATCTGAGAGACAACATATGCATTAGGCAGTCGCAGACTTTGGCATTCACCATTCTGTGAGTTATTGTAAAATATTTTAATACTCAAAAGGAGTTAAAGGAGCTAAAAGAAGAAAAACAAATCCTCCAGTCTACCGTATATTATGGATTTCTGTCTGAAAGCCTCTATGAAGGTGATCATCACTCAAAAGTTTAAAACCCATCCCACCATCATAGAAAGACACATTGATGACACACAGGAACTCACATCTGACATCGGTATGAGAGGAAATACAGTAACCATCCCCAATTCTAAACACCAGGAAGACGGTGCATTTTACAAATATTACAGTATGTTGTACCATAAAAGCAAAGCAAAGCAAAAATATCAGTTTTGTGCTCTAAAGAACAAGTCTTTCACTGTGACCCTAAAATCGTTGTTTGCCAAGAATACAAATAAGGAATATGTCTGAGAATATGGCCTTGCTGCTGACAAATGTTATCCTTCTGTGGTACTTATGGAAGGTGCCAAGGAAGAAAGGGAAAAGCACCAAATACAATGAATGCAAAAATCATTCTGCTGATTTTTGACAACACTACTGACATAAAAAAAAATAAAATAATTGTAGGCAAAAATTAGTTGTTTAAAAAAAGATCGGTCCATTGTGTACCCCTACAGGGAGTGCTGAGATGCAACTTAGTATCATCACATAATAGATACGCTTTATGTGAGTTGGCTTCCTGTCACATGTTCTCTGTTGATCATCTATGAATCCTGCTGTGCAGCTTTGACAGTAAAGACTTTTCCCTGAGACAAAGCTGAGATTATTGTACCACACAGCCGTACAGGGAAACAAACCTGTGTGTAACCGCTGTGTGCAGCAGCAAATAATTTTTCTCCGTTTTCTAAGTAAAGCGCAAGAGTCAGGTAAGACAAAAAGCATTTACGATGGCTTCATGTGATTTTGGATTTGGTAGCGCATCTGCCACGCAGATGTGAGAAGATGCAGTTCTTTGATTTCCCTTGTGACTGCAGTGTTCACGATACCATCATAAATCCTGCCAGGCAAAGAAAAATAATACCGCCAACACGTAAAGGGTTTAGCATGGCTGCTCAGCAGATATTTAACCTCTGAAAGACACCTTGCCCCAGGTCAATCAGGTTAGTGAACAAGGTTACACATCCGCCCCTTTACAGGAAATCACAAATTACCTCAATACTCCCACTCACTGATGATTTATAGCCCCGGGCAGAGTAATGAAAAGAAAAATGGGATAGAAATTAATGTGCCTGCATAGAGCGAATGACAGGCAGCAACGGTGACTGGTTTATTTTTTAAAAAAGAAAAAAAGCTGCTGCTGAGTAACAACAACCAATAATCAAACAAGAAACCAATTTTACTTCGCTTACCTGTTTTGATAATTCAGCACATTCCATATGCTGTGTGTTTTAGTGATTGAGGCACTATATGAGTTCATTAGAGTCAGCGGCAGTCTAAAAGCCTTCTGAAATGGCCGGAGACTCGAGGGACTCAGCCGTGACAGCTTCCTCACAGACATAACTCAATACATCTGACTTCTTTGGCACTTAATAAAGGTTTATAGCACCAATTCTCCATCTCTTCTAAAGAGTTATGATCACAGTGACAAATGTAGTTGATCTTTCCTCTTTTCATAAGCATGCTTCATCCTGAGGAGTCTTTTATTTGGTTATCAATGTTTTATAATCAATCAAGGATATAAAATGAATGGATATGATTGTCGTTATCCAATAACAGCGCAGTAGGACACACTATATCATTCCCTCATACACTCGGAGTCAAGATAATCTACCGAGGTCATGCTCTTGCAAACTACAGCCAGCCCAGTCTAGATACACACTGAATACTAAGAGGTCTGCCTATTGGGGAAATACAAATGATTTTGCCGCTTCCTGCTCAATTAATATGAGAACGAACTCTTGGATTGTTTTTGTGTTGTTTATTGACGGTGCATGTTGCAGAGTGAGAGAAGAAACTTTGAAGCCAAGTGTGCAGCACAGGCTGTAAGAAGAAGTAAGACTTGTGCGGTGAGTCTGAGAGGCTGTACTCCAGCTCTGAAGCCAACATGCTGACAAACTGCAATTCTAACAGAGTCAGTTAGTGCGTCGGGACACCAAAAACGGCATCTGAGGGAATGCCGTGTTCTGTAGGTATTTTAATCACAAACAAAAATACCAGACAAATACGCAAAAGTAGATTTGATAAAATTCATCCTAAATATAATAAGGTCAGCAATGCAACCAAGTCTCATTCTTGGAACCACTAATATCTGTACCAAACTTCATGATATTCAGTTTTTGAGATACTTCAGTCTAGACCAAAGTGTTGCTCCGACTGACACTGACATCACATGAGTTATGATGTAACATGACTGAAAATAGAGAAGGAAGATCATGAAAGACGATGTTTGCAAGTGAAAAACAAGGACCTGGATGTGGCTTTATAGACCCAAACCCAGTTTTCCCTGACACACTTCAATCAGATTTCAATTTCCTGCAAAAACACAGGAAGGCAAGTAACTGAATAAATGATGGGCAAACTGAAAAACGTGAGATTCAGGCAGCTGTTTGGACTTGTGGCTCAGTCTGGCCTCCAAATGTCTCAAACAAACGTGACATCACAGAGTGGTTAAAGCTAGCCATGATGGTTTGTGGCTGTCAGTGCTGCTTCTTGAAAAGAATAAAGATGTACCTTCATTATTTTTAATGGGTTAAAAAAAAAAAAAGACAACTACAGCATACACATGTTAGATGTCACACAGTCTAACTCATACAGAATGTTTCTATGTCTTAAAAAAATAGCAGTGCTCTCACATTCACCCAAAAACACCCACCTTGAGACGTATGCGTATCGTATTGCAGTCCCTCAGTGGATTCAGTTTCAGCGTCTCTCCCAGGTTGTTGCAGCTCGAGCTCTGCTTCTGTAGCTCGCAGCATACACACACTCCATCGCTGTCAAACTTGAGCTGGGGGGGTGAAGGAGAGAACACACATCCGCACTCATGCATGCATGCCACATACACAGAAACACACACACACACGCACCAACAAACACACACATTCACGCACAAATCAGGCCTGAGCTTGGTGTTCTGATGCAATGTATCCTGAACACGAATGACATATTTACTCCTGACATAAAATATATTCTCACTTAAAAGGACGTACAGTCAAAACGTTTGATGACAAAGCTCACGTGTGAGGCACAAAACATATTTCACTGTGATTGAGGAAGGCACCCGAACACATCACAATGAGACAAAGGACTGTGAGATATGATGAGCTTCCCAGTTAAGGGACAGCGGTAGAGTATACCTCTGCTATGTGTCCCAGATTGAGAGAAAGCAGGACATGAACCCAACAAGTGTGGGTTAATTACATTGGGGAGAGGAGATGAGGAACATTAATATTTCAGTCATAACTGTGGGAGGGTCTCTGGGGAGCCACATAAAGCAGTGAAGTTGGTGTACTCGGCTTCTCCCACTTGCTGCTTATAATGTGGAAGTGCTCGGGTTAGTGGGTTGGGTGCTAGATGAATCACTAGGGGCTGCTTCAGTCATGAAAAAGATAGGAACCCCTGGTACTATGAATTGAATTAAAAAAAAAACCCAATCAACTAGGAATCTCATTACGTAAATTTGCATGATGTTTTGTTTATCTTGTGAAATTGGAGCTCAGTTTTCTATTCCACTCAAATATATGTATAAATACTTCAAGCTAAAAGCCAGGTGTGCTCAAATAGTACTACTTCATAATAAGTTTCATTCAGATATGTCCGAGGTAGAGATGAGACAAGATCAGATCACTCTGGTAATATCAGGGCCAAAAGAAATCATGATATTCATAAAGACACTGGAAAAAAATGAAATCAGTGCGAAGGGCAATTTGAGCCAGGTGGATGCAGTGTGCTGGTTATAACTAAAATTGTCAGTTAAAATGTAGTTTGATATGAATGTCATAACATCATCAACATCCTAAAAGGCTTTTCAATTCACTACTGAATTTAAAAGTGGAATTAAACTAAGCGGGTTTGTTGTTGTTGTGGGGAGTGACTGTATGTGAGAGAAGCTGCAGCAGCTACAGAAAAGCGTGAGTGTGCTTTATACTACAGTCACAGTGGCTGGAGACCTCAGCACAAACAAAATTACTGTGACAGTGTGCAATGAACTTGCAGTCTCATTGCCATTAAAATGGTTGCTTCAAAAACAGGGGAACAGGTCTGCAACCACTCACAGCCTGCTCTCACCCCCAACTGGTCGATGGCTGCCCCTCACTCACTCAGCCTGGTTCTTCCAGAGGTTTCTTCCTGTTAAAAGGCAGTTTTTCCTTTCCACTGTCATCAAGTACTTGCTCATATAGGGCCGTCTGATTGTTGGTGTTTTTCCGAGTCAGACAGTTCTACCAGCTTTCACACCTCCACCCAGCTGACCAATCCCAGCATGAAAAGGATGTAGGTGTCAAAACGCCAGTTTGAGAAAGTTACAGATATTGCCGGTGACGGCCGCTCCGCCAGTTCTGACATCAAAACATTTGGGTCGAGGGAATTTCCAACAAGAACTGACAAGCGCTTCTGCTGGAGTATTTTGGGCCCTTTAATATGTCTGTATGCTTGAATGCACCGTTAAAGTCTGGAATTCTCACAGACTGCTGTGTTTGTTTTGACCAGACTTTTTAAAAATGGCTCCCAACTTTATCAGAGTGCAACAGGGGAAGGAAAAATAAAAAAAAAAAAATCACTGGCTCTCTCTTTCAGAGTTGTTTATCTATTTTATTTTAGCTCTCTTTGATTCTGGCAGAGATGGATGTGTTTATCGCGAGCCATTAGTCACCAGCAGACAAATAGTTCAGTTGACTTGTGGTGCTGACTCAGTCCTGCAGCCTGTTTAGAACAGAAGTGCTGCCCGTCAGCCCATCACGTCCTCACATACATAGATGTGGACTCACGTGCAGACAACACTTTTAATTAGTCACGACTAATTCACTCACTCTTCATTAACCCTTTCAACCATGCATTGTTCTCACCTTTATTTACAGGATTACTGCTTACCCCTCCAAATGTTAGTGATAACATGTCAATATTATGAACTATTATACATTATTAACTGCTGGTGAGCCTACTCAGGTGTTCATTCTGGTGGCAAGGGGTTTTGCTGATTCAAGTACAAGATACGTAGATTTTTAGATATGGAAAATGTTGATTGGGTATTTTGAGCTTTGGTAGTTTCAGCCTTTGATATATTACTTTTTGGTAAATATGACCTATGGACAGGTTAACTAGATATACTGTATTCAGCAAATAAAAAAGTTTTTATTTGATGTCTGTGTACTCTGATTTGACTGAGTTATTAGTTATTTGTTCACAGCCTTGAGTCAATATAATGTTTAATCAGTACAGGTCAAAAATACCTGTACTGATAAGTTTTTAAGCCTCCAAAAATGACAATAAAAGACTTGCTAAGATTAATGTCCTTATTTTTTCCATTTGTACTTTAGGAGTGCACTCCAAAGCTGGAGCATGAATGGGTTAAGGTCCAGTTGGTCTCACCAGCTGACAGTCTTCCAGAGAGTTGACAAGTTGAGCGTTTTGGCAAGAGAGGATGGAGCCTGCCAGGTTGAGCATCACGCAAACTGCAGACAGCAGCATGAAGAATGTGATCTGTGAAAAAAAAAGAGAAAGAAAGAGGAAAAAAATATGAAAAAGAACGGTATTGATGGCAAAACTGATTCAATGCTTTTTGATATTGTTGCTGAAAGTAGCCATTATAGCAGAGGCACAATGCACTTCTCTAATCAATCATTACTCAGTGTTTCTAACAGATCACCAAAGAGGAAATTAACTCTGATGTTAGAAGAAATCAATAACCTGTTCCCCCTCAGACCTCCACAGTCTGCAGGCAAACAATGACACAAGAAACAACTTATTGAGGGATGGAAATTCCCAGCTTTTCCTTGAAGCAACTCATCTCTTTCAGTATAAAGAAAACCCAGACACACTCACGTGTACAACCTCAAAAGAGGTAATAGTTAAACTCTAAGCCAGTGGAGGTGGCACTCCCTTGACCTCGTTTTCCTCAAAGTAAAGGTTTCTTTTTTATTTTCTTGCCACCAGCCCTGTGGATATCAATCCTTTTAACTGAAATATGGCTTCTATTGCTGCTACTTGAAATTACAGGTCAAGCGGAAAAGAAAATAGTTTTAAAAACGACTACAGTCAGCGCTCTCTGTCCAGGAAACTGCAAACCAGTCCTCTGCATTGTGTACCAAAACTGACAGCACAGCTCTCGGTGTGGGAGAGATGCGATGGCTGCAGCAGAGTTTCACACATTGACTGAAAACTATAAAAAGGACCTATTCTTAAAGTTTGCTTTTGCAGAGCGTTGGGACCCAGAAAAGGATTGGTCGAGGACACCGAGGTCACCAGGAGGAGGAGTTTGATGCATAAAAAGGTTATTGGGAACACACAAACAGATGGAGAGGAGGAGAGAGGGACAATGAGGTAGAGAAGGGAAGGAGCTGGAGGTGGCATGTAATAAACAGATGCAGTGATAAGTTTAAGTGCCTTTTTTCCATGGAAGAAAATTGAAAGATTGAAGGGCTGATTGGAAAGCTTTGAGGAGCAACTCCTTGAATGGTCAAAAAAATAAATAAAATAAAATCAGAAGAAGAGAATAGAGTGTGGGTAAACGCAAACAAAAGTAAAAAGAAATGAAGCAGACAACCAGTAATAAATGGTGACAGAAACATTCAGGAGAGGAGACAGACAGAGCATGACTCTGGGGTCCCATGGTGCATCGGTGGTAATGATGTGTATATCTACTTAATTAGTATTTCATTTGAATGTCATATCAGCTGTCTGGCTGAATAGCTGCATTAGAAAAACACCAGACTGAGCAATCCGGCCTTCAAGAAATGTGGCGTTAAAAAAAAAAAAAGAAAAGAAAAAAAATATCAAGACATCTCTAAAACAAAGAACCTGTATCCTATACAGACCACACACACACACACACACCGCACCACACACGTCTTACCGATGTTCCTGAAGAGCCGTACTGTAAGGACAAAACTGCGCACACTGCCCAATCATTGGTGACATCTTGAAAGACAGTCAAAAATAGACTTCCTATTTGACCAGATTAAAAAAAAAAACTCATGATTTATTTTTTTGTTCCAAGTGGATGATAAGATGTGCCTGACACAATGGAGACAATGTTGTTTCAACCAAATGAAACAGGATGGCAAAGTGCTGTGAGCAATATTCTTGATCACTAATCTTATCCTTGTCCTTGCTGTTGAAATCTGGTTAAAATCAACACAATATTTGGATTTCTCCATCACCAGACAAAGAGGTCATCCAAATGACTGTCTGTGTTGAATGGCTGCAGATAATGAATGGATCCTGACCGCCCTCCACATCAAATACTGGATGTGTAGCTGAACACTTTCTCTAACAACTCCGCTGGAGGTTTTCAAGGAGGTTTTCAGTGTAGCACCATATAAAACCCCAATTCCAAAAAGTTGGAATGCTGCATGAAATGTCAATAAAACCAGAATGTAATCATCTACAAATTGCATGAGCTTATATTTAATTTGCAATAGAACAAAGAAAACATCACATATTCAAACTGAGACATTTTACTATTTCATGAAAAATATTAGCTAATTTTTGAATTTGATGGCAGCAGCACATCTCAAACAAATTGGGATGGGGGCAACAAAAGGCTGGGAAAGGATGTGGTACTAAAAAGAAACAGCAGGAGAAGCATTTTGCAACTAATTGTGTTAATTGATAACAAGTTAGTAACATGATTGAGTATAAAAAAAGAGCACCTTAGAGAGGCAGAGTTTCTCAGACACAAAGATGGGCTGAGGTTCGCCAATCTACAAAAAAACTGCATCTACAAATTGTGGAAACATTTCAGAATAATGTTCCTCAGCATAAAATTGCGAAGACTTTGAATATCTCATCATCTACAGTACATAATATCAAAAGATTAAAAAAATCTGGAAAAGTCTCTGTGCACAAGAGACAAGGCAATGTCCCAGTTAATATTGGATGCCTGCAATTGTCTGGCCTTCAGGCAGCACTGCATTGAAAACAGGCACGATTCTGTGATGGAAATCACTGCCTGGGCTCAAGAACAGTTTCAGAAATCATTTTCTCTGAATACAGTTCACCATGCCATTCACAAATACAGGTTAAAGCTCTGTAGTGTAAAGCAAAAGCCACATGTGAACATTATCCAGCAAAATGGGACAAAGGTAATTTAAAATGGAGTAGGTAAAGTAGAAAACTGTTCTGTGGTCAGAGCAATCAAAGTTTGAATTCTTTTTGGGAAACATAGAAGCTGCGGCCCCCGACTAAATAAGAGAGGGACCGTCCAGCTTGTTATCAGCACTCAGTTCAAAAGTCTGCATCTCTGATGGCATGTGGCTGTCAAAGATGTAAAGTTGTGGCCTGTGGAGTTGGCATTGTCTGAAAAGGCACCATCATTGCTGAAAGGTATATCCAAGCTTTAGAGCAACATATGTTCCTATTGAGACATCTTTTTCAGGGAAGGCCTTGCATATTTCAGCAAGACAATGCTAAATTACATGCTGCATCTATTGCAATGGTATGGTTACATAGTAGAAGAGTCCAAGTGCTGAACTGGTGTGCCAACAGTCCAGACCTTTCGACAATTAAAACCATAAAAAGGAAAACTGACAAAGAAGACCCAGGACTGTTGAGCAGCTAAAATCTTCTATCACACAAGAATGGGACAACATTCCTCTCCCAAAAGTCCAGCAGCTGGTCTCCTCCGTTCCTCGACATTTACAGACAGCTATTAAAAGAAGAGGGGATGCTACGCAGTGGCAAACATGACCCTGTCCCATCTTTTTTTGAGACGTTTTTTTTTTAATTTACATTTTCTGTTACATTAGATATTTTTTCTAAATTCTATTTTGGAAATGGAAGACACTCAATTTACCCTGTGGGGAAAAATTAATACAATTAAAATTATGATTGCATCACAATTTAGCTATCTGTCAATGATGATTCCAATATCAATACCAGGAGTGTTTTTCACACAATACAACCAAATGGTAAAGGATTATTTTTGGAATGGGAAAAAGCCAAGAATAAATCTACAGAAACTTTATGTAACAAGGAGTGAAGGTGGGCTTTCACTACCAAATGTAGAGCAGTACAATGTTGCTTCTGAGATGGCCAAGTTGGCAAAATGCCACATAAAGGAGAGCAATTAGCAAGGATGGGTATGTATAGAACAAGAAATGACTGCCCCTTTCAGTCCAGCTGAAGCTTTGTCACAGGGGAGAAAAAAAAACAAAAAACAAAAAACATCCTTGAATGATTCTGAGGGCAAAGAGACAAACCATATTTTACAACTAAAAATATTTGGGCTAAACTTCGCAAATGGTTAAAGATTTCACATTACAAGCAGGCATATTCATCACCTTTGAATAATCCAACAATAAAAGTGGGTAAAAAGGCGATTTTTTTTTTAAACTCATGGCTTTCTAATGGCATAAACAGCATAAATTATCTGGGCAATAATACAATTGTGATGTCTTTAGGGTAAAGACATAAATGAGTTAAGAAAACAGTTATGAGTTAATAAATAAAGAGGTTAAATTCATTGTAAAATCAGTTAAAAAGGTATTCCAAACATTTGTCAGAGTGAGAGGTCTGTGTTTTGTGCTATCTTTGTGTGGAGAGTTGGTTAAAGAGTGGCCTCTCCCTTATGGAGTTTTGGTCCTCCATACCTCCCTGCCTTTTGGTGTCTGACATTTTTTCACCAATGGTGGGAAATCAAGCTAGTTTCTCAGCAGAGAAAAGGCAAACCACAGCTCATACGATCAATGTGCTCTAACGCTTGTTCCTCGGAAAACATTTGTCTTTCTAAGTATTTGTAAATGTTTAAAGCACATTGGTTGAAGTTTATATGCTGAAATTATTTTATAAAATAGTACTGCCATCTGTGTGTTGCTTCTAGCTAGCTACTAGGCAGTGTTATTTGTCCTCCTGTATTTTTATTTACAAATAATAATAAAAAGCTTTTAATAAAAAAGCTTTATTAAAAGGAGAACCTCCAGCAGACACAAGAAAAGCAAGCCTTGTGTGAAGCTATCTTTATTCGTTCGCTGGCTGTCTAGCAGCATATAGGTTCACGTGTTGTGAAGACAGCACAAAAATATTCAAATCTTATCAATATCTAAGAACACAATTTAACCAAGTAAATTAAATCAAGTTTTTGGAAATATGAGAAGTAGTCTGAGTAAGGTGATTAAACAGCTGCCTGACGAGGACAACATTATATAGCTTTATCTTAAATTAACCCAAAGTAGCCGATTGGCATCTATGTTTTATTAGATGGCAGCTGGAGCATTATATTACAATAGTGAGAGTCGTGGCTAAAACTCATTTCCAGAATGGGCTGGTTTACAAGAGAGGCACGAGGGAAGTTTACACACTACAAGGTAATTCACCGATATTTTACTCCCATTTGCCTTCATAAAATGGGTTTACTGGAGAATAATTTGAAAATGTAAAAGTCATGAAGGGACTTTTGTGCATGCAATGTGGGACTGTCCTGTTGTTAAGCCTTGATGACAAGAAATAATGAGAGCAATGTACACCGGTGCCGGAATCTGTTCAACTTTGTCTTTTAGGTGACGGGTCATATACGCCCAACATCTCTAAACCAGAATTTGCACTGGCCTTTACAGGCTTTATCACAGCTGCCAGAGTTATTCTCCATAAATGGAGAAGCCAAGATGGTTCAAGTATCGACACTAGATGAGGTGTAATGACAGAGATGGCATCTTCTGAGTTACTGATAGCTAAACTGCACAAACAAAAAGCATCATATTTAATGATCTGGGATCAGTTCTTGTCTTTTATGAAAGAGGATAAGACTACAGGCTTCAAATAAGTTTGTAGTGGATGTATGCTGTGCATAACATTTTGTTTAGTCTGTGCTGTATTGTTGAATGTTACTTTTGTTTATATTACACTTCTAAAATTTAACATTTAAATGATGATACATTTTATGTTGAATAAAATATGCGTTTGTGAGATCTGCGACTCCTTGCATCCTGTTTATATTCACACAACATCCCAACTTTTTTGGAACTGGGGTTGTACTTCCTTGCAAACAGTTTTACTGTAGCAAAGGCCAGCAACCACTCACAGCCGATTTGAGAATAAATATTTTTCCCTCATTAACGGTGGTCACCTATGGTCACCAACTCATCTCTAGGCCTGTATGACTGCAGGGCATAAGACAGACCTGTGCTTAAACCCACCAGTAAATCATCTGAGCACAATTTGTTTAATAAAAGTATAATGCCAAACAAATAGCTGTGGCATTATAAAGTTTATATACTCCAGCTCTGTATTGTCATAATTGTTACAGTAAGAAACTATTTTTTTTAGTTTCCAGTAAGTAAAATTGTTTTGATACAGCCAAATCCAGCTGCCAGTACTTTTCCATAATTAAAAAAAAATTAAAATTCTTACAGAGTGAGCTTTTCTTTATCTTTGAAGATGCTAACTTGCATGGAAGACATTTCTCAGCATGTGTTTATACATAAATATAAAGTGTATAGGCACTGATAAAAACATGAAAAAGGTTTAGCCACATATACACTGTACTGTATATTGCTGTCAAAAACATTATCATCTAGGGGTCTGTGGGGAATTTGATCCGTTGTCTCCTTGACAAAACATTAGTTCCTTATTGATTAGATGCATCTATAAATAGCAGCTAAGACCAATTTTCTAAATACTGGACAAAGTG
The DNA here is from genome assembly GCF_007364275.1 of Archocentrus centrarchus. Lineage (NCBI taxonomy): Eukaryota > Metazoa > Chordata > Actinopteri > Cichliformes > Cichlidae > Archocentrus > Archocentrus centrarchus. Next base: position 14,020,553 of record NC_044348.1, read on the forward strand.
TGGAAGTGTCTGTGTACACAGGGCTGACATTTCTCAGCTAAACTGCCCGTTACTGTATAAAAAAACCCCACATAGATCTACTGTTTCTGCTCATTCTTAGTGACAAGTGTTTTGAAACTCCGTAACTGAGGCTTGTGAAAAGCAGCATCACTAATTCAAGGCTGTGTTGCACTTTAAAATGTTAAGACAATTTTCTGTTGGCATCTTGGATTTATTACTCTCAGTTCAGGATGCACAAAGCAATTATGAGGGCTCTTTAGTGTGAAAATTAATACGGTATTGTAGATAAATACCATAATATCTGAGGAAACAGACTTTTTGTCCCAATATCCCGATTCGTTCATCCTGTATTGACAGTAATAGTTAACATTTCCAGGCGGTTGTTCTGCAGAAGTGAACAGGAAGCAGAAAGCATTTTCATTAATTCAGCTGGGGCTGCGCGTGCATTTAACTTGAATGATACCATGACAAAAAAACCATCACAATGAGGTTATTGCAACGTGCAAACTGATGGCAGTAAAAGCTCCTTTGCTGACACACAGGCCATAAGTTGTGCATTAATGAAACCACTCTGTGTTTGCCTTGCTGCCCGCTGAGCCACTCAGATACAGTGCTGTGCCTCAAACAATTACCAGCTGCAATTCAAACAGAGGAGAAAACTGTTTTTCTTTATCAAAGCTCCAGTGACTGCTGGAGTGCGCTGCCGTAATACCATGTTTCTTTTAAAGGATGTTTAATTTCTAGTCGAGCGCATTTGCATAACTGTTTTTTGAATCTGTGTCAGATCTTACAATTACACTTTATCTCAATATACGGCTGCAATAAAAAGCACACAACCATGAAACAGCAGAGCAGGTGCGGCCAACTTCATTGGTTCTGATTTACTATGCTGCTCGTTCAGACGGCCAAATGTGTTTTTAGAAAAGAATGATAAAAGACCCCAAAATAAATCCCTTTGATTTGTCCTCCTCAGGCCTGTGTGGTCTGGGCTCTCACCTGTGCACCGCAATGTTTTCTCGTTGCTGAACTGATTGTCATGCCTGGCCTCACAATACTTTCTCATTACCATGTAGGATCACACAGCACCATTAGCAGCTAGTCATTAATTACTGCTGCGCTGCCCTCTGCATGCCAAAGAGGAAAACACACACACAAAAAAAAGCCACACACACACACAGCGCTCGGTCGTGGCAGATTTACGCTGCATGTCATCATCACATCATTTAACACTCTCTGTGGAGGACAATATACCATAATACAATCACCATTCATCTCCATCAGACACACATAGATTAGCATATAAGGCCCAAGGTGTGCCGCTGTAACTCTCCATAACTGTCACTGAGGTTCAAATCGTTTGGTTGTATCTTAGCCTCTCAGTATTCTGCATCCAGTTTGGTCTTCAAATGCAAAGAAAAGTGATGATGCTTTGGATGAATGCATGTATCCATGTATTAAAAAGACTGTAGTAACACTACTGTCTGGGGGAACATTTTTCCAAGAGCTTTCCATGGATTTCCTAAAGAGAACTGGAAATTATTTACAAAGATGCCGCCTGATTTATTTCTATGCTCCCTTTGCATACTCTGAAAAGTACACACCATATTTCAAAGGTGCATCCCAGCTCTGAACAAATACTGATAGTAAAATGAGTTATTTTGCATGGTCTGGGATCATCAGAAGCCTTTTACACAGTACTGAAGCCATTTTCTTCCAGGTCACAGGGGTGCTGGACTCTGTCCCAGCTGTCATAGGGCAAGAGGTTGAATGCACCCTGGAAAGGGCTGACTGTGATAGACTGGCAACTCTTGTTACATCCATGTTATTCCAGAACAAGGATGGTGGAATAACCTTCACAGCCCAACACCGCTCTGGGAGGCATGTTTTTGTCATATTTTATTTTCATCTCAAAAAAGATCCCAATGTCACAACCAGCATGTCAAATAGTGCCATTCTGTCAAAGCTGCTGGCATATCAGGGATACTCACAATGATAGTGAGAGAGTGAGATGGGAGTCACTCTCAAGTCATCAAAAGCACTTGTTTGGTACTCCTTTGTATTAGAATTTAAAGAACTGGGTACCCCTAAATGAAATCTGTCAGCGTGTAGCTTTAATCTTATCAAGGGGCATATTTGAAACCAAACCACAATCTTTTCCTAAACCACGCCAGGTAGTTTAGGGGCCCAAACTTTACCAAACGCAAAACACAAACCTCCCCAATGAACTCCTGCTTGGCAAATTGACAGTCTTTGTTTGAAGTTAACCAGCTGCTGGCTGTAGCCACATATTTAACAGAGACGTGAGAGTAGCGCTGATCTTCCGGCCACCACAAATCTCCAAAATGCCAAACTATTCCTGTAGAAGGTCTGGTGTCTTACAGCAATTATAAAACCGTCAATTCAGCAGTTTATACAAACACTCATAAGAATTCCTCTTCAAAAATCTGTCTAAAGAAACACATTGCAAGGCAAAAGGAGATGCTTGTACTGGAATCTGCACTTTCCTATGTTAGAGCCCTTTCTGTATGTCTGCGCTACCACGACCAGCATCAGGAAAAAGCCCTTTACTGAAGAGCTGCACCACGAGGCAACACTGTAGACTGTGGCTAACTAAAGGCATTTAATTGAAATAAGATCAGAGGAAACTGGGGGGGCTCATTCTGCATAATCATCAAATGACAATGTCAGCAGTATTTTAAGCAGGAATAATGGAATATTTTATGGTCTGAAGCTGGCACACTTGCACAACTGTCATACAGGAAGTACAGTAGGTTATAACAAGACACTGTACAGTTGTTTCAGCATACTCTGGCAAATTATACATTTTTATGTTTTTTTTTTTTTTAAAGGAAAATAAATGCAACCAACACCCTACCAAAACCAGTCATTAAAATGAGCTTTTCCTAAATTTTTAATGCACTGCAACTTATTATTTCATGAAGCATCAGCCACTGCTTGTAACCCCACCAATAACAGCCTGTCAGTGCAGGTCTTAGATCCAGCCAGGAGGCTTTTTTTGATTTAGTAATGTTTCCCCTGCTCTTCCTTGCAGATCACTTCAAGGTCTGAGATTTTTTTTTTTGCACATACAGCATTAAGCTATCTGTACATTTACAGTGTTGTTCAGTTTAGGAGACAGTGAGGGTCATATTGGAACCTTCAGCATGTGTTTCTTGAAGAAGTTTTAAGTCTGTTTTCTTAGCAACAAGCTACTTTTCAGTCTTTGCTCCTTGTCTGGCTGCATGGCATTTGTATCCAGAATTTAGTGATGTTGAGTGGAATGTGTCAATTTGGTGAATCTAGTTTTTCTGTGCCTCTGGCTGCTTCACAATCTCAGTGCTTAATTAATCCAAAGGCCAATGCCTCAATATGAAAATTTTCAGGAAAGGGGATCAGATATGTACTAAAATGTTTTTGTTTTTTTGTTTTTTGTTTTTTTTTTTCAAATCAAGAAAAATCACGTTTTCACTTTAATAATTAACAGTTGGCAAGTTCTTCTTTTTATCAAGTATCAGGTTTCTGCAAGCATCTTGTTGGTGATTGTGGCTCAATTTTAACTTCATCTGTTCATAGCACTTGTTTTTAAACTGCTCCAGCTCATCCAGATGTTATTTCAGATGCTACATTTTGAAACTTTTACACATGCCACAACTATTTTTGAAAAGTAGAGTAATAAATTATTCTGTCTGGAAAAAGTTAAGTTAACGGTAATGTCTGCTTTCTGTGGGGATTGTGCTGAACTGTTTTACTTCAAAAATGATCAAAATAATTGCAACTTTCCAATTGTTGCAGTTACGAGTGCGCTGGAGGCATCACACGAGGAGCAACTTTTATGGTATGGCAATGAGTTTTTACATGGCAGCGATTTAGATACATTAAAACGTTTAGGTGAGTCCTACTGAGGGAAAATGTTCCTTGTTGAAGATACAATACTGCAAAAGTCTTGAGACACCCTTCATTCATTCATATTTTGTTTTCAAGGAGCCACACTTTCTTCTAAGAGGTCAACTGGCTTTCTGAAGGTCTTTCAAAGTTTTGTTTGTTTGCTAAGCCACTTAACACACTGTCCCATGAATAATTCAAGCATGAAAAAGACACCTAACTCAAGGGATTGGACCAGCGTTGTGTCTACACATAACAGAAAACTTAGCAAAGAACCAATTTTAAATTGTATCTTTAGGCACTTTGTTACTAGCAGCCTGTTGCAAAAAATGCCAAAGATAACACAGTCTGATAAAATAGTATTTTTGCAACAAAGTTTATTTCCCAAAGAGCCATTAGTTGAAAACTTGCATATCTTGGCATGGTATGCAGTCTGTCCTTAAAAATTTTGAGGAAACTGGCCAATGGAGAACAAAAGTGGCAGGCCTAAAAAAAATATTTCAACAGCAGATGAACAGTATCTGAAATTCATGTCCTTAAGAGATTGGGGGAAAAAACAAACAAAAAACTATACGCAGGACCTGAGAGATGCATTTGAACCTTCAGCTGATCCATTTACATTTTGCCAAAGCCTCATTAGAAATGGTCTCAGTGGAAGGGTGGCTGTCTATGGCTTCATTTTTCAGCTTGACAATGATCCCAAACACACTGTCAATGCTGTAAAAGTACACCAGATAGAAAAACACACAATGAAAAACTGTCAGTCATGGACTGGCCTCCCCAGGGCCTGGACCTTAACATTACTTGAGCAGTCTGGGATCATTGTGAATAGAACAAAGTCCAAAGAAGAGCTTTGAATGTCCTTCAAGGAGCCTGGAGAAGAAATGGCAAGAAAGCTGCCTCAGAGAGTTCAGACTGTGCTGAAGAATAAAGCTGGTCATACAAAATAGTGACTTCCTTCTATAATGCATTTCACTTATGTTTGCACATTTTAAAACCTATTCTCTTAACAAAATATTGAAAAATTAGGGGCAGCAAACGACCTTTACACAGTACTGTTGTTACACTCCAAGATACTTTCACTTCAGCTGGTAGGAACATATAGCAGTTGTACTCCTAAGATAAGCCAGGGCTCTTCAACTCCAGGCCTCGAGAGCCCCTGTCCTGCAGGTTTTAGATGTGTCCCTGATCCATCACACCTGAATCAAATGGCTGAATTACCTCCTCAGTATGCAGTCAAGTTCTCCAGAGTCCTGCTAATGACTTCTATATTTGACTCAGGTGTGTTGAAGCAGAGACACATCTAAAACCTGCAGGACAGGGGCTCTCGAGACCTGGAGTTGAAGAGCGCTGAGATAAGCCATTTCCACCACTGGCATCATATTCAAGATTAGAATATAACTTTCATCTCTGTGTAACTTAAAGATCAGTTTGTCTTTTTGTGCCTAATCAGTTATCAGGCAGGTGCAAACTGGAGTGGCTCAAAAGGAAAGAGCCATCACGATATCAAACAAAGGTTCACAGCAACAGATCATATCAGACAATGCGGTATGAAAATGAGATGTGGGCTCATGTTATAGAGTTCCCGGTGACTACACTATAGGGTATAACAACACTTAAATAAGACCATTTTAAAAGATATTATGACCAACAGCTGTGGTTTAACTCTTTGGAGGGTAAAATAATAATACTTTTTGACAGTTTTGATCAGATGGGGACAGAACAAAAGGAGAATCTGAATCAGTGTTAACGTCCTCCGACTGCAGCACAAATTAGTATTTAGTCTGCAGCAGCACTGCGACACAACACTATTTATTTTCAATTATCCCTGAGCCACAAGAGATGGAGGCAATGTTGTTTTGTTTTTGCTGCTGCTCAGCAGATCACAACCCCTCTGATTCAGTTTCCCTCTGACACTGTATATCAATCCTCATGCCCCTGCAGAGCTCAGAAACATCTGTGCACAAAAAACATTTTACGGACAATAAGAGATCATGACTGAGTTTTGAGCAGGAAGCAGCAATGGTATGCTGTGTTATGGTATTACAGTTCTGCTAAATTGCTCTGCTTCTTTATGTAAAGTTACTTTATATAAACATACATACAGCTTTAGGGTTAAACCACAATCAAGAAAGAAAACAGTGACTCAAGAGCAAACACAGAGGGCAGCAACAGCTGGATCTCATTGTCTCTCACTGCTAACAAGCACATTTCTGCTTCCTCTTTAGTGAGGGCGATGGTGTGTGTGTGTGTGTGTGTTTTCACATCATCAGGATTAGGTGTGATGGAAGTTGAGTGACCCTGAGTTCAGTGCCGGTCCAAATAAACAGTGGAGGTGTTGATACTAACTCTCAGCAGCAGAACCCCGGGGACACCACACTAAACCAGAGGTAATGACTTTACACACTCCTCATCCTGATGGGAAATGGCTTCATTGCAGGAGAGCACATCAATTTAAAGCCTAAGCCATGTACAGATATGTGTTTATGGATACCTGGACACGTATTCATTTGCAGAAGCCATAACTTTGACCCAATAAAAACACCAATATAGCCAACTATATACACAGTTAAAGGCAGCATACAAATCTGCATATTCTCAGTACTGGTAACACTTTTTTTTTTTTTTTTTTTTACCCCCTCATAACAGAAGGATTACACAGGGATTAAATTCACATTGAAAGTGGCCTTTTAAGAGCACCTAGCTTTTACATCTTGATGTATTTTTGCATTAAATATGACACTGGGGTTATGGAGGGATTGATGAAGTGTTGACTGCTGCACTAAGAAGTGACGCTTTGACGTCAGCCTTTGTCAGATCTAAGCTGTTCTTGCAGAGATCACAGCCCTAAAAATAGCTGTAATATTTTTGATTTTCCTACCAGCTGTAGTTAATTGTTCTAACACCAGATGTTTAGTTGTTGACTGTAAGATTAAAAAAAGTACCTTGCTTCTTGACTTTGAACACTTTGATGTGCAGTCATGTTGACAGCATGTCAGACTATATCACCACAGGATGTGATGGACTGGTGTCTTGGGTCAGAGATGGGATGTGGAAGTTACAGTTCAACAACTTTTTGTGGCAAATGAACTCCCACCAGCAGTGTTATACTACATCTTACAAGATCATTTTGATTTTAACCTTTAGATTTTTTAATAATGTCTTTTAACACCGAAAGTATAGCTCTCTACCTCCTAATGTCCACATGAAGAAGAAGAAAAAAAAAGATGACAGGTAATCAGGCAATCAGTGTTTGGGAAGTAGAGGCTCTCTATAAGGAGTAGAGAGGTTCGTCTCTGTGCCAGCGCTCACACTTATTGATTAAAACAGACCATGGAAGACAATATCACCCTGAGGGTCAGTAGCTGATTAACCTCCACTTCTCAACATTTTAATCAACTGCTGACCTCTAAAGGGCTGAAACAAGAAGGCTTTGCCTTCCCTGCTTGCCTCTCCAGGCTCTTAGTAGGGGGGCTGCTGTAATGAGACGGCCTATAATGAAGTTGGTCCCAGAAGACACACCACACAGGAGTACAAAAGGAACTTCATAAAAGATGCCGACTGCTTTTGTCTGTTCAATGAAAACTGATGATGAAGCTGTCCCAATTAAATGAGTCATACAATGTAAAGCAGAAAATGTAGTACAGACTGTTACCAGTGTTTTTAAACTAATAAATCTCAGGGCAAGAAAATGCTGGATACATGATACACAATACACAGAATCTCTGTCTATGTGTTTGTTTATTTGTCCGCAAACTCCTGCAAGACCACCTGGAGTTGAGCAACCAAACAGGGCACATAACTACATCCTAGGTCTCTGAGGGTTCTAATCTATGTAAGACTGTGGTGGTGGGGAACAGTTTTGGTTCAGCTGCAGGGGAAGGGTGGAGCAGAGGGTTCAGAGGCAGTGCCAGGAAAAGCTGGCTGGCACAGCTGTCAGCCATCATTTAATCATGTTTCTCCAATTTCATGCAGTAGCATGCTGGGACTGCTGTGTGTGGAGTAAACGGGAACACGGATGAACAGAGCAACACTTAGCAACATCTGAAAAGACAAAGTGCTATAAGCTGAGCATGTGAAAATAAACAACCAAACTGAACCACATAACCGGGTCTGTATGTTGGGAGTTCCTGGTGGCAACTTGGTGCTACACTGGTGCCCAACTTCACCCGATACATGTGATTTTGTTGGACCTGTAGAGCCAGTGCAAGTCCTGGCACAGATGGTTGTGCACCAAGAGCAAGTGGTGATTCATCGTGAGCAGCTGGAGATACTGCAGGCCCAGGCCGAGCAGCACACTCAGGTACTTGAAAACCTTGTGGCCCAGTCTGGGGCCACGGCTCAACCATGAGTCCGTTCATCACGTTGCACAAGATGGGAGAGCTGTATATACTTTTCAGCATTAATGGTGCCTTTCCAGATGTGCAAGCTGCCAATTCCACTGGCACTAATACACACCCATACCATCACAGATGCAGACTTTTGCACTCAGTGCTAATAACAAGCTGGATGTTCTATGAGAGGGACTTTGCCTCAGTCCACTTTAAATGAGCTTTGGCCCAGAGAAAACAGTGGTATTTCTGGATCATGTTCACATATGGCTTCTTTGTTGCATGACAAAGATTTGGGGATGGCACAGTGAACTGTATTCGCAGACAACAATTTATGGAAGTGCTCCTGAGCCCATGCAGTGATTTCCATGACAGAATCAAGCCCATTTTTAATGCAGTGCTTCCTGAGGCCCCAAAGATTGCAGGCATCCAATACTGATTTTCAGCCTTGTCCCTTGTGCACAGAGATTTCTCCAGATTCTCTGGATTGATGTACTGTAGATGATGAGATTCAAACCCTTCGCCATTTTACATTAAAGAACATTATTCTGAAATTGAATTTGTTTTCTGTAGATTAAAGAACCTCTGCCCATCTTTACTTCTGACAAACTCTGCTTCTTTAAGATGCTTAATCATTTTACTGACCTATTGTCAATAAAACTAAGTAGATGCAAAATTTTGCTCTAGATGTTTATTTTTTAGCAAACACTTATTTTTTCAGGCTGTTCCAACTTTTTTGAGATGTGTTGCCATCAAATTCAAAGTTATATTATTTTCCTGAAATAGTAAAGTATCTCAGTTTAAACATTTAATATAATTTCTGTTATATTGCGAATAAAATACGGGTTTATAAGATTTGCAAATCATTACATTCTGTTATTATTTATATTTTACACAGCGTCACAGTCTTTTGGGAATTGTGGTTGTGATATCATGCCATCATGTTGCCTAGCAACCATCTAGCAACAGACTAAAATTACTTGTTTTTAGCATTTATGCACCTACAACAACACTCAACAGGGTAAAATGAACTATTTTTTAGCATATAAACAACATCTATCACAACTATTTTTTTCTCAATGGGATCAAGTATACAAGTTTGTCTCATCTTCTAAATTACTGACATGCAAATTAAGTTTACAGATATAACAGATATCAAATAAATGGTAAATAGGAAAGTTCTTTGCTTGAACTCAAGGTGATAAAACTTTTCAAAAGAATGTAGTGAGTATGGAGTCATTTAGCTATGTTCTCCTGAAGCCTCACTTTCCAAAGGCAATACCAGGTCCAAAATCACCAGGGGAAATAAAAGCTTGATTGAACAACCAAAACCGGAAGTGGAAAGCTCTTTTGTGTTCCCAGGTAATTATTTATAGCTTTCCCCAGGTAGCTAAAATGGTGAATGCTGGAAAAACCAAAAGGTAACTGTGGAAACTCAACCCAACAAAAGAAAACAAGGCCAGTGGGGCAAAGAGGAGGCAAAGAAAGCAAACAGGAAAGTTGCCCCTTTAAAGGATGAGACACACCCCAACCCAACAGTATTCAGCATTTTGATAATTTTACAATAAAGATGGGGAAAAAAAAAAAAAAAAAATCAATAAATATATTAATGTCCCATTATAATGAGCCCATCAAAGGACCAAAATTTAATCATAATTCTCTTTACTTCTATGTTACGTGCTGAGAGCGGTCATAACAGTGGAAGAAGAGGAAATCGAGATGAGCTCTAACTATTTGCTGAAACACCACTGCTGCTGCCTGGATCATGCTGCTGCAGCCCCAATGAGCCATCAGATAAGAGGATCTATCTAATTCATATTCTAATTAATATGGAGCCTCACTTCCTGCGTTTCAGGGCCCTAGGGGAGGACACCATTCATCAGGTATTATCTTGAGCTAAAAGGTTACTGCTCACCCAGCCAACCGTGCTCTTTTTACACTCTGGCCCAGCACTCTCTCGCATTGTTCATACCTTTGTCCAATCCTTCGTCTGTCATTTCCTGTCATTTTACACACAAGATGAGCATGAAGAGAACAGAAATAAAATACACTGCTCAAAAAAATAAAGGGAACACTCAAAGATCTGAATGAATGAAATATTCTCATTGAATAGTTTGTTCTGTATAAAGTTGAATGTGCTAACAACAAAATCACACAAAATCAAATCAAATCAAATTTATTAACCAATGGAGGCCTGGATTTGGAGTCACACACAAAATTAAAGTGGAAAAACACACTACAGGCTGACCCAACTTTGATGTAATGTCCTTAAAACAAGTCAAAATGAGGCTCAGTAGTGTGTGTGGCCTCCACGTGCCTGTATGACCTCCCTACAACGCCTGGGCATGCTCCTGATGAGGTAGCGGACGGTCTCCTGAGGGATCTCCTCCCAGACCCGGACTAAAGCATCCGCCAACTCCTGGACAGTCTGTAGTGCAACGTGACGTTGGTGGATTGAGCGAGACATGATGTCCCAGATGTGCTCAATCGGATTCAGGTCTGGGGAACGGGCGGGCCAGTCCACAGCTTCAATGCCTTCATCTTGCAGGAACTGCTGACACACTCCAGCCACATGAGGTCTAGCATTGTCCTGCATTAGGAGGAACCCAGGGCCAACCGCACCAGCATATGGTCTCACAAGGGGTCTGAGGATCTCATCTCAGTACCTAATGGCAGTCATGCTACCTCTGGCGAGCACATGGAGGGCTGTGCGGCCCTCCAAAGAAATGCCACCCCACACCATTACTGACCCACTGCCAAACCGGTCATGCTGAAGGATGTTGCAGGCAGCAGATCGCTCTCCACGGCGGCTCCAGACTCTGTCACGTCTGTTACATGTGCTCAGTGTGAACCTGCTTTCATCTGTGAAGAGCACAGGGCGCCAGTGACGAATTTGCCAATCCTGGTGTTCTCTGGACACTACGCTGACAGACACAGCAAACCTTCTTGCCACAGCTCGCATTGATGTGCCATCCTGGATGAGCTGCACTACCTGAGCCAGTTGTGTGGGTTGGTGAAAGCACCACCAACATTCAAAAGTGACCAAAACATCAGCCAGCAAGCACAGGTACTGAGAAGTGGTCTGTGGTCCCCACCTGCAGAACCACTCCTTTATTGAGTGTGTCTTGCTAATTGCCAATAATTTCCACCTGTTGTCTATTCCATTTGCACAACAACATGTGAAATTGATTGTCAACCAGTGTTGGTTCCTAAGTGGACAGTTTGATTTCACAGAGGTTTGATTTACTTGGAGTTATACTGTGTTTAAGTGTTCCCTTTATTTTTGTGAGCAGTGTAAATCAACAATAGCTACTGTAGGTAGGTGTGTGTGGGTGTGTGTGTGTGTGTGTGTGGGGGGGGGGGGGGGGGGTGCTTTTAAACACTCAATGAAACAAGGTGATATAAATGCAAGGGAAAAACATCGAGAAAAAAGGAGGCAGCGGGATTCAAAAAGCTTCTCAAATTGCCTGAAGGGAAGAATCTTTTAGTTTATGTGGGGAAACGGCTCAGAGCGGATCATCTGCCTTTTTCACAGCATGGAACATTTATTTACATTTATTGACACTACACTCGGTTCTTTTATTGTCACTGTTTTGGAAGAATTTTAAAAATTAGCTTTACAACACCAGAGTTAAATTACAAATAAATAAACACGAAACAAAGAGAAGCCACAGGTGTAGAGTAGCCATAGGGGAGGCACAGAGAGTGATGACACATTATATTAACCCTTGCCCTCCAAAGCTTCTGCTTACTAAAATAATGAAAACAATCAAATTACTCTCTGTGATATTGTTATGAACTAGCTGGATTTGTAAAGTAGCTACACTTATTCTGTATGCCTATATGAGTGGGTCAAAATATATTAGCTTTTACTTGATAAGAGTGGACAGAAGATAGGAAAGCTGGGAGAAAAAAAAAGAGGGGGAAGACACACAGGAAATATCTTCAGGGTGGATTCAAACCTGGGCCTCTGCATTAGCCTTATGGGATGCAGGTCACCTGCTCAACCCAGTGAACTAAACTGATGCCCCTTCCTTAAATTTTTGTGGCAGAAATTCAACAAGATGCAGGAAACATTCTTCAGCAATTGTGGTCCATGATGATTTGGTTAACATGATAGCGTCTCACACAGTTGCTGCAGATTTGTCAGCTGCACATCCATGATCTGAATCTCCTGTTCCACCACATGGACTGAGACCTGGTGACTGTGGAGGCCATTTGAGTACAGTGAACTTCACTGTGATATTCCAGAAACAAGTCTGAGATGATCTGAGTTTTGTGATATGACACATTATCCTGCTGGAAGCAGCCATCAGAAGATGAGTACACTGTGGTCATAAAGAGATGGACATGGTCAGCAGCAATACTGAGACAGGCTGTGAAACAGGTATACCTAATGAAGTGGCCAGTGAGTATATACTCTGGCTTTTTGTTAAAGGAATTACAGCATTCTTCTCTTTTGGATTTGGAGAAATTTACTAAGAGAAGAGAGTAAGTGGAACCCACCCACCACCACTCTCCCAAGAGTCTTATTTCTAGGGAATGTAAGGCTGAAAAAAGAAGTGCTATAATAAGGAAGGTTCAGATATGCTATCTATATTAAATCCCAATGGAAACTGGACTAGGCACAACATAAACACATCTGTGAAAATAATTAACATGTAGTGATTCTTGAAGAATATTTAAAAAATTTCCATCCTTGACTTCATTCAAAGTTATTTTATGTACTGCTGTATTTTACACACTGCAGTTTATATGCTTATTTAAGTTTTTCAAAATATCTAGAAAATGATTTGCTGTCACAGAAATGTAAAAATGATTTGGGTACCCGGGTGACTCAGCGGTGGAGCAGGCGACCACATGTATATACAGCGTTGCGGCACAGGTTCAAGTCCCGGCCTGTTGCCAGTTTGCCTGCGTGTCCTCTCCTGTATCTTTCCCCCATTTCCTGTCTCCCTCTACTATTGGTAAAAGCCACTGTGACCAAAAAATGCAAAAAAAAAAAAGATTTCTCGTTAATTTAGTATGTATATAATGACCTTCCTAACTTAAAGATATATTGAAATACAAGCGTGAGAACTGTACTTAAGACCTGTATTTGTATAAAGTTACCTTTAGTTAGTTGGCATGTGTCTTCTTTGCATGATAACAGAGACTCTGTTAAATGTAATAATATTTGCAACAGGTGCCACTCCCTCAGTACAGACATGCACAAAGAGGAACAATGAAATGGTTAACCAACCTGAACACCGAGCTAACTGTATAAACATAAAATTTCTGATGCACTGTAAAACATGCAGCAGAGTTTCTGATTCAGTAGAGCTGTGTTGCCTTAGGCTGAGCCACTTTGCTCACACAGAGTTTACACAGTGATGTGAGCACGGTCCCCTGGGTAGGAATCACTACTCCAAAGGCGTTTCTTTAATAACCCTCTTTGTTTTCCTTCAGCTGCTTAGTTTGAAGTTGGTTTGCAGAGCAAAGATGCTCTGACTCACTGATTTGAATGCATTCTTGACAGATTGATTCACAGTATGTGAGAAGAAAGGAGGTGATCTGAGGAGCAGTGGGAGAGGGAGAGTGGCAGTGCTAATGCAAACTGACCAGAAGTGACAGGCAAACTGTGACCAGAGGGAGGACACTCCTGTAGCACACTCACACGCACATCTCTCAGCTCGCCTGCCGTATAAAGAACTAACACACACTCTTTATTCAGGTTGGCAGAGAGGTGGCTTTAGAGAGGCCACTCGTCAGCAGGAGGACTTGGGGGTGAAGCCTCCACGTTGGCAGACAGCCACCCTCCTCAAGCATCCCTAGACAAGACGTTTCAGTTCCACGCACCAGGTTAACAGAGCTCACACCAACAGCTGCTCTTTATGATTAACTGTACAGGATTTGCTGCTGGTCCTGCATCGCAACTGGGTAGAAGACACTCTACAAGGACTTAGAAACACACTCATATTCAGCAAGTTAGGTCTATTTGTTTTTGCCACATTTAATGATACAAATTTATAGCAATTGCACTCACTAGACACTTTTCATTACAACAAAGAAACAGACAAAAAAAAGTGTTTGTTTTGTTCAGCCTGCAGATTGGATTGCATTTGAACTTCTAACATTTCTAGAAACACTGTGAATGACAAATGGAACCGGATAAACACTTTCAGATGAACGTCCACACAAATCCAAAATGAACTTTAAGATTTAACAAAGGGTGCCAGAGGGATGCAAAAGGTGTTGCCTAGCAACAGAAAAAAAATATTTATTTCCTGGCTCAGGACCAAAGAAAATTTATCAAAACAAATGCGAAGCTTCTGTCTCTGCCTTTGTCCCCGTGCTTCCGACCACATCACCGCAGTACCACTAACTTAAGTTAAAAATCATGTACTCGCATGTTACCATTTAGTTTTGTCTTCCAGTGAGACTGGAGTACAGATAAATGGAGGTTCACTGTGCAGACATGAGTGAACTTGAAATATTTATTGGCCACAACATTAGAACCACCGACAGGTGTAACAATCTAACAGTACAAAGTACTGCTGTGAAACCTTGTGTATTCGTGAGGATATTACTTTGACACTTACTGAGAAATGCTGAAAACCGTGCAGCAGCGCTGCGGACAGCCCAAGAATGGAACTCAAGAACTCAAGGTGTCAACCCAGCCTCCATACTCCCCAGATCAAAAAAAGGCCACTGAGGCCCAACCCTGCAACCCGCTGGACCCAAAAGATTTGGTTCCAAAGTCACAGTTCCAGAACCTCCTGAGGTCCTGCATCCGTGTCCCAACCTGCCAGAGCTGTTTTGAGTGGCGGTGAGTGGCAGATGCTTCCTTCCATATTTCCACCTTTAGTCAGCTCTGAGGGGTGAATAGATTCAAAGGTACGGACCCATACAGGTTTACTACAGTAACATATTCCACAGTAATGTGAGTTAAATTGAAATATGCTAGTACTTAACCTTCCTGTTTGGTTATGATTAAGCCATCTGCGTTATGAAATCTTTAATGTGAATACCGAAAATGGGTCTCATTAATCATTTCACTGAAAATCATCTTATTATATATAAAAGATTTATGCAATTTTATAAATCTCTGCCTGTGCAGCATTTTCACTGCGTGGCTCGAAACATTTAGCTGTGACTGCAGGTCGGATGTTTTGAAAAGCCAATGATCAACAAACTCACTAATGAAACATGACAGGTGGTTGTTGCTTCATATTATTGTATCAGTGTGTCAGATTACAGGCGTGTTTGTATAATAATTAAAAGGGAGAGACGGCAACATATTTAATGAATTCCTTCCATCAGAGAGAGAAGATTTTAATCCTCTTTTAGATCATTGTTTTGTTTTTATCTTTTTTCCCCATCTGCTGGGACTCATAGCAAGCAGGGCTATACTGTGATTTTAAACTTGTTTTTAATGCAACAGTATTAATGGAAATATTTTAATCTTGGTGCATGATCATATTGAACCAAAAGCTCATGTTTCAGACTGCTGGGCATGCTCAGTTTCCAACTTTTCTATTCTTGTGTCAATATGACAGCAGCTCAGCATGGATTTCCTTATATGGTCATGTCAGGGCTAAGTCTGTGGAAGTCAGGTGAGGGGTAGCAAATCAAAAAGAAAGTGAGCAAAGCCACAGGAAGCCCCAGCTGCTTATTTCAGTCAGAGAATGAAGTGAGGGGCTTCATTAAGGGCAGTATAAGATAAACTGGATTTTTATTTTGAACTGGGATTCAACAGTAAAATGTGGAACAGGAAATGAGCACAATACATCGGCATAAGCGTGAACATAAAGTGCAGAAAAACACTTTATAAAAAATTACATAAAAATACTTTTGTTCCCGTAAAATGTCACTTTAAGTCTTTAAGGTACAAAATCAACAGGCAAAGTGAAGCACACTAATGAAGCGGAGAGAAGACTGGCTCCTTTCTTACTTCTGTGTTCCCACATCAATTCAGTTTGACTTCATAAACTTAAGTGAAAGAAGCAAGCTCATATTTATAGATGTGCTGCTACCAAAAAGAGGTTATTAAAATAAATATAAGTTGTGTCGAGTGAGTAAAAAACGATATATTTTAACAACACATCGGGCTGGCTTTTTTTTTTTTTTTTTTTACTATCCTCTCCTACTGCTGGTCCCCTGCCAACTCTGCAGCATATCTTCAATAAAAACAAAAGGAAGTCTAACTCTAAAGTCATAATGAAAGGGTGTAGGAACATCCCAAACTCATATCTGAGTGCATTCCTTCTTTAGTGTAACAATTCCTGCACTGTGTCTCCACCTCAAACACCACAGTTCACTCAGCCTCTCTCAGCTCACGCATTCGCACACGTATGCATTTTTGTTTTCATCTCTCATTGTCTGTCTGACACACACACACACACACACACACACACACACACACACACACTCTTCCTGTCTCTCTGTTTTCCTTTAGCAATTCCTGACAGGTGGACCTGCGGGGCCCATCTCAGCTGGCAGTAGGCTACATCTACCACTAAAACCTCTCCATCTGGGTCAAGTCAGAGAATAACAGGCCTCTGAGGAAGACGGAGACAAAAGATACATGCACACACACACACACACACACACACTCACAAAAACAGACACTGATTATAAATCAGTGTGCATGAATAATTTATGCATCTGCATTGAGAATGCACGCCCGTATCATGACAGGTGTTGATGAGTCTCAGTGTCGCGTCACCCGGTGTCCTTTATGTCAGCGTGTGTTGTGCATTTTTGAGTCTACATGTGCACATACAGTTGTGATAAAATCTGGAGCCTGGAGTCTCTTCACAGCACCCTAATTACACAGGATGGCAGGCGGCAGTGGCAGCATTTAGACCGTTTTCATACGCCGAATGGGTCCCCTGAAATTTTGCACACTTTCTTTCCTTCCTTCCTGAAGACAGCTTGGATTAATAGAGCTATACTGATGCAACACAGTAAAAACAGTTAAATAGCAGTCACAAAACTATGGAAGATGGAAATGGAAGAAGAAAATGTCCGTGAATTTTATGGACTCTTCCTCCAAGCCGGTAGCAGCTGACAAAGAATTCAAGAAATGAAATATAAAGAAACAGAAGTGGCGTCTCCATTTTAATGCTTCTCTAAGAAGAAAACGAATCATTAGAAGAGGGATGAACCATGACTGCACTTTTTTATGTGTTTGTCTTGTAACTGAATAAGTTAAACCATAAAGAGCATTTAGTGCAGTACAGGATGCAATGCATTAGTCAAAGTAAGAGCTTACTCTATAAAGTCAGTCGTTCCAGTTTATTCCCCTCGTCAATTAGAGACAGTATATTAATGATGGACATGAATTCTGTTCCCACAAAATCCTAATTGAGGATGCCTTAAAAGCAGCATTTTTGTGCATCTTCTTGATTATTCATAATGTCATGGTACATAATTTGCATGGGCATAATTTAAGGTAATTTAGGGTTAGAGACAATGGAGAAATGCATCTACCTTTTACATAAGTGTCCCCACTACTAGGTTAATATTATTTGCATACATATTTAAACACAAACACAATTTCCACTTTCTTGGGGCAGCTTAGAGAAGTATTAGAATTACTATTAGTGTTTGTTCCCTTTGTTCCTGCCTCCTTTACATGCAGGGGTGTGATTGCTTGAGTGCATTTTGTATGAATCAGAAACAGGGTAGTGCACTCAGAGAAGAAAGCTTACTACAGCACAAGACAATCTGGGCTGTCGTGTCGCAGGTGCTTTGACTTCTGTAACTATAATATTATGGTGCCTGCATCAAATTAAACATAACTGCTTTTGGATATAAAGGAAACAGCCAGCTGTCGTGGACAGGCTAACAGTCTTGCTAAGATTAAGGAAATGTACAAAGTTCAGAATCCTGGTGTTATACTATTAGCTCCAGGAAAACAAAGCACACAATATTTGAAGACCTGACGTGTATTTGGATCATACTCATGAACTTGTGGGAGCATCTAATAATATGGGAGGGAAAAGAAGAGAGAGACACTGAGCTGAGATGAAGCAGGCAAAGAAGAATCTGTAGAGTTAAAGCAGCCGTACAGAGTAAAGCTTATTTAATATCACTGTTTCTTTTGCACAAACTCTATTTAGCTTGATATTCATGTTTGTGTCAATGCCAGTTACATTATGCATTTCAATATAAAAGTTCAACAATGTTCTTATAATTTCTCACCTTTTTTTGCCCAAGAAATTATCTAGTCATAGTGCATCGCAAAGAATTGCAGGAAATGCAATTAAAAATTTCCTGCCAAATATATGTCGCCCCCATTTTCCAAATCAAACCTACACTTCTGCATCTGTGCTAGTGATAAAAGAAGTTGTGTAATCTGCACATCTACAAAACTTTCATCCACAAGACTAGAGATTGAACCCTGTGTGGAACTGCATTACTTTTTGGTTTTTGTGTTACTTTTTTTCTCACTGTTTCTCACCTAAGCTATTTGCTTAGGATCAGGAAATGATGGTGGTTGGGTATGAACAAACCATTTCACCATGTTAACCATGTTAGATGTTTATCCTCCATTGCCTAGAGAAAATACATTTCATGGACAATTTCTGAATTCAGATGTTTTCAGTCCCATTGTATAAAATCAAGCACGTAGCAATGCAGTCTGCAATGCAAAGTCAGTTGGTGAAATTTCTTCCCCCCCTAGATATTCCAGGATCAACTGTAAGCGGTATTATTGCAAAGCAGAACCATAGCAGTTTAGCCATGAAGTGGCGGACTATGTAAAGTTATACCTCGATCGTTGGCCAAGTCATTCCTGTTATACTTCTTTCAAGTCTACTTGAAATCTGCTGATGGTTGGTTTATTATAATGTAAATTCTCCACAGTCACGCCTACATCTACATGCTCACCATCTGATGATAAAATTTATGTCACTCAGACCTGAGCGAACTATAGAGGACTTGCATATTCATAAAGTATAATCCCAGCTTTACAGAGCGGGGTCGCTAAATGCCGAGGCACATAGTAAAAAGTTGCTAATGCTCTGCTGAGCTCGAAACCTCCTCTGGCATTAACATCAGCATAAAAAATGTGCACGGGGAGCTTCATGGCATGGGTTTCCATGGCTGAGCAGCTCCTGCTGGTGTAATGTGTACGTGGCCCAGTGGTTTTGTCCATATGGTGTTTGCTTCCCCTTGAACGTAATTGCAGTTTAGCTGAATGGGAATGTAATTTTCAGGAAACTATAATGGGTGAGCTTTATGCTTACAGTATAAGGCAGGAGCGCCAGAGCTGTGAAGTGGGGGCTGTAGCCATGCTGCAGTATCAGCTCACTCTGCTGTGAAATATGGCTGACATTATTGTGTGCAAACCACAATTATGTCTCGAGTCTATGACAAGTGACCACAGAGCACTAGTTGTTCAGTCAACTGTGGAATTTGAACTGGTGGACCCTGCCTCTAATGCCTCTATTTGCCCAAAACACAATTGCTGCAATGTCACACACAGTTCTAACCGTTTGCAGCAGAAAGAGATTGGCACCAGTGGAGGGAGAAGAGAGAGGAGCCTATTCGTGCTGCTTAACAATAGCTGAAAGAAGCACACAACCGTCATTTTGTATGTGTGGTCGTGCCTTGAATGGCATGGGTGAAGTTCTCATCAGCTATGATGTTATTATTATTGTGTAATCTCAGTGAGCCATTCCGGTTTTATTTTAGTACCAGACAGGATTACAATACACAGAAAAGGGTCTTTCTTCCTTTTTATTCTTAGTCCATTAAATATCTGTATACCTCCATGAACCTCAGTGTGTATACACCTGAATGTTTGCGGAACCAGAGGTGTTTTGGCAGGTACAACACAGTGTGCTATGTTATATCACAGGATTGCATATAAATAGCATGCCACTTCAGGAGCATTTCACGTGTCATGTCTGCACAGTTTAAGTTCTGCTATGGGAAATGACATGCATAAAGGTTAGGGTGATGCAAAATTATCTGGACATGTTATTTGATATGAGGGTGTGTGTTTAAATATTACCCTGCAGAAATGGTAGTGGGTTTTATCTACAAGAACACAACAGAATTGAGGACAATGCAGGGTTGACCTTTTTTTTTTTTTTTTTGTGGGCCACTGTCTGTTTTCACTGACTGTTAAAAACAGTTTTCTAAGCTTGACAGGCCTGCTGTGCCCAGTCAAGGTTGAGAATATAAGATTAGATAAGAGCTACTTTGTGGGAGGAATTTCCGGAACATTTTCTCTTTATGTACTTTTTTTTTTCCAGAAGTGAGAGCAAATTTTTTAACTTCTATACAAACAAGCAGCTTTCGTCTAACTGTTGTCTTTGATATTCTTTAAGCTTTTTAGATATTTACTGGCGTATATGGCATGGATGGTGCTGAAGAAAAAAATGGCACATCTTTGCGTTCCTTATTGTGTGTATCAGAGAAGCATGTTTTGATAGGTTTTACATTTATCTATTGCCATTTTTACATGAACTAATTCCAGGTGTACAAAATTATACTATTAACAAGAATTGTATAAAGATAATAAAACTGCAATGATTAATCTTGTTTTGTGCAGGAGTTCTCACCCACATCACAACAAAAGTCACCTCTTGAAACACATCAACCTCCTTGGGGTTTGAAACTAACATTCAGTAAAAGTAACGGTCTAATTTAAAGTGCTTTTTATTATAAATAATATGTAGCAACTCAACTCTGAATCCCCTTCTGAGAGGGAGGTTTAGCCTTTACCGTTTTCATAACCCAAACTTAGATGAGGGATGGACGGATGGATGGAGGGATGTTAGAGCTTGAAAATAAATTAATTAAATCAATGAAAAGTGATTCACAGCCTATCTGATGTGCTGTTTTTTGTTTTGTTTTTTTTAAAGTGGACTCACTAGTCTGACACGTTACCGACTGTAAAATCTGTATAGTGCAGATATAACAAGACGTGACAGCTAAATGAATCTTTATCTTAACCTATAAATCAAGAAATCTCTGTATGTATCTCGACAGCTGTTCTTCCGATCTGCTTTAAACCTGACAGGTTTATTGGTGGGGACCCGAGTAAGCGCAGCGGCAAATCTGAGATCACTGCAGTGTGAATGTTAAAGACTTAATTTATGAAATTCACCAAAAGCTAAAAACTAAAGTTTATATGGACAAATAAAATCTGGAGTGGTCATAAATGCAGGCGGATGAAAATACATCAAAGAACAGTTTTACTGGATTCATCACTGCTGCTTTCAATAAACACTCTCTCTCTCTCTCTGCAAAACAAAGCTTATCAGCCTGACATATAAAACTTGTGTGCAGATAATGAGTAAACACATAATGGCATTAATAAAGTGAAGATTATGAGCTTTGTATGAAAACAATAACTTGTTTGTTTGCCTGTTTGGCACAAAACGGTCAGCTGAGTAGTGTGTGTGTTCGTTCAGATGGTTACAGCCACACCAGATGGTGCTGATATCTGGAATGGTTTTTTGCATGGATGTGAGGCTTAATTTTTAGTTGAGCTGGTATTTGCTGATGTTCAGTTGTAGGAAATTTCGGTACTTGTGAGGTTTCCGTGCAAAGAATGAGAGATATGTGATATGATACGGTATGATATCTACATGTGGGCAAAAGTGGAAAAACTCATTTTCATAGATTGGCAAAGCCATACAGTGAGCAGAGACATCGGGAAGTATTTTTAATCAAACTGTTGCAGTTTCTCATTATCGTGCTTTTGTTTCTTATTACCTATTCATGAATTAAATATTTAATTAAGGCTGGTCTTACAGCAGAATGGATTTATAAATCACTGCCTGGCATCATGTACCTCTGAGTCTAGTTCATATTTGTGAACTTTAAGTTAGACTGCTTATAGGCTCAAGAAAAAAAAAATAACCTACACATCTAAACCAATCCCTGCTTGCAACAGAGCCAGGAACAGAGGCTGCTAATGGGCTAATTTCACTCCTAATGAGAGGATTAATTTGTCCATTATGGTCTGTGCGAGGAAAAAAAAAAGCTTGACAACTGGAAGGCAAAACTGAGCAGACAAACCCCCATTTTAGCCTGTGCACAACATTTTAATCATTTAATTAAATGGATGATAAGAAACTGCACTCACAAACTATGCAGTTTTGATTCTGTTATGTTGTTGTGGTTATTATAAATCTTCATTCCACTGATGTCCGTTTCCCCATTCCAATCAGTCACTGTGCCACCTCTTTCTCCCTCTCACTCGCCATCCCTCTTTCATCTGCTACAGGCAGTAATATTTATGGGCTGTCAGGGTCACAGGCTGTCACAGAGAGCATCTCATAAAACCTTTCACCGACGTCCTGCTGGCCCTACTGTAGTTATGTGATCGTAATGGAAAGTCTACATTTATGATGTGTATGTTCTCTTAGTGATTTGTGTGCATCGTTAGCTAGATATTTAAAGATGTGTGTTCATGTAAGGGAGGCTGGTGCCCTCATGACAGTGGGGTAGCTATGAGGTCTGTGTGTGTTCCTAGAAAACAACAATGTGAAGTGCTGAAAAGTTTCCCTTGGACTACTGGATTTATCCCTAGGAAGTCTTTGGCCATTAGCATGTCAACAAATGAGGTACACCCTTTCAGCGCTGTGAAAAAATATTGGCCCCTTCTTGATTTACTAGTTGTTTGCATATTTGTCACACTTAAATGTTTCAGCTCAAATATTTTTTTAGATTAGATGAAGATAACCCAAGTAAATACAAAAATGCACTTTTTAAATGATGATTTCATTTAATTAGGAAAAAAAAGTTATTCAAACCTACCGGGCCCTATGTGAAAAAAAATAATTGCCCCTAAACCTAATAACTGGTTGTGAAATCTAGCTAATGCTTGATTGCAGTCTTTCACAGTGCTGTGGAGGAACTTTGGCCCACTCTTCTTTGCAGAATAGCTTTAATTCAGCCACATTGGAGGGTTTTTGAGCTTAAAAACAAACAAACAAAAACAAAAACAAGAGCATCTCAATCAGATTTAAGTCCAGACTTTCACTAGGCCATTCCAAAAATTCTTTTTTTTGGAGCCATTCAGAGGTGGACTTGCTGGTGTGTTTTGGATCATTGTCCTGCTCCATAACACAAGTGCTCTTGAGCTCCATTTTCCTTCAGGATTTTCTGGTAGGGAGCAGAATTCATGGTTCCATCAATTACAACAAGTCGTCCAGGTCCTGAAGCAGCAAAGCAGCCCCAAACCATCACACTAACACCACCATGTTTGACTGTTGGTCTGATGGTTTTTTTGTTTTTTGTTTTTAATGAAATGCTGTGTTAGTTTTATGCCAGATGTAACGGGACTCAAACCTTCCAAAAAGTTCACCTTTTGTCTCATCAGTACACAGAATATTTTCCCAAAGACTTGGGAATCATCAAGATGTTTTTTGGCAATTGTGAGACGAGCCTTTGTGTTCTTTTTGGTCAGCAGTGGTTTTCTCCTTGGAACTCTCCCATGGATGCCATTTTTGCCCAGTCTCTGTCTTGTCCAATTATGAACTCTGACATTAGCTGAGGAGAGTGAGGCCTCCAGTTCTTTCGATGTTGTTCTGGGTTCTTTTGTGAACTCCTGGATCAGTCGTTGATGTCCTCTTGGAGTAATTTTGGTAGTCCAACCACTCCAAGGAAGTTTTTTCTATTTGTGGATAATGGCTCTCACTTACTCCGTTTCCATCACTGAGGCCATCGGGCCATGGCATGATGTGTTGCTTTCTGAGATCTTTGACCTACTTCACTTTGTCAGACAGGTTCTATTTAAGTGATTTCTGCCAGTAATCAGGCATGGATGTGGCTGTTGTGGAAAAATAAGTTGAGCCCTGAAACCAAACTGATTTTATGATGATTTATTGAAAGTAAGAATATAACCTTTGCAAAGCGATCAATACTGCACGAACAGTCTTTACACCAGCATTGACCAAAGAGCAAAATAACCACAGTTCCTTTATAGTGATTGTGTTGATACAGTCTTGTTCTGTTAGCTGTGGGGAGTTCAGTTTCCCACCACCATGTAACTTCAGCCTGACAATAAGTGCGTCATGGCCTTCGACACAACCTAAAAAGAAATTTGTTTTCTACTTCGCACACTTGGTCTTTGTACTAGAAAATTACAATTACATACCAGAGAGATACACAGAGGTTATTAGAGTTGAAAAACAAGTTTTCCATTACAGTGGCTAGTGAAATTTGGTTAATCAGTTAATTCATGATTTGACAAGAGGAGGCAATTACAGGGCCAGATAGGTTTGATTCAAATTTACTTGACTAACCTTAAACTTTGATGATCTTAAACATTTAACTGTGGCAAATATGCAAAAAACTAAGAAATCAGGAAGGGGTCAAATACTTTTTCCCAGCACAGTACATTTATCAAATTAAACTGTAGTAAAGTTCAACCACCAGGGACATCTGATCACGCACACCTAATTTTTTAGTTTCATTCACATTTGATTTTTTGTTTCAATTCAGCCCTGACAAATAGGGAAATGTTTATTTAAATGGAAATGGTGGTGTTGCACATACGATAGCTGATTGTGTGCACTGCTTGTTTATAGTTTGGTTTATATACTGCATATATTGCCGCTGATTGGTTAACAATCCTGACATACCCACCAAACAAGAAAACATACTTCAAACCCAGAATGTTTCACACTGTTTTGAGGAAAACAACCTGCAAACAGTAGCAAAATTTTGCTTTCCAGACTGAATGTGCTACTGCATAATCTTATCTGCACTCATGTTTTGAATGTAAAACACGCAACTATCTGTTATAAATAAACTGTTATAAATGATTTTATTGGTTGCTAGGGATCACTTAATCAGCTAAACCCCCAGTTACCTTGCTTCTTTTTTTCTTCTTTGTTTCACAGAAATATTCAGACACTATTTTCAGATGCCTCACTCTTGACTCAAAACCCTTAGCCTGTGTGCATAATTGTTTGCCTTTGGGTTTATTTGGAGAATACGAGTGGTAACAAGCTGTTGACAAAAGCTGTGGCAATGTTTGTGTGTGAACTAAATTGTAGAAAATGCTGCAGCTTAGCAGCTGTTTGTGATTCAAACCATACCCCCCTTTTCAGACTTTGTTTCTCTAAGAATATTACCAGACTTACTGGTTTGCATGTCTGTGTATGGTTTAAGGGAACTTACTGCCATTTGCCTCTGTCCTCAGCAAGTCCACCTCACACTGTCATTAAAAGGCCTACTAGGAAAATACAAAATAATGCGTTTACTTTTTTCCTTTCCCTAAAAGCTCAAAAATACAGAACACAATTCATATTGCAGAACATAAACTCTCCCGTCTGCCCACCAGCATGTTCATGATACAGTAGGAGCCTGTTAGCAGATGCAGAAACATTGCTAAATGGTGCAAAAAAAGCATAGTGAAAGGATATAATGGCAGGGTCTAATCAAGCTCAAATGTGAATGCTTGTTTGTAGTGTTGCAGGTCTGTAAAAGCAGGCAGCAGAGGAATTTTCACTTCCCTTGAATGAGGCTGGGAAAAAACACAAAACAAAAAAAAGCTATAGCTTCAGACTATCAGTGTAAAGGTTAATGGATGCATCGGAGAGTCAAACCACACCAAGAGCTGACGTGACTATCTTTGTGCAGATGAAACGATTGCCCTCTCGGACAGCTCTGTTTAGCCACAATAGCAGTTCTCAGTTCCATAAGTGCTCGTTGAGGCTATCCTTTGTGATAATTGAAGTATTCTCAAGGAGTCCAACAGTGTTCAGAGAGCTGAAAACCTGCTTAGTGTTAAACACTCTTGGGAATGTACAACAGCATCTCGCTTCCATTAAAAACAATGGAAAAAGGAAAAAAAAAAATGAGGCCAGCAGTGAAAAAAAGATTTTCCCAGAAGTAATGCTGCTTTAATATTCTCTGGGCATACAGTATAGGCCAGACACTCAGTGGTGTTAGGCTAAACCTTTGCGACTAGGGTGATTAATGCATTATGGTGGAAGGCAGCCATGAACAGGTCTGACAGTAATTCGATTCACAATGAAAACCCACTAGAATTGATCCCAAACTCAAACCAATTGGTGGGTTTGTCTAATGCAACCCACTAATACATTTACATAGTGTGTAATATTGCAAAATTACAGTAAGCTGATTTAGGAAATACAGAAAGTAAGAAATTGGTATGAGCACTGTTCTCCTTTTATCCCATAATAAGGTCAAAGTTTAACCAAGCATAATAAAACTGTGACTTTTAGCCACATTATTAAAGAGTATATGAGGCATGTGTGAACTCAATCAGTCTACAGTTATTTATTTACAGCACATTTGCTTAATAATTCTGCCTCTAAAACACAGCTTGAAGCTTTGCAAGACTTTTGTCAGTGTAGGGCTTTAAGCAAAATGCTAACGTCAGCATGCAAACATGGTCACAATGACAAGGCACAAAGGGATAAGTCATCAGAGTCAGTACATTCCATCCTCTAGGCATCACGGATGTCTGGGCCAAATTTTATGGCAAACCAAACAAAAGTTGCTGAGATATTACAGTTGGGGCCAAAGGGAAGGATGGACAAATTGCTAACGTGGCTTAAAAAAAAAAAAAAAACTTCATTTTAAAACAAATTCATATAAATTAGTTTACAGTTGCAAAATAACAAAGGAATAGCATGTTTAATCACTCATTGCTCTATGTTTCATGAATATGGATATATTTCTGTTGTTTTGACCAAAAACTGTGCCCACTTTAGAAAAAGGTCAATAGTCAGATAGTTGCAGTACACGCAGGCAAAGTCAGTGACACGGTGAAGCACTCAGACCGCAGTACATCCCTGCTCCAAGCCAGTGTGCTCTCACCAGAGGACAACTTGCCCTTCAATTCTTATGGAAACATGAACATAAAGTAGCTGCACATGTAGTACTGTGTTACCCCCTGACACCTCACAAGTGCAGTGACCGTTTCGCCTCTAGACTAGACTGTCTCTCCATTATTTAAACTCTTTCATGCTACAATTCAGTCCAGAGAAGCCACCACGGCGTAAATACTGCTTTATTTTTATGAATGAACCAGACAAACTGAACTAAAATCTGTGTAGCGGTTTACACATTTGCTTGGCAAGCGAAAGGTTGCTGGTTTAATTCCAGTCAGAGATTCTACGGTGGCCCTGAAAGGTCAAACGCACTGCAGCTTACGAAAACAACAAATAGAAGAACACTGCAAAAGCACACAAAACACAACGCAAGTTGACTAAAACACAACTGAAATAGACAAAACGCTGCAAAACGTTTTCCTACTTCCATCTGAGTTTCATTCAAATTCTTTTGTGTTCTGTGTGTTTTTGCAGCATTCTTCTGGTGTTTTCTTAAGCTGCAGTGTGTTTGACATCTCAGGGCCACTATACAAATCCCCTTTGGCGTTGTGTCTAGAAGGTTATCTAACATAACATTTTCCAAATCAAACATGTGGAGCTACCTACCAAAAGTAACTTCTTTGTAATACACCTATATTGTGCATATTGCTTGTAGTTTGCATGGAAGACAGCAACTTCTCTGCCAGCTGCTTGCTGAGTGGTGGTGGACCTATATGACACAAACTGGAAATGGAGAGCATTCACCTTCAAAGTAAAAGTTGCAGCTTTTGAAATAGGTTGCAGCTGTAGGGTGCAACTTTTAATTTGAAGTTGAGTGTTCTCTGTTCCCGGAGTCTTCCAAGTGAACCACAGTCGAGTGCAGCTATCTGCAACCAAAGCAATCACAAGGAGGATTTTGGTTCAGCACGCTCTTTAAGACCTAGCAGTCAGCAACCACTCACCAACCAGATGGAGAATGCACATTTTCCCCTAGAAACCAGAGCTTGCCAGTCTAGACCAGTCTATATGTCTGTGTGAGCGAGGCCTAAAGTAACTTGAGTGTGACATCAACCGTCTTGCTTAGCCAAAAACAGATAATTGCGTTAAAAAAAGCAGTGCGATTAAATATGATGATGTGTTTACTGGACAGGAAGCTCACTGATTAAAAAGTAATTATGCATTAAAAATGCATGAGTTGTGGGTACTGTATACACTTACACCATAAACAAACCTGTAACACCAACAGAGCAACAATAGCTGTAAAAGTTCAGAGACAAATACTCTGTGCCAGACTATCACAGTGTTGTTTTCTGACAGGGCAAACAAGGGCTTACTGCCCTCTAACTCATTCTCTGTCTTTCTGCCTCTCTCTCTAAACACATAATCCATCACAGTCACAAACAGCGGAAGACTGCAGGTAGACTTGTCTGTCTCCTTGCTCTGAGTGATGTGGAATAAATCTGCCATAGCTTTAATGCAATAAACTAGAGTGAGTAAAAAAGTGGCTAGAAAATGTTTATCGCTTGTTTTAGATAAGGTGGAATAAAGGGGATTTCCTTCAATCGTATGTTTCTCATTCCACGGAGTGCAATATTTTAACAATTTTTTTTTTTTTTTGTGGCATTTACATGAGATGCTAAAGGCTAGACAGAATTTTTCATTCAACACATCTCCCGTCCTCACAATAGTGCACCTGTTTTTCCATTCTGACATACAAACGTCCCGTCTCCAACCATCCAAGCACTGCACAGCGTCATGCACTGACTTTACTGCAATGTGTCAGAGCTGAAGATAACACACGAGTGTCTCTCTCTGTCTCTTTCATCTTCTCTGCTTATAGCTCATATCTGCCTTTCTAGTACTTACATTTGTTATAAACACAAAGATATTTTTTAATCTGCAACTATGTTTTTGTTCACGACAATTTCACTAAATAACAACTGAATAGAAAATAGAAACCCTGTATTCACTTGACGCCACTCTTATATCTGTCTGTTCAATAAATCGTTGCGGATTAGCTTAGGTTAGACTCACTCTTGTGTGACCAACCAATGATGATTTTTTAAAATCATTTTTCATGTATTAACCACTTATTTACTATCATTTGGGCTTGACTTAAATAAGTCCTCCCTGGCTCTCAGGTTCTAATACCCCATGAACTGATTTCTATAAAGCATTTTCAGACAAACATGCTCTGTGGAGGTCCTCTAGGAACTATATATACACACACTGACAACTTCATTAGGTACACTTTCTAGTACTTAGGAAGGCAACAGTCCAATCAGCTTGCAGCAGACTGGGCATTTTTCTCTGACTTCTGGCATCAACAAGGTTTTTTCACCAAGAGAACTGCCGCTCACTGGATAGTTTCTCTTTTTTGGAACATTTGATCCCTAGAGATGCTTGTGCAGAAAATACTCAGACCTGCCCGTCTGGCACCAACAACCATGCCACATTCAAAGTTATTTAAATCACTTCTCCTCATTCTGATGCTCAGTTTGAACTTCAGCAGGTCATCTTGACCATGTCTGCATGCCTAAATGGATTTGCTGCCATGTGATTGGCCGATCAGATATTTGTGTTAATGAATGGTTGAGCAGATGTATGTAATAAAGTGTGCAGGCATTCATAGGCTGCCCTCTCCCCTCCCTGATGGACATCTACACCTCCCGCTGCCTCAGCAGAGCCAAAAATCAAAGACAGCTCACACCCTGGCTTTGAACTGTTCGACCTGCTGCCCTCTGGCAGGCGCTACAGGTGCATCAAAGCCAGAACAAACAGACTTAAGAACAGTTTCTTCGCCAAAGCAATAACCACCATGAACTCACACACTCACCCACTAACTGTGCAATACCCACATCTCTGCAATATTTATATTATTCATACTGAACAATTTCTATAACTCCTATATTGTGCAATATCCAATATTCATTCACCAAATGCAATACTTACCATCCTCATTATTATATGTATATACTTATTTTGTTTTTTACAATGTATATATTTTTATGAATTCTGTTTTATTTTCTGCATTTTTTTAGAAGTTCTATTTTATATTTTAGAAAGTGTGACTTCCTAAAGCATAGCACTGAACAGGAGTGGGCCTCCAATCTCATTGTCCATTCTGTATAATGACAGTAAAGGCATTCTATTCTATTCTGTTTGCAATTGTTTGCAATTGTCCCCCTAAGTGAAGTAATACATAGCCCATATTTGGTAATTCAATGCCACCACCTACTATGGTCCTTAAATTTCTTGTAATCTTGTTTCTGCCTCTTCATTATCTCTCTACACTTTGCTATGTGTGTGATACCTAGTAGCAAGTTGAAGGCAAGTACTACCAAATATACTTCTACATTTCCTCTGTCACATATTATAGGCTTAATATAGCCGTGGTTTTACTGTCACTTCATTTCTCCGTATTTGAAAACATATGCGGTAGTAGGAACTAGAAAACGTCATATTAATGGAGTTCTACGATGATCCCTGGTTCCTGCCACGGAGAATAAGTAGCGATGCCACCTCTAACAGTTACTACAGCCACGAAAAACCAATTGAAATTCATTTTTCGAGATAAACAAAAGAATTTTGCATTTATACTCAGCTCATGCTTTTCCCTCTCTACCTTTTCTTCTCTTTCGCTACTGCACCAACAACTAACATTAGCTTAAAGTAGAGTCCACTAACACTGAAACAATCAGCTCCATGCAATCATAAGAAGGTTTTATCTAGCGTCTGTCTGGCCAAACAGGTGTTAGGGTTAACACTGGCAGGGTCAGTTGGTGGTAGGAGAGACCTTTGATTTAAAGAATCAAAACCAAATGACTCCGAGCTGGTTCTCT
The DNA here is from genome assembly GCF_007364275.1 of Archocentrus centrarchus. Taxonomy (NCBI): domain Eukaryota; kingdom Metazoa; phylum Chordata; class Actinopteri; order Cichliformes; family Cichlidae; genus Archocentrus; species Archocentrus centrarchus. Next base: position 14,051,402 of record NC_044348.1, read on the forward strand.
TTCTACTGGACAGATTACTGCTGAGCATGTAAAACATAGTGTAAAAATGGTGTGTTTAATATATTTAATATCTCTAATGTTCTTCTTTTGTCCAATCAACTGTTCAAGACTTAATGGAAGAATACTTTGATAACAAAAAAGCTGCAGATTAATCCTATCTCAGCTGAATATTTGAGAAATCAAAGAATTGTTCCGCAGAGCAAAATCCCAAACTTCCCAGATCATTTGATTATCCCATGGACCTTGTGTTAGGAGACCAATCTGGCAGAAGTCAGCTGAGAAACCCAAGTATTTAACAGATATGTCTAAACAGTCTGGAGAAACTCCAGCCATTACAAATCACGATGCAGACCATGGCCACCCACAGTTGGCAGATGGGATGGCGCATTGTTGCCAGGCCTGAGCTTGTCCAGCCGGTGTATTAGTCACCTGCCAGTCATCACTGGGTCCAGGCCAGAAATGGAAAAGCTCGCCTGTCAGAACTGAACACGGGATGCTACAGTAACAGTCTTAAAAGCAAGGAATTACGGACGGATCACCTCCCTCAAGACAGAAAGCAGGGACCATGAACCGACACCCCTGTACACTAGCATGCACAGATTATTCTAGTAAATTGGCCACGCTTTTTAAGAAAACAGACATAAGAAGACTTAACTCTTTTACAGTCCACAAAGTGTGACTGATTTCTATGAACACCTCAGTGATGGAAGATGGAGGGGAGGGAAATGTGAAGCGAGGATGCAGATATAAGCAGCAGGGAAGCAAGGTGATAAAACCAAAGAGAGAGAGACAAGTCGTATGCAGTGAGCAGGGGGAGGGGTGCAGGTGATCTGGGTAAAGCTGCAGAAATGAGATGAGATTATTTATGGCATTAAGAGAGCATGAAATAGAATTGGACAGGGGCTTCTAGTATGAGCTGTACCCCAATCCTGATCTCTACTTTAAAGGACAGATACACACATACAGGTAAAGGGACCATGACAGTCATCTAGTGGCTTCTAGACTCTGTTAAAGCAGACAAAAGGCTTCCTGAAACTTATCATTCAGATGTAAAGCAATACTGTGCACGTGCACTGTGCGTTATTTTGTTTTAGCTAAGAGGAGCTTCTTGGTGTCTGCAATGCAGAAACAGAAGTGACACCTTCAGTGTTTGGAGTGACTGGAAAAATATTGTTGGTGATGATGAATCATACATTGGCTGAATGATGAGTCAGGCTATTATTTAGATTTGATTTGAGCATTTGAAAGGATTCCACATCTCATTATTTCCTTCTTTCTTGTCTTTGTTAGCGAAACAAAAAGACAAGAAAAAGGTGGCATTTATTTTTGATCCTGCAGAAATGTAATATTTCCTATCTTTTCAAAAACATTCATACATTATAAATATAATGGGTTTTACATTTATCTTATTCTTAAGTGTGAAATTTGTGACACTGCGACAAATACATGTAGCTGTCGTCTTATGCTGCGGTCTGAGTTCAGAAATCACAAATGTTTGGACTGAGTCACACAGTACAGCATTTTTTCTGCACAGGCTTGGACAAGAAAAGTGAAAAAAAGACTTCTAACTAACTTTGGTCAAGATGTTTTCAGGTCAGCGGCTGTGAAAACGCACAACACTGGAGCAGGGATCCAGGGATTTTCAAACAGACAACATGAACATGCACCAAAGTTGAAACTGTGTTCTCTGACAGTTCCAGTTTCTAAGGCTGCAAAGCTGCAAAGTGCTACCAGCAAGAAGGTGTGGAGTCACTGACTCTGTCACGATGTACTAATAAGTTGAGATGGCAGTGTTAAGTCTCTTTTTGGCACCTTGAGTGATAATACTAAATATGTGAGGAAGTTTCATTAGCTGACAAATCTCAAACATCTCAACATGCTTGAAATGTGTTGCTTGCCACTGTGTCACAGACAGAATACCAGTTGAGTGCTTCCTCTCTAGTTTTTGCATAGTTTCCCGTTTTGCTTTGGGACCTGTTATTGGATTAAAAAGGCTCCACTGTAAACAGCGTGTAGAGGGTCTTCCAGGTCGTTCCAAACTAGGATAGTCTTCCTTGTTTAAGATCACTTTTCTCCTGTACAAATCTGTTACTTCACCACCAGCAACGCCTCCCAAACCAAGACATTTCTCACAAAAGGTCTTCTTACTGGCCCAAACACCTCAAACCTTTATCCATCAGTCCTTCACTCTCTGTGTTCTTTTAACCATCTCAATCTTTTCCTTTCAGTGGCCAGCTCTTCACTGGCTTTTTTTCATGCGCAGTTCTGCCCAGAAGGCCAGCATCCCACACTGAGACTGCTGTTTTGCAGGTACCATTTAGGAACTGTAATGTGTGCGTGTTTGAGAAACACACACATCACAGACTCTGATGTACTTTGTCCTTTGGCTCAGCTGTGCACCAGGGCCTCCCACCTATCTTTCTATTCTGGTTTAAGTCAGAGTGCTGTTCTGTAAAGGGTAGTGTGAAGTTGTATGAATTCTTATTTGTTCGGTAATTTCCAGCATGGAACCGCCTTAATTTCTTAGAAAAAAAACACAATTTTTGTCATTTTCAGATTACCTGAACCACAGAGGATGGACATTGAACTTACAGATGTATTGCTTTTTTAATTAGCAACACAATTTTCAGCTGTGCAAATATGATCAGACACACTTTTTACAAGATAAACTAGCATTTGTGTCACTAGAATACATGACTGATTATCGCTGTATTTCTATGTAGCTGTTCCATTAACAATGATTTATGATCCATTAATCACTAATTGTTTACAACAAGTTTGATCAGCTTAATATATAATTAAATAATGGTCTTTTCCCTTTCAAAATCAGGGACTTCTCATGCATGTTATGAATGTTTCAAATGTTGCTGTACCAGTAATTAGACAAAACACCCACTTTGGCTATTGGCCATACTGAAATGGAAGCTGTATTAACTAAACTATTTTTACTCATGGTTTTATGTCACTGAACACACAAACATTTAAAAAGATGCAACAACTCAATTTACAATTAATTCTCTTCAACAAAGCAGAAAACTTAATTCTGTGTTTCACTAACACTGTTAGCAGCTGAGAGTCACTGCATTCAAGGGAAATAAGATGGAAGATGAAGAAAAGCAACTCCGGGATGCTCCAAAATAACTTGTAACCAGCAGAGGAGCTGTGTCTGCTGTCTGGAGGTCTTTGGAGTTTTATAGCATGTGGGGCTCAGAGATCCTCCACATTTCCAACCTAGTGTTGTTACATCAAACTGAAAGCATTTTATTTATGTTTTTTTTTTTTTAATTATTGTATTCAATTGTTTATCTGTTATATAGATTATACTTCTGACAGAATAATCAGCCAGTGTAAACCAGCGTAAAGGTTACCTTATGCAAAGTAGAACCAACAAATAAAAAAACCTAAACACTACAATGATACAAATCTTTGCCGCTCTGCACTACTTTCTGTGAATTCAAAATGGGTCTGATTTGCTTACAGAAATGCCTTATTCTCTGTCAAGATTGTGATGTGTTTACTTGTCTACATGTGGTGACCCTAACAGGGGAGGACATCATGTAACCATTATCACAATAAAAGGCTCCCTCTGAGGTACAGTCTCTTTGTTCAGAGTTGTCAGGTTAGCGGCTCTGTGTGGGCGTTCAGAGGACACTCACCACAAGAGAGAGCGGCCTCTTCCATGACACCACTCCGATGAGACCAGAGAGCAGAACCTGGGAGAAAAAAACACAAACAAAACAGATACAATAAGAGGAGATAGTGGAATATATGAAATCACAGCACATGTATTTATTAAATCATGTCTGTGCAGTAGAAATGTTGTGCATTCATTAACCATCATTCCTACTGCATCATTCCCACTGATACAGGTGATGACACTTTGTTTGGGGCAGTAATACCGATGAATTGTAGTCACAGATTATTCAGATTATTTACAACAGCTCCAACAAAGCTCAGTCATAATCAGGGACATTAACTGTCTGTCTGTTGTAGTGTTTTGAAACATAATGAGCTTTTCTGTATTGTGCACAAATGTGATGAAACGCTTTGAAAATTTTGAATTTCAAAAGCTATTCTAATATGTTTCTGGTTTCCAGTGTGACTCACTCCACTACACACAGGAAACCGTGCTCTTGCTACTCATTTGACTGAGCTGCTGTTAGCGGTTGAAATGAGAGAAAAAGGTTGTTTGCTTTCACTAAAACTTCATTAAAACTTTGTAACACATAACAGCTGTCAAAGATTTACTTGAGGCTAATTTTGGTGAACAACAGAGTAAGAAAGAAAATGTAAAAAGTCATCACACAAAAACCCACAAAAATTATGACAAGCCTTATTAGAATGTAATTCAGTGAAATTTCTCAGTGAGTTCAGGATGTTTTGCACCTCTGCGCTGCTATGAGGAACTTTGAAAAGGTGTGAGCTGATCTGATGTCATGGTTGCTGAAGATAAATAAAAATGCATATACAGCCAATGTCCAGTTTATGTGGTACACCTGTACAGTCTGAGGTTTCAGAGCCACAGATCAGTGGACAATCCTCTGGCAACCACTGGTCACTAGGGAAAAATGTGTATTCCCTGACCGGTTGGCAAGTGGTTGCTGACAGGCGCTGCACCAAAAATCTCCTTGCGATTGCTTTCATCACTAGCAGCTTGCCATGGTTGCCCATATTCTGCATGGAAGACACAGACTTGTCTGCAAACACTTGCCAACCACTTTCAGACTTTTAATGAAAGTTCAGAAAACGAGACCTTACTGCTGCAACAAACATGGTTCAAAAGGCAGAATTTTTATTTTGAACGTGAATGTTCTCCACTTCCGGTTTGCATCGCACTTTTTTACAGTTTCACTACCATACTGTAGGTTTCAGAAAACCTTTTGCCTCTCATCTGAGAGTGGGGGCTGTCTCTTTTGGAGGTGGTCCTGAGGGTTGTTAACCCACTATTGATCAGTTGAGTTGTCACATGACACAAGGTGTGAAAAAACAGCATGGGTCATTACCACCACCAGACCAGCAGGTGAAACCTCTGTGACATATTACCCCACCCCACTATCATGTGAGGCATTGAGGTCACCTGAGGCAAGGTGTGAGTGGGGGTTGAAATGCTTGCTACCTGGGACTGTCCACCAGCTGTTTTAGAACTGAGGAAGCCTCTTGGATGACAGATGAAACATCTTCAAAAACCTAAAGAAGTCCAGCTCACTTCTTTTCAAGCTCTCAAGACTCAGGATCTGGACTGAGTCTGACTGAGAACCCAGACAAACAATATAGAGTGATCTACAACTTCTGAGTAGCATACATATGGATATTAATTTTATTTAGTTATGCACAAAAGGCCAAGAATGTGGTGGTAAAGTGCACACTGTGTCTTGGAAACGACTATCCACTGTTGTTAACGCAATGTCCAATCTGTGCAAGCATCTGCACAGACAGCAGGCCAACACAAAGCCAGCAGTGAAGAACCCAGAATAATGTTGAAGTTTAGTGTATGCCAAAGCCCAAAACAACAACTAAAGTTTGAAGCTTGAGAGAAAAAAAAAAAAAAAAAAAAAAAATCAGCAATGAGCCCTCAGACTTGTTGCACTGAAGCCCTCAATTCTACCTTTACCCATTTCTACAAGAGAATCTTTATGGCTACAACATTTTTCTGTAAGCTGTTTCTGGGCCGGTTTCCAACTTTGCCTTTGGTTTTGTACTAAAACTAACACGAGCAAGAAACAAACAAAAAGAAAGACCTTGTGTGTGTCCTTAATTAAGAAAGGGATTTGTGTCAGTGTGTGACTGCCTGGTTCATGGTCAGCCCATACTGGCGCTTCTCCTAATAGGTGTCACCACTCAGGATAAAAAAAAAAAGCCTCTGCATCAGTGCTGTTACAAAAAAAAAAAAAAAGTCTCTTCTTTTTAACCTGCTGCAGCATCTCGCTCTGTATAATCTGAGAATCTTTGTGCTCCCGTGCTGACATATCACTGAAATGGAGGTAAACACAGGCTCAATCGTTTGCTCATGTCTTCGATCCAGCCACACCGCATCCGCCAGGTTACAAAAATCGAGAAGTGCTGCTCAACACCAAAGTGTGCACACACCAGCAGTTGTGATGTCACTTTAAGCACACAAGGGCAACAACGGTGAGCATAAATCAGTTTAAAGTTTATTGTTTGCAGCTAATTATACGACAATACATCTCAAGCCATGTTGTGGAGCAACACAAAAGTAATGTGTGCAACAAATTAGTTTCTACAGAGAGTAAAAAAGTAATGTAATGCATTACTTTAAAAAAAATGTATATGTATGTATATTACTTACTTAAAAGTATATTTTTTTAAGTAGTGACCCCAACAGTGTTGATACAGACCAGCACATAACTTAACAATGACCTTTTTAATGTGTACATTACAGAAGCTACACACTTCAAAAAGGCACAGCCATAATGGTGTCTCTTATAAGTTAAACAGGTCGTCCATTCATGATGGACGATGATTAAATTCTTGGCTCCTGTCAAAGCTGCAAGTTATCGGTGTGCGTGTGTGTGTGTGCTGTGTGCGTGCGCTGTGTGTGTGCGCTGTGTGCGTGTAAGTGAGTGAGCAGGCCTGTATGCATAAAATAAATGATCAGTGAGACAATACTGAACCACAGTAAACCTGTACATTGTTGTATGCACTATGCAGAGTTCTGTAGTGGCAGCTGGTGTCTAGTGATTTAAGGGTAAAGGAAGCAGTATAAGATTCAGCATCTCTCTATAATCAGCAGTGAAGTGGATTGTTTTAAATTTGAGGTTTGTAAAAAAGGTTTTCAGAGTGAATATCTATTTAACTGAATTCCAAAAACGTGTGTATAACGTATTGTTTAGATTTGCATAGACAGCGTGAGTCAGAGGAGGACGATCAAAGGAATTGTGCTCTCATGAAATGCACACATCAAGGTAGAGGTGATGAATACAAATTCACGAAAACAGGCAACCCTTCCACTAAACACCAGTAGACAGCTGTAGGAAATATCACTCTCACTTCCCCATGACCATCAGCACTGTGTTCCTAACCTGTCATGTTTTTCCTTCCTTTGCAGGTCATACTAAAAATGCAGCATGTTGCGTTGCTGCCACAACTTCATCAAAGTGTCTCCCAGGAGCTTCAGTTTCTTCCATTAGCACCAATTTTCTTTTAAATTTTGAGCTCCATCTACCTGGAACCAGTTACCCCGAAGTCTCTGCTGCAATGAAACAATTGTTTTGTGATGTCTGTTTTTTTCCCCCTCTATTCCCATCTGCTATTGATGTGCCTTTCTGACTTAAACCCAAGTAATCCTGCCTTTTTAAATGAGATGCCTGATTAAACCAAGCAGATTTAAACACTCACACACATGCGCGCATCATTTTCTTCACACTTCACTCTAGGTGTGGGCTTAATTTTATACAGCGCATGTAACTGTAGGTGTGAGTTTGCACATCAAAATGTGTGCGTGAACAAAGGGTACTGATAGCCTTTGGCTCTCTATTTGTCCATGGCCTCGCTCTCTGCCTTTCACCCTTCTTCACCCTCCATTTAACACCACCATGCTCTCCCCTTTTCCCCATTCATGCTGTGCTCCTTTCCCTCTGTCCACTCCACCTTCTCTCTCTAAGTTTTGCCACCTTTCCCTTTCCAGTTTCTCCCTGTATCACACTCCATCGCTGTCTTTCTTGCTGCTGCTGCTCTGCGCCCACACAGTCGCACTACATTTCTGCACTTACACATTCGCGTTCACTAAGCTCCATCCAGACTTCTCATTTCTCTTCCCCTCTCCATCTTGTTCCACTTTCTACTAAATCTTCTACTTCTGCGCTCACCTTCATACCCACAGGAACCGGCATACGGGATGTCAATATTTCATTTGAGCACACGCTCACACAGACACACATATTTTTTTTTTTTTTTATTTCTTGTGCTTATAAACAGATTCCACAAAAAATAATTTAATAAAAATACAAAATAAAGACTCAGTGGCAGTGCACAAAGAACTCAGTTATCTACAAACTTGTATCTAACATTGGCATCTTTGCATAATTGGCAAGAATGCACGACATGCCAGCTACATTAGACTTTCTGTTGTATTGGACAGTAAGTTCAGAGTTTTCAAAAGATTAGATACAAATAATTTCCATCCTCAAATTTAGAAGGTAAGGCTTTACGATTAGAGGCTAAGAACGGGGCCACAATCTACTTTGACATTTGTGTGTGTGTTTTAAAACTAGCTCCTAACTTGATTTAATACCTCAGCATTATCTTAAGGCGACTAAGAGCATAAACTCCTAATGAGGTCTTATTCTAAGCATCATGTTCACAATGTAAGTTACTGTATGCACTGTAAAAAAAAAAAAAAAAACTGCCGTTCAACAGAATTTATTCAATAGATTTTAAAGAATTTTTCTGTCATTTTGAAATGTGAAAAATCAATTAAAAAAAAAAAAAAAAAAGGACGGTGAATGTGAAAAAAATGACCTGTGAATAAACATGATTTTTTCATTTTCTTTTCCATTATTTTTCCACACAATGGGACTGTAAAAATACAGTCACAAGTGTAACATTATTTCACGAATATGTCATGTTAATTTAAAGATAAAACAATAAAATTCTAGTTTATTGATGTAAATACATATCTGAAATCTGATGGCTCCTTTCGATGTGGAGGAATAGCAGCTTTACTGAGCCCCCCCACCTCAATTTTTTAACATTGTGGTCACACTTAAAAGTAAATAGATGATAAAGCACAGTGTGCACTGTGTCCGTCTCTCAGTCAGCTCCACCCCTCCTTTGTGGTGGCTGGTTTCCAAAAGCCCAGATTTGCCCCGCCAAAATGTCCAACTTTAAAGAGGTAGTCCTCAGATCCCAATAGGAGACATCATGGTGACTATGTCCTTCTTTTATGTAGAATGTCTGGATCAAGCTTGCAGTTATGCTCAGATATCACCAAGTCTGTAACCTCCCTCATCCACTGGGCACAATTATTTTCTTCATACTCCAACACTGTGGCTGACAAGAAATGATCTGCAGCCACTCTAGCGAGCATGCCAGTGTCTACTGACTCTTTTATCATCCCACTGTCCTTACAAGATATTGTTGTTCTGTTTTTATTACAGTCAATCTGACTACATGCTCTGTTCTTTTTGTCTTATCACTTCCCATCTGTGAACCATGAAGACTGCTAGTTTTTCTGCTACGCACTATTTGGAAAAAATACAGACAGAAAATGAAGCACACACAATTAAAGTAGGGAAGGAAGAGTTTTTGAAAGCCATTTGAACAAACAAGAGAAACTGTTTAAAAAAAAAAAAAGCTGCAGCCACGGTCAGTGGACATCAGACTGAATGTGTGTGCACTTTCTGAACTAATAATGCCTCTGCTGTGTCTGCTCTGCTCATTGCTGATATAAACTGCACCAGGAGACAGGGGCTTGTGTTACTGCAGGTATATTCACCTTCTTTATACTGGTGCCAGGCACTGCGACAAGGAGTCCAGAGACACTGTGTCACTGTTAGAGACCTCTCTCTCTCTGCTTGCTGATGCTCCATTTGCAGAGAGCAAATGCACTGCACAATGCACAATCAAGCTTGAACTGAGCTCCTGTCACACAGCGGTTTCTTCTTACTTATCCAGCTCTCAGAGATTTCCATAATTATGCAACATGATTTCATTCTGTTACTTTTAGGAATTTAGAACTTGGATCAAAAGGTTGTCTGTTCTATGAGTCTTATCACACTGATGGCTGAATGGTGATCACTCTGATGGCAGAGTATATACCTGAAAACGTGGGGAAGCTCTCTCTCTCTCTCTCTCGCTGGCTCTCATCCCATCCTCCCCTTTCCTCCCCTGTACCATGCATTCCCGGGTGCCCCATGTAGACGTGTGGAGGACAATGTGTGTACCTGTGTGTCTGTTTGAGAAGTGAAATGATGAGAGAGCAGGAACCATGTGATAGCTTTGCTGGCTGTCAGTCACTGGAGGCTTTTCCTCTTGGCTGCTTCCAGAATAGGATTAACATTCAATACTTAGCAGCATTAGTCACTGAAACCTAGGCACCACACACCCACTAACAAGCTGGAAAAAAATGCTGGCACTATCTGAGATTTTCCTGAAGATATTTAGTCGAAATTCATAAACTGTTTGCTGAAACACTGACCAATTAAATGGCTCAGGAAAAACACTAAAAAAAAAAAAAAATCAGAAGTCTCGAAGTGTTTTTTTGTTTTTGTTTTTTTTAAAAAAGATGCACTGACTCTGTTAATAAGGTGAAGACCCTTCAAGAAATTGCTTTGAGGCTGGACCACAGAACAGCTTTTAGTATAACAGCGGTGTGATGTGTTGGTGCAGCACAGTCTTTGAGGTTAAATGATGCTTGAAACTGTTAATAAGGCATATTTAAATGAAATCAGCACACTGTAAACAACTGGGATCTGAGGTGAATGCCCTCTAGCAGTATTGTTGACTTGCATTATGACTTGATTTTTAAGTTTTAAGTCACGAAAAACACAAATAATGGAAGGATCTAAAAGATGATTGATTTTCCTCACAGAAACTAGAGCCAGGCACTCAAGAAAATAAATAAATAAATAAAAAGGTAACACCATGTAATTTGTTCAGGAACAACAATCAGAGTCTTAATTGGAAGCTGGATCGCATTTAAAGACATCTAATCTTTGAGCAGGATGTTCGGATCATTAGGCATATCAGCTTAAGTGACACACAGCCGGCAGGAAACAACTTTAAAATGACAGGTGATATGATAAAGTGAGCATAAACCCCTTAATTAATTCTTAATACTTCAACTTTTCAAGACTCGTGAAACTATAGAGGTTTCCTATATGTGCCTTTGGCATGTACACACACAGTGCACCCACATGCTCTTGTTACAAGGACATACACACACCAACACCCCGAGTACTGACAAATGGAATGGAGACATAATATGAGGCTTTGGATTGTCATAAGGCTGGATGAGGAGAGCCAGTGTCATAGCCATGAAAGAATGCTTTACTCTAATGGAGACGACTAATACCTTCACACACACACACACACACACACACACACACACACACACACACACACACACACACACACACACACACACACACACACACACACAAAATACAGAGTTACTTGCAACACAGGACGTGTCATTTGAGGCCAACAACAAAGAAAACATTCAGAAACATAACAACTTAAAATTCCCTTTGAGAGATTAGCACCTTATTGCAGTGTCAGTGTAAAAAGGTTGAACTCAAACTGCTTTATGACAGACAAAAGGCATTTTAGCCCTGCTGGATCCTCAGATGAGAGAAGCCCATTGAGCGATCAGTGTGTAGCTGCTGCAGCAAATTCCAGCCATGCACACAATGCAACACAGTGCACACAGCCTGCATTGGTACCTAAAAGAAAACCTGATGCTCTGATATTAGTGAATGAAACTAAAAATTGTTTTTCAGTCAGAAATAAAAACACACGGTCTTTTATTCAGAATTATTTCTGGGTTATTTTTTCCCCCACATGTGAAGATTTTATTAAGTTGTTTGGATGACTATAAAATCTAAAAACAGAGTCAGCTGCTTGCTTGTCACTTCTCGAGTATGCTGGCCATAACTAACTGTGGGGAGACCTACAGGGCAGTTTCAGGACACAGTGGAGGACTTGCATCTTCCAGCTGTTCTGGGAGCACCCCAGGAGGAGCTACTGGGAGAAATAAAAGATGGCAGGCTTTCTGTGCTCTGCTCAGTCTGTAACCTGACCTTGATGCTAATTAGAAAAAACATAACAGAAAACTAACTGATAATAGAAAAACACGAACCAGGGAAAAGCAACTAGTTTGTAAGTCTGTTAAACTGGTAATTCTATTGGCACTATACATTATTACTGCTGACTTTGTGTTTCTATAATTTTATACTATTTTTTTGAGGGTTTTTTTTCCATGTATTAAATTATTTGGTAATTTTGTATTAGAGGGCTGCAAACACAAGGTTGTTTTTACATACAGACAGTTACCATTGAAACAGTATTAATTGACTGCTGCAGTCCAGTAGAGATGAGTACGGACTTATGAACAGTGTGTTTGACAGTGTGTTAAGCTTTATGATATATTGTAAAGAACGAATCTTTAGAAGAAATTATACAGTTAATAACAAAGACAGCATGTTTTATACAAGTTTGGTGGTCTCGCTATAAAACACAAAATCTGTTTCTTTCCTGATCTAGGACAGTTTGCCTAGATTATTAGGAGTTGAGCAACCAAACTTGGCATACAGTTCCAACTTAAGCCCCTGAAGATTTTTATCTATATCAAACATTATGATATCATCCCATTGCCTCTTAACCACCAAACAACAGGCTAAAATGACCTGCTTTTAACCTTTATGCACATACACACCATAGGAAAGCATCATATCATTTTAATTTCATGACAGTAACAACCTGCGATGGACTGGCAGCTTGTCCAGTGTGTACCCCACTTTGTGGCATCAGCCCATTAAGTCTTTGTACAACTGCAGTGAGAGCTTGGGTCACACTGCCAGCCATAAGTCAAACTCATTCCCAGTGAGTGTTGAGGTCCGCTGGGGTTGCCCTTTGTCACCAATTCTGTTTCTAACTTTTATGGACAGAATTTCTAGACACAGCTACGGGGTTGACAGTGTCAGTATCGGTGGTCTCAGGATCTTATCTCTGCTTTTTTGCACATGCAGTTCTGTTAACTCCATCGAGCCATGAGCTCCAGCTTGCACTGCGGCAGTTTGTAGCTGAAAGTGAAATGGCTGAAATGAGAATCAGCACCTCCAAGACTGAGGCCAAGTTCTCAGCCAGAAAGTGAAGTGCTTAATCTGGGTTGGGAATGATTTGCTGCCCCAAGTGGAGGAGATCAAGTATCTCAGGGTCTTGTTAACGAATGAGGGAAGAGTTGTGTGGGAGACTGACAGAACGAGTGGTGCGGCATCTGCAGTAATGCAGATGCTGTACCGGTATGCTGTGGCAAAGAGAAAGCTGAATTGAAAGTAGCGGTAACAGATTGGGCTTCAGCCACCTCCATAACCCTAAATCTGATAAGTGGAAGAAAATGGGTGGATAGATGGCATTTACTGCAGCTGCAGAAACAACAACGTGGAATTCATGATCATTACTCTCTACAAAACTGCTTTGGCTCATCAATATTCATGGGACGCGCTCTTCAGTTGAGGTCAGGTCACCAAAACGCAACCTAGCAACCAGAGACTACAGAAGGTCTGTAAAATTTGGCAACTTCAAGCGACAAACCGATGCACCCCTTAAATTTCCAGTCAAGTGCTTCTCCTGTAAAATTTCTTGCTGCCAATTTGAATTCATTGCTCCCACAGTGACTGCAAGGCATCGAGAGGTAGCAAAGCAGCCACCCCCCCCCCCCAAAAAAATTGGAGCTCCTTCCACCATGTTTCACGGTTTACCGTGTTCACAACTCCCTTTGTCTTTTTTTGGTGATGATTCTTCCATTTCCAAGAAAGTGGACAGACAAACTTTTAAACTAAATATTCACAGTGGAGACCTCCTGTCACAGCGAGGCTGCAGTGGAGGCGTTTATGGCTCCATATTACTGACTAGAAAAAAAAAATGTGACTGCTGAAACCGCCATGGATTCTACCTAAATCACAGTCTTGACCTATTCCTATTCATTTATGCATGGCGCCAATCAAAGAAGCCATTACCGAGAGTGAGGGTTTAGAAAGCAGGCCGCTTCTCAAACATCATCACAGCCAAGATGGATGGAGCCAGCGCGGTTGCCGTGGTAACCACAAACTGGCCATTTGCCAGGATCCATAATGATTTCCCATCAGCTGCTGCACTGAGAAGAGCAGGGACCCTCGCTGGTTCAGAAATGTTAGATTTCACATGAATCCCCCAAAACCTGGTCACACACACATACACAGACACACAGTCAAAACATTGTATTACACAGTAACACTTAACACTGAAGCCAGAATAGAGAGACGGCGCTCCTGACACACACACACACACACACACACACACATATATATAATGTGCTCTCAATCAGTTCCTCCCCTGCTGTCTCAAGTGAAACGGGCCCTTTTATTTCCTTTCACTTTTGCTTTATGTTGGTCAAGAAAAGAAGGTCGTTTTACAGAGTCAACCGTCTGAGCTCTTTGTGCTGTGCAGACTCGTAGCACAGACTGATCTGACACACAACATACATGTGAAACACTGTGTATAGCTTTACGTGGGTTTTACTCTGTGTGAGTGCTTTTCTGCCTATAAGTGAAGGCATGTGTGAATTTTCAGCCCAAGACTGAGGAAAAAAAAATGTGTCCACGAAAACTCAATGTGCTTTAATGAAGAGAGGAGCAGTTGATTAGATAGAGGTCTATAAGGGAAATGTTTTTTAGAAATAACTGTCTGCTCTCCTTGCGAGTGTAAAAATCTCATATTTTACTTTCTTCTCTTTCTAAAAATGCAGCCTTGCGCTTGATTTATGCTCTTGCATTGAACCTACGCAGAGCTTACAGTGTAGTCTAAGCAAGTGGCTGATTCTGTTCAGAGCATTTATACTTGTCCACTTGTGTTTCTGCATCGCTCTGCCATTACATTTCCACACAACTGTGTTGAGTCTTTCCTTGTAGATTAAACATCTTGAAACTGATCTCAATGCGTTGGAAATGGAGGGATGTTTAACTGGTTTTACAGAGATTTTATTTTAGCAGAAAATGCTGTTCAGGTCTGCAGTGCTACACTGTGGAGCTACATTTGTGAGGTATGTGTCACAAGCCAGTATAAATCAAGCTTTATGGCCTCATCTTATTAGCATGCTGACGTTAGGGTTATCATAAAGCGTGGCTGTACCTGAGCACAGCTTCAGAGAACCTCTATCACCTGACTCCTTCCCTTGATAGTCCTCAGTCAGCCACCCATTCTCTTCTAGTCTGGTACAGCATTAACATACTTGGTGAGTTCATCTCCCACACTGAAAATTTTCTGCATCCTGTAATAAATATCTTTGTGCTTCTGCACAAGAGGATTTATTGTATTGCACTCTCTGCCTTCCCCTGAATTTTGCACTGCTGCTAAGTCTCATCAGGTTTAGGAGCACCTAAAAAAGGTGTGCAATTATTTATGTTACAACTCTTCCAGTTACCTAAAAACCACAGAAATCTATGAAAGCAAGATTTTTAGTTAAACTAGACTCTTACTTTTTTTAAATCTATAAAACTGGATGTTACACAACAGACAGCTTCACACAAAGACTGAAGCATGTGGATAAAACAGAATCTGAGAGAAAAATCACCTTGTGTTTCACCTTGAAGAACATTTCTTTGTGTGTGTGCGTGCACTGCAAACACACACACACACACACACGTCCCCAAATGAAAGCCAAATGAAGGTGAGCTGCAGCATCAAGGGAGCTGACCTCCTAATTTTTTGTGACAATTTCTATTGTAACCTTCAAGTAACCTTTGCTGGCCATGACTGAGAGGCCCAAAATGCGTCTGCAAGTGTTTAAAACAAGTCTGTGTGTGTCTGTGCATGCTTGTTTGCCTGGGTGCGCATGTGTCCTTGCATGTTCATATATGACCTCTAGCTGTGAGTCGCAGAAATCACGTAAAGCACTCTGTGGGGGATCATGAGGCGTTTGATGCTGATACCTCAGACATCTCTACTGCAGCATGTCTAACCGAAGCTCATGCTGACAACGCTAACAGACACGAGCGCTCGGCTTTCTTGTGTTCCCGCTGTTTCACCGACAGGAGCAGCAGTCCTCCTCCGGATTCCCCTTTTTCTTCCACTGCATTTGCTTCCTATAGTATTCCCTTTACTCCCCACCCACCACCTGCTTCTATTTCCTAACCCCTCCCCCCACCTTCTATATCATCACTTCAGAGCTCAGCAGCACCCCACCGCCGTTACTATGGAAACAGTGGAACAACAGCAGGTTGGCTGTTGCTGCTGCTGCTCGGGGGGGTGTGGCATTTCAGCCACCCTCTGCTCTTCTCCCACCACTTACCGAGGTCTCCGGTACCTCCGCTAAATCCATGAATCAGGAATGCGAATCAATCAGCAGCACAGCTAAACAACAACGTACCTCAGGAGAGAGTGCGCTGCACAGGAGGAGGATGAAGAGGCTCCCATACAACACTTACAATTACAGATAATTAACCATATATATTGGAGCCTTTGCAAATACACAATTAGTTCTCCGATGCTAAACAACACAGTTATTCACTACTTTCTACTGCAGGTTTGAGCCCCAATGTTTTATGGTATAACCTCATATACTCTCATTTCTTTTGGGATCAATAAAGTATCCATCTATCCATTTATCTATCTAGTTAATACCTGGGTGAAACTGTCCAAGTCTGTGTTGCATTTCTCATCGGACTGAACCTGAAAATAACCCCTGAAGCAAAGATTTACAGTCACATCTACATCTTCTGACAGTCGCTACAACCATCTGTATCACTGAGCGTACCATCTTCCAGGTAGACAGACTTGATTTAAGTTCGTCTAACCCATATATAAGAAAGCTGGTTACATGTGACCTCAGAGAGTAACAAGTCAGCAAGATACAATCTGCATTTTTAACATGGAAGCAGCATCAAGGTCAGTGTCTAAAGCTTTGTGAAACATGCATCTACTCAAACTGGGGACACTGCAATTACTGCACAATGGCATTTGTCATTCAACCCTCAGCCTTTCAAGGTGTCTGAGGTGAACTAAAGGGCCATCGGATGATTACACATTATTTAATAAAAAAAAGAAACCTGATTCTGCAAGAAAACTGTATTTTTTTTTTTTGCCTTAGCTCTTTTTTTTTTAATGTCATAAAGTTTGACCTCTCATCCTCTAAGAATTATTCAAATGAAGCAATAAAATAATTCAATTGAATTTTTCACATGCACACAGCTCACAAGTGGATCACAAGTTGGTAGAGTTTGGTTGTAGACACTCACTCTCCTGATCGCCTCTGTTCATTATTGATGATAATTTGAACCAAAAATTTGTAGTTTGGATTCATCACTCCATCAGACCCGATGACACTGATTTTCAGTCCAGTTCTTGTGTAATACCTCAGCATTTTCTGCTTGTTTCCCTTCCTAAAGAATGGCTTCTTGACAGCCACCCGTCCACTCAGTCCATTTCTGATGAGGCCCGAGTGAACAGCGGCTGGATCAACTGAAGGACCACATGCATCTCTCAGGTCCTGTGTCAGGTCTTTGTTGGATTTTGTTCCTATATCTTAAAGACATCACTTTCAGATACTGCTAATCTGCTGTAGATATTTTAGGCCTCACATTTCTTCTTTTGCCCTCCACTTGTCCAGTTTCCTTAGATTTTTTTTTTTTAAGAATGTACTGCACACAATGCAGAGATATGCCACGTTTTTAGCTAATATCTCTTTGGGGAGTCACCTTGATGGTGCAAAAATAATTTTATATGCCTGTCAAACTGTGTTCTCTTTGGCATTTTTCAACTAAATAAATGATGTGTTTTTGTGACAGGCTGTTTAAACGTGCAATTACAAATTGTTTCTTTGGTAAGTTGGCTGTTATGTGTAGGCACAACTCTGGTTCATCCCTTGAGTTATGTCCCTTTTTAATGCTTTAATGATTCATTGATTAGTGTTACTGTAAGTGACTTAAACAAACAAACAAGCCAAAAAAAACCAAAAACATTCCTCTTAAAATGGTCAGGTACAAGAACTGGAGTGAAAATGAGTGAAAAAGCAGCCAAAGAAAAACGTTGAAAGACCTTCAGAAAGCCTGGAGAATTTTGCTGAAGAACACTTTAAAGTATTACAAGAAAGTCTGGCTCCTTGGAAGCAAAATATAAAGAAATGATGGTGGCTCAAGGCTTTTGCACAGTACTGTAAACTTAAACAAACATTATAGGAGGGCACACTGCTTCAAGATGAGTGTTTAAGGTTCGGTCAAAGGCGGAGACAGAGGAGTCTCTTTGATGGCTCTGCACCATAGAGGAGTTTTTTTTGATGTAGTGAAGCAGAAAACAAATAACACTTGGAGATGAGCACAAATCACTACACATTTTACACGACTTTCACTCAAGTCACTGCACTCTCATGAGCATTTAAACACACATACAGTTCTGTGCACACGTTTTAGCAACTGAGAGCGAAGTTGTGATGCTTCCATAAATAATACCATAAATAATTTGCAGTTTAACTTCATCCATATAAAGTACTGTAAATATAAAGAGCCTGAAATCAATATTTGGTCAATAAAAATAAACATCTGAAGTCTTAAACATTTGCATGGTCCTACACATCACGAGCCTGAGGTGAATTTAATGCCTGGCTTTGTGATCTGCGATCCTCGTACATCCCTGACTGCTCAGTCACAACGTTCATTTCAAGGTAACTGAAGCAAAACAAGAGAGCCCGTTTACAGCAGACAGCCCTTCACCCTTTTCTGTGGATCCCGAGCATCGCGGGAACACGGCAAATCTGATTGTTTTCAGTGAGCTGAGGAGGAGAGTGGAGAGAGTTAGATTGCCGTCTGACTCTGTATCTTCCACGCAGCCTCATCGTGTATGCATGAGCAACAATACACAAACATGAAGAGTTACGCATGGGCTGCCACTTTTCATTTGGAAACGTCTCTTTGATGCGGAAACAAATGAAGATGGTATGAAAAAAAATTACACTGATGTTTCCATTGAGTTATCCAGATGTTTGCTCTGTAACACATGGCAGAATCTGTGTTACACGTTAAGCCCCATAAGAGTGCAAAGAAAAACATTGTGAATGTTAACAGATCGCAACAAAATACCTTTAAAGTTTTGAACCGTGCTGCTCTTTATGGATGGTGACAAGCTTAGACTCTTGCTATATTAGTCAACCCGTAAAGTGTCTCTCAAGGAATATTTTTAACTCTTCAATTATGCAAGAATTTGGTTTTCCTTTGTTTACTTTAAATGTTAGTTTTCCTTAAGCTGTGGCAAATGACCCAACACAAAGCCACAATAATAAACTCACACACTGTGTGTTTTGTGTGTAAGATGGCTACAGTTTGGCTGAGAGTCAGAGAAAAACAGAAAAGGTACTCATTAACCTGGAAATGAAACTTACAAGCCAAACTTAAACCTTAAAGTTCTGATGGGCACTTTGTCCCTGAATTACAGCCGCTGAACCCCCACAAAGGTCCAAAGCTTTCAGCTATGTGCAGCAGGGAGTGAGCCACACATCCATCCTGGATGCAGTGATACCAACAGCTGAGTCAGGCTTGCAGTCCTGTGCTGACAGGATAATCGCGCACCGCAGCCAACCGGAGTTGACAGGAGTGAGTGGTCGTCACACAGCACAGAGAGAGTGAGGATGTTTGTCTCTGTACGCACGAGTGACAGGCGTGGTGAGTTGTGGTTTAGTGGCTGGGTAAACTGCATCGTCTCATCTTACAAGCCAACCAAAATACCACCTATATATTTAAGAATATATTCTTTCTATACAATCACCAGTTACTTTATTAGGTACACCCATTCAGCTGCCTGTTAACTCAAATATCTAATCAGACAAATCATGTGGCAGCAGCTCAGTGCATTTAGGCATGTGGGAATGGTCGATTCAACCTGCTGAATTTCAAACTGATCATCAGAACAGGGAAGAAAGGTGATTTAAGTGAGTTTGAATGTGGCTTGGTTGTTGGTGGCAGACAGGCTGGACTGAGTATTTCAGAAACTGCTGATCTACTGGGATTTTCCCACGCAACCAGCTCTAGGGTTTCCAGAGACTGGTCCAAAGAGAAACTATCTAGTGAGTGACAGCTCTCTGGGTTAAAAAAAAATGCCTTTTTGATGCCAGAGGTCAGAGGAGAGTGACCAGACTACTTCAAGGTGATATTAAAAAAAAAACAAAAAAAAAAAAAACACCACTTGTAACAACTATGACACGTGGAAGAGCATCTCTGAATGCACACCACATCAAACCTTCAAGCAGATAGACTACCACAGCAAAAGACCACACTGGGTGCTACTCCTGTCAGCTAAGAACAGGAAACTGAGGCTACAGTTTGTATGGACTCACCAAAATTGGACAACAGGCGACTGGAATAACATTGCCTGATCTGATGAGTCTCGATTCCTGCTGTGATATTCAGATGGTAGAGTCAGAATACGACAAACAACATGAAAGCATGGATCCATGGATCCTGCTTTGTATTAACGGTTCAGGGTGGTGCTGTAATGCGTAGGGGGTATGTTTTCTTTGCACACTCTGGGCCCTTTAATACCAGCTGAGTATCATTTAAATACCACAGCCTACATGAATATTGTTGCTGACCGTGTTCATTCCTTTATAATCACAGTGTACCCATCTTTTAATGGCTGCTTCCAGCAGGATAATACACCATGTCACAAAAATCAAATCATCTTAAACTGGCTTCTTGAACATCACAATGAGTTCACTGTACTCGAACGGCCTCCACGGTCACCTGATCTCAATGCAATCGAGCAGCTCTGGGATGTGGTGGAACAGGAGATTCTCATCATGAATGTGGAGCTGACAAATCTGCAGCAACTGTGTGATGCTGTCCTGTCAACATGGACCAAAATCTCTGGAGGAATGTTTCCAGCACCTTGTTGAATCTGTGCAATGAAGAATTGAGACAGTTCTGAAGGCAAAAAGGGTCCAACCTGATACTAGCAAGGTGTACCTAATAAAGTGTATATTATATTTGTTATTTTAAAGATCTCCCAGTGGGTAAACTGCAGCTCTTTAAGCCTGGATTAAATCTAAATTGATTGAATTTTTACTTAGCTTTTATCAACATCAAGCACTCCTGTACGTTCATGCACTGGGGAAGGAAGCGGCAGAAATCACTTAATACTACTTCAACCATGTTTTTTGAGCATAAGGTTTACATCTGAACATATAATATCACCAAATGAGCAAGGAATTAAAGGAAACCTACATTTTTATATGGACAGGGTCAGCTGGTAACCATAAATCACAAGTTACAAGTTTTTACGTGGACTGAGTAACTGAAAGACAGAGGGAAGGCAGGCAGTCAAAATAAAGACGTTTTATTTTAAACTCACATAGGGTAACAAAAAAGCATCTCGATGGCCAAAATGAAAAAGCAGATGAAAAATAAAAGTCCAAACAGGGTAACTAAGAGAAGGGAAGTCAACAACAGGAAAAGCTACACGGGAGAAATAAACTGACAAACCAGCAAAGACTGACAAAAGGCACACAGACTCGCTCACACCAGGGAGACACACGTGAACTCGATCAAGACAATAAGGGGGATGGGAAAAGGAACAAAGTGGGAAGGAAGAACACAGACAGCCACATGACAAAATAATCATCAAATTAAATGAGAAAAAAGGGGGATTTATCAGGAAAAACTATAGACAGAAACCATAAATCTGAAGACCAGCACACAAGGTGAGTTATCAAAACCTTTCACAAGAAGATAAAAAGTAAAAAAAAAAAAAAGAATATATTTTCTAATATATATTTCAAATATAACCAGTGACACCCAAACAAATGTCACAAGAGAAATACAGAAATATTTTTATTTCACATTTTCTTTGAGAAGGGATTTCCAGTCCTCAGGCAGAATGTTTCAGGGTTTTAACTGTTTCCACTGCAGGAAACTCTAAATTTTTAAAAAGAATTGATTGGAATTTATGTCAAGTGAAAGATTTTTTTTTTTCTTGCTTGCAGTACTTTTTACTGAAGTTTGGAAAAAAAAAAAGAAAAGAAAAGGGAGCATAGATGAATATAATGCCCATCATTAATTTCCAAAAAAAGGGGGAAAAACACAACACTCAGAACAAACTCAAATTTGGACACCCTTCTTAACTTTACATTACTGATCGCAACTTGTTTGCTTTCCCATTTTATATATGCTTCTAAACTACATGCTTTAAGATCTGAAGAAGTTTTCCATCTGCTGCAAACTTTCTATACCCTAATGAGATTGTCTCATCAGACTCTTCTGTTCTCAGCCCTGGTGGGAAAACTTGCAGGCTCCACAGCCAGGAAACTCTGCAAATCATTAGAACAAACTAAGGAAAATAGCAAACTGTCATTTACAGCGAGGCGGCTGAACAACACTTTCAAGTCAAGAACCAATTAACACACAGAAAGTCCTCTGCAGATGATTACGGCCACAAGCTTCGTTCAGTGCCTTCTAATTTCTCATCCGCGCACACGCGAGATGATAGAGCTCCCTGAAACAGAGATGAGTACTCTGTGACTGGTCTCGAGCTTATTGAGCCAGCTTGTCTGAGCATCGGCAAGCATGATTCGAAAGAGATTAATTTGGGTGACACTTAAAGGACGGATTGTGGGTCTCAGATGTTTCTGTTTCTGGGTACAATATTCCCTCTACTGAGTAAACACATCTAAATGATGATAATGACACTGAAGTGAGGCAGCTGGCATCCGTTGGTTTGAACAACCACAATTAAAGCTGCAGGATTTAAAGCCACTGTGGCTGTGCTTTAATCAGTTAACCAGGCTTTTATGAGCACACGTGTGTCACACCGGTTACACTACATTGCAGCTATAAACTATAAACATACAGACTTCACCATCTGCCTCTGACCTTGCTTTTCCATTCAGTCTGACTGACTGTTTAAGCTCTGCTAGTTTAATAGGGGGGGCTTCTTTTTAAAAGACGGGTGATTAAACATTTCCCTGCTCAAACCACCCCTACCAGCCAGTCACTGGGTAATGTTCTCACTTACATATCAGCTGGGTGCTGTGGCCTGGGGTGAGAGCAGTTCATATGATATGACCTTCTACAAGGTTTGAAGGGAGTGGAAGAGACAGGCAGCAGCACCCACAGACTCCTCTTGTTTCCTCACCTCGACTCTCCAAGAATAAAGCAAAGACCGAGTGGTTTTAAAGCCCTGCTCTCTTTTAGATTATCAAACAGTTACCTCCCAGGCTTTAAATTCTGGTGTAGAGACGTAATAGTTTCCTCCTGTAATGATACCAGCAGCTGCAGTCAGCACAAATTTATGTCAGATACAGCAGGAAAACAGCCATAAAAACTTCTCAAAAAGTCCTGCATCATAACCGACCTTCCTGCTGTTCATTTAACGTGAGATTTTTTTTTGTTGTTCTCTTTATTTCAAACTAAATGGAGACTCCAGAGTGAGAAATTGACAAAATGTTTGTCATTACATATATTTGATGGGGATCTTTGCATACATGGCCCAAACTTCTGCTATTCCTCATTTTTTATACCACAGTTTTGCTAGAAGGCACAGTTGCACTTCTCTACCCAGGGGGTTAAAGTGAGCCAGAATGATTAAATCTGATAGGCAGGTTAAAGCATATTACTGTCAAACAAGTTCATTTTCCATGTGCTGTAGCCTGATGTTGCTTCCAGTGACGGCATAGAGAAAGGTGGTCACTAAAAAGAAACAAATGTTCTCCCACAGCCTGGTTACACTTTCAACACATCCCCTTTTTCTTCTCATCCCTATGATTCATTCATGGTGCAGATGTAAAGCTGCAGTCATGATACTCAGCATCCAGCAAGAAGCTAGAAGCTAGAAGAGGAGCGAGCATAAACTGAGTAACTTCCCAGGAAGAGGAAACACAGAGGTGTAAGGAAAAATAGGATGGAAAACAAAGACTGTTTTCAAAGGTAGAGACTGCTCAGCAAGTAAAATTTTATAAACAAGAAATTTAAATTTTACATGTACATGCCTAATTGATTTTAGAGTTTTTAATTTTTCAATTATATTTTTGTGAAACATGCAAAACCATTTTAAGTATGCTCATTTTGTGTTATTCAAAGGTTGCAGGAAATACTGCTCTACGCAGTTTGGTGCAGCTTAATGCAGGCTAAACTGGTTAGTTTGCAGTACTGTGGTGAAATATGGTAATGCACTGTGGTGTTCATGGTCAACGTTAGGTAACAACAAGAATAGCAGACATCAGTTTATATTTAAGGTGATGATGCTGATTAGATTCACTAACCAAATTCTTCTTTTTATACTAGAGTTGTAGTGTACACCTATCTTAGGAATCCACAACTGCAAATCCTACTTTGATCCCTGTTCACCACCAAGTATCAAAAAAAAAAAAATATCAACATGCTAGTGGACCAAATCGTCCAAAGATATCTGAGGAAAATTAATTATTTAATGATAAGAACTGACATTGCCGCCTTACTCAGAGGACAGAGAATTAAAATTTGAATCTTCAACTCCCATGCATAGCTTCATGGTAAACAGACTGGTTCTTATATAGTACTTTTTTACTCTACTTGAGCACTCACAGCACTTTTTTTTATACAACATGCCTCATTCATCCACATACAAGCATTTTTTTCTATGTCTAAGTGCTTTCAATCTGACATTCTCGCACATTCACACTCCAGTAAGCGCATTGGAGCGCAACCTGGGGTTCAGTATCCTGCCCAAGGATATTTTGGCATGCAGACTGGAGCACCCAGGGATCAAACCACCAGCCTTCCAATTAGTAGGTGACATGAGCTACAGCCACCCCAATAATCCATAGCTTTGTGTCCAGTCCTCAAAAATTTCATGTTTTGTTTGTTTTTCCACCAGCTAGAGGCAGCTATTTACAGCCATTTACCTTTTTAAATCCTCTGTATGCTACAAAGCAGACAGACACAGTTAGAGGCTAGCTGGTGGTCACAATGGAGGATTTAGGGGCTAAACATGCTTTGCTCAACTTTGACTAAAGAATCAAAAGAAATGAATATTAGACCTTCATTATAATTTCATAACATGTAGAGCTGTAGAGCTACCGGCACTCACTCTCATGTAACCACACTGTGCTCTTCTCACCGACAGGTGCACAAATTCTATTTGGTTTCTTGTGTCGCTATGAAGTTTATATGCAAACACAAGTAAATATTTGTATTTTTTTTTTATATAATAGTCATCTTCTTGAGTCCCAGAATGTAATAAGCTGGGCACCGCGCACATCATCCTCCTACACAGATGAACTTGTAATTTGTCAAGGAAGTTAGCGTCCCTCAAAAATCTCTTTTTTAAATTAACCTTTAGTAAAAAAAAACAAAAAAAAAACAATATGTCATCCACTGACACAGCCACAGAAGCTCTTAGTGTGTGAAAACTAACATTACTTTCCAAGTAACAGTCAGATCAGCCATGCTGGGAAGGATGATCATTTACACTGTCAGCACAGTGAAGTACAACTGCCACAGCAGAGCATGCTGCATTGAGGATGCTTTGTGTGGATACGAACCACCCTGAACTCACGTGATTCCCTCATTGTAGAGATGTGGAGCGTCTGGGAGGATGCTGGTTTTTGGTTTTGTCCTCAAATGGGAAAATCCAAACCATAAATTGTGTTGATGAGTAGGTCCCAGACATTAATATGAAACTACTGCTATCTAACCTAACCTAATTTAGTTCAAGAGGCAAAACCACACAGTATACAGTCATGCACAATTCTCATCTAACCCTGCCCACATTTCCAGAAAAATCTAACTAAATTCAATTTGTTTTTGTTAACACTGATTACAGGGAAATGTTTCAGTGTGAGTAACTTATAATGAACAATACTGAACCCATTAAGTGGAGAGAAGCATATGTAGAAAAAAAACAAAACAGATAATGTTGATTGAGGGTGTTGTGAGATGTTTCCACAGCACTCTCATTACCAAAATAATTGTAGAGCAACACCCAAGAAAAGCATGTATAAGCCTAATTATGCACATATATTTTGCGCGGTGCGGTGTGACTGCAGCAGTGCACAGAGCACATTCATCATCTCATCAATGAACGCAGAAACAAATGAGCGATGCTGGCTTCAGCACGGCCAAGGGCAATTTACACAGTAACAAAAATCACAGTTTATATATGATTATGTAATGTTACGCAACTCTAAAGAGTGAGGCTGGAACAAGAGGGGATGCTGCGTAACCTCATCAGCACTGCTCTCTGTGACTTTGTGTGCAATCACTGCCTCCTCATTAATTCTACTTTTAAGATAAAGGGACGTAAAAGGTGTGTGTGTGCATGTGGACATGATGGAAAATGTCCTCTGAGAATACAGTACTGTGCAAAAGTCTTGAGTCACCCCTCATTTCTTTATGTTTTGCTTCCAAGGAGCCAGACTTTCTCATAATTTTCAAAACAGTCTTGAGCAATAGTTTTCCAGGCTTTCTGAAGGTCTTTCAAAGTTTTCCTTTGGATATAAGCTGCTTTTTCACTCGTTTTCAGTCCAGTTCTTGTACGTTACCATTTTCAGAGGGATGTTTTCTTGTTTAAGCCACTTAACACTGACTCATGAATCATTCAGGCATAAATTAGGCACCTAACTCAAGGGATGAACCAGTGTTGTAGCTACTCAGACAACTTCACAAAAAAAACAAAACAAAAAAAAAAAACCAACCTTACATTTTTATGAAAAATGCCAAAGACAGGAGTTTAACAGGAATCAAATAGCATTTCTGCACCTACAAGGTGACTCCCAAAGAGCTTTTAGCTAAAACCTGGCACATCTCAGCATGGTGCACAGTGTGTCCTCACAAAATTTGAGAAAACTGGACAAGTGGAGGACAAAAGAAGAAGAAATGGAAGGCCTAAAATATCTACAGGAGATGAACAGTACCTGAAAGTCATGTCCTTAAGAAATAGGAACAAAATACAGCAAAGACCTGACACAGGACCTCAGAGATGCATCTCGCCCTTCAGTTGGTTCATCTACTGTTCACTGAAGCCTCATCAGAAATGGTCTCAGTGAAAGGGTTTCTGTCAAGAAGTAATTCTTAAGGAAGGGAAACAGAGAAAAGGCTGAAGTATGCCAGATTACACAAGAACTGGACTGAAAATCAGTGGCAACAGGTCTGATGGAGTGCTGAATCCAAATTTGAAATGCTTGGTTCAGCTCATCATCAATATCTACAGAGGAGCTCAGGAGAGAGGTACAACAGTGAGTGTCTCCAGCCATCAGATTTTGATCCACCATGCAATACATTTTGGAAAGTGTCTGATCGGCAGCAGTATCATTTTTCAGCATGACAATGACCCCAAAACACACTGTAAAAGCAGTAAAAGCATACCTGGATGGAAAAAACACAGAATAGAACACTATCAGTCATGGATTGACCTCCTCAGAGCCCGGATATCAACACTGATGAAGCAGCGTGGGATCATCCTGACAGAGAATGGAATAAAAGGCAGCCAACATCCAAAGAAGAGCTTTGAATGTCCTTCAAGAATCCTGGAGAACTATTCCTGATGTCTACTTCAGCCTGTTAGAATTATACAAACTGTTTTTTTGCTTTATATACTGCATTTTCATGTATGTTTGCACATCTCACTAAAAATCACTGCACTTGTAGCAAGAGGGGTGGCTCAAAACTTTTGCACAATATTTGAACAGTTTCTATTTTACCCTGTTGCAAAGGTTTCAGTTTTACAAAGAAATAAATTCCTTATAAAAATCTGCTGAATCATATTGCTTTGAGAATGCCCCAAAGGCATAATCCCTCTCCGAGTAATGTGATTTATGGTTTCTCCTCTGGAGAGGTTCTTTTTTCCTTTTCCCCGAAAGCTGTAGAAAATACAGAAGCATGTAGAAAATTCTTCATTTGTTCATTTTCTGGTAACACTTTACATAAAAAGTCTAATTATTAAATTCATGGAGGAAACACATTCTGTACCAAGACAAATATTTAAGTGACAAGGCTGCAACAGCAAAATTACAGAAAAATTATCTATTCACCCCTAAAGTATGAAAATTTTCTCAAGTGTGAACAGACAGATAAGAGAGTGGCATCAACCATCTCATCTAACTCTACAGAAAGTGATTAAAAATTTACAAAAATATTATTTTAACTGCCTTGTTTAATTTATCATTTAAGAGGTTAAAGCCATACTAACTTGTGAAAGGAAAAAAATCTAACCACTGAGTCACTTTGGCTACTATTTTTCCACCATGATATTTCATAGCCTAACAAAAAAGCACCGCAGACCTGCGTCACATGGTGACGCCTTCTTGGCGCTTAACTCAATTAAAACCGAGGCGGCGTGATTCTTCTGAAAACACAGCACAGCCTTGGATGAAAGGCAAGTCAACGCCACATGGAGAGAATCGATGCACTGAGCAGTCATGTTTGAGATCTGCTACTCCTTGTTTACGCTCCTCAGACTGAGGCTGAAAATAAGAGGTATAGCCTTGTTGTTCACCAGAAAGCAGATTTCAAAAGAAGAAATACCAGGGGAGGATTTCTTTTTTTTTTTTTTGCAGTTAACATCAGTTAACTCTGCAACATGATTTAGCAGCAGTACATACAAATATGTATATTTATACAAATGCAAATATATTTAAAATATAAATTATGCGATGGAAATATCAAAAATGTGTGCAAAAAAAAAAAAAAAAACATGCTGAAAGAAAAAAAAAAAAAAAAAAAAAGAAAAGAAATACCAAGCAGTATTATTTTACTTGATTACTACAGCTACTCCACATGGATTATGTTTATTGTGTTTTCCGCTGTGTGTGTGTGTGTCCCAGATCTTAGTTTGGTGGATTAGTGGTTTTGTTTGCGTTTGATGCAGTGAGGTGCTTTGAGTGGAGTCAGCATTTTGCTCTACCGCTGGCTCTGTGCACTTGTGCTTTGTTTGCCCTCTCATTTTTAATTTCACGGCTGTGTGATTAACTTTCAAGGGCATTCCTGCTCCAATTAATTTCTGTCATTTCTCAATGTTGTCTACAAAACACCTGAATAAAGCATTACTGAGCACATAAGGTAAATGTCAACTGACTCGCACATATATTCTGCATTCAGGGCTATTTTAATCTCTTTATCTCTACAAACACCTTCCTGCTCCTGAAAAAAGAAAAAAAAAATGCACTGGGCCACAGCTGCACTGGCAATAAAACATATCCCACCTACAGGAGCTCCAGCTGAATCACTCCACTAAACCTAAATGCAAAAAGACATTTTTTTTCCTTCACTTTTCTGCTTTGAATTATGAAATGCACGTCGCCAAGTGTCATCTCTGCAGCAAAATGAATGCACAAATGAACCCCCACTCTTACATAAATATTAATGATTGTCACCCACAAACTAACTATTAGCATATGAAAATAACTGGCTGACAATCAAGGATCCCGGGTGTGAGAACCTCCTCTCTATATTTAGGTGGTCGCAACAGCAGGTAAAATACAAACTTTTAATAATTTAGGTAGTTTTTCACAAGGCCTCAAAGGTTTGTACTATAACACCCACATGCACAACAACAGAGGGAAGTGAGCATTGTGCAATGGACCAACTCGAAACCTAAAACCCCCTCAATTTATCAAAGTGGCCCCACAAATCAATGTGGATTACTTTGGGAGAAAGCACCTCTCATGTGGCAGTGCATTTCCATTACCACACAACAATATTGGCCTTTTGGGAGGCCGTGGTAATTTTGTCTATTGATCAAATCACCAGCAAAGATCACATCACCGTGTCTTAGTTTAGGCAATAACTCAAAAACAGAAAACGCAAAACCATCATCTCAGTATGGATAATAGCAAATGGACCACACTCGCACAGCTATGAGCACAAACACACTGCACGGCACAAACTCTGATCGCACAATCACATCACTGTAGAGGCAGGACCAGACTCAGGTAACATATTGCCAAATAATAAAGGGATTATCCCTGTAATCCAAATGGTGAACACATCCTCCACAGCAGTAGGTGTCACCTTGTCTGATGTCAGTACAGCTCCACCATGTAATGATGAGAGGAGATTCCAACCCACCTGAGAAATTCAGATAAGCCAAGTAATCCAAATATGTACAGTTTAGGCCTTGAAGGAAGAGTCAGAAAACATGTGTATTCAACTTTTTTGGAAAGTTAAATGTGAAACTTGTTCACATACATACCACAAGGAACTGGCACAGGGAAAAACAAACAACCTGGCCATAGACTGTATAGAGGAACACTGTGACACCACATAAAGTATTGGGTTTTTTTGATGCTCCGTTATGAAGATTCAGTTTTAGAGACAGAAAAAAAGACAAACTATGAGCTAGAGTTTAAAATTAATGACTAATGATTAAATGCAATAGCAGTGTACAGAGACCTAGAGACCAACTCCTGCAGCCTGACATCTTCTGAGCAAATGATGAAAATAATGGGCAACTACAGCAATCTACTAGCAACAAAAGTAATCACAAGGAGGTTTTTGATCCAAAAACCTCTTTGTAACTAATTTCACCCAGTGACAGCCAGCAACCTCCTGCAACTACTCACTATGTGGGAAATACAACTTTTCCCCAACCAGTTGCCAGGGAGTTGCCAACTGGTCTCTAGGCTTGTGTGACTGAGGCCCAACTTATCAGCTAATGCTAGCAAGGTGCCTGTACGGCTGCAACACACAGATACCGATACCTTTGAATGCTAAATAACATACAAATAAAATAAAACTGAACAGGCTCATGTTACCAGCCTACAGGCACATTAAGCTGTTCTGCTCATTTTAACATGCAGGAAATTTATGTGACTGATTCACTTTTGGGGCCAAATGGCAATTCCAGTTTTTTTACATTTTATTTCTCAACAATTCAAGTGTTACATAGTCCTTGTTGATGTGTACATACAGCGTTTCTAGTCATTGCGATGGACAGATACAAGAGCATTACCAATCTTATAAATATATTGCCTAAAATGTTCAAATAATGGAGTAGTTAGCCGTTTATAAAGATGAACACTCAAAAGGCCTTCATTTCTTACTTTGCAAAACCCTGGGAATGATCCTACTTCAATTTCATTTCCAATTTACAAAAGGGACCTTTCTTTCTTTTGTACAAATACAGAGTTTCACAACCTCCCATGGGCCGATGAAAAGAAAAGGTAAATCCACTAAACCCAGAGTCATTTGGACTATGCCCAAAACCTCACCTTGAAGCTTCACAGCATAGACCTAAATCATGTGCGAACACTTCCTCTGCACTAAACCCGATTAAAATATCCTTTCTGCATAAACACAAACATCAGCTGACTCTGGAAAGTGACACAGAAGGACACACTATGTGGAGAGAATGCTAATAATGGGAGTCCTGTCAACACTTCAGCTCTCACACACACTCATATGCTCCTCTCTGTCCAAATAAGATCTGTTACAGTTGTAATAAGAAATCATGTATGTGGCCAAAAACCAGCTATCAGAATCACATTCCTGCAAGCTGATCAATTTATTTCATCAATGTTGGCATTTTCCTTCATATGGCTGTGTTGCAAAATAATTAAGTCAGATTTCCTATGTGTTGCTTTTAGAAGTTTGGGACACATACAAGTCTTTCTTATGTAATAAAAAGTTCCAAAACCTTTCCAGGCCTACTCCCCCCCACACACACAGAAAACAGTTCGGATATCAATAATCAAATTGAAAAAGATTCTGACCTATGAGCAGAACCACTGATGCCATTAGTATCAGTTAAATCCTATTATTATCTATCCCTTGCCACAAGTTGTTTCAGCAAGAGCAAAACCAACAATACAGATCAGCTTGTTTCCCTTTTGTTTCCCCATTTCTTTTCTGGAAATCAGATTAGTGTTTCTCCGGTGTGGAGAAAAGAATAACATAAACCCTCATGTTAAAAACCCAGGAATATATCTACAAATTGATTATTCATCACATTTACAGCCCATCCTGCTGCAAACATTTGCAAATGCAGCACATCAGTATTCATCCTCCGATACAATCACCTCTGAGATAAATGCATTATGTGACGATACCAGTACTTCTCTGAACAGAGCTCTGGGCGCTGCCCCAGACGAGGGACAATCGATCCTGCCACGAGTTTTCTTTTGTCCTCTTGGTAAATGTGAGAACACTACAACCACTGCATGGGCAAAAACCTGATTTAATATGCTTTAGCTTGTTCACCTTGTCCTATGCCACTACAGCGACATAGCTGTGCAACTTCTTGATCCCCCTACCATAATGTTACACTGATCTGATAAGGGAAGGTGCAAAAGGTAACGTGTTGTTCTGACTGTAGTCAGTGTTGGTGCAACACTGACAGACCAGGGTGGCTTAAAGTCTCAACAAATGCAGTTATTTGTTGTAGCACTGGTGAGTTGTGCTAGCTGGTCTGTCTGCTCAAGACAGGAGTGGGAGCTTTAAGGCAAGCAAAGAAGGCTTTTTTTTTATTTATTATTATTATTATTATTATATTATTATTATTATTATTATTATTATTATTATATTTAATTAATGAATTTTGTTTGCAGGTACATAAATGCGCTCATTAGGGCACAGTATAAAAATTGGCTATAAAAAAGAAAAAAACTTTCAGGAAGTATACTGTGGCGTGCTGCCCCCAGCAATGTGCTTTCATAAGCAGAGGTTCGATTCTGTTCTGGCTCTGACTGACATTTTGATCACATCCTCACTTGTTTCAAAAGCACTGCTGCCCTTCCATGTTTGAAGTCCACAGGTCCTCTGTTGTTTTTTTGACTGCAGCCGTTCAAAGACAGCTGCTGCTTCGTCTCCACGTACACAGATTCAAATGTGTCCTGAGGTCTCCTTTGATGTGTTATGATCAACCCACTCGCCAAGCAGGTCACTTATGCTCGATGATTTAAAAAAAAAAAAAAAAAAATAGATTATTATTATGATTATTATTCCTGTGTCAAAGACAGCACTTTGACACTGTTGAGATTTGCTACAGTGGATACAAATAGTATATTGTATAGAATTTTAATTTTAATTAAAATACCATCTTCTGTCATGTAATTTAATCACTGGTGGATACAACTTAAACTGCGGAAAGACAAAGACAACAAACCGCTCAATGTGCCAAACTGCACACTGATAGCTTTGCCATATCAATTGCGGTACATATTGCTATTTTTTTTTTCCATACTTGAATAAGACAAATTAAAATTTAGATTTTCACTCTGTGCAATTTGAAGCATTCCTGTATTTGCTTCTTTTAAATGCTGCTAACATTGTTTCTTGAGCTCTCAGTCACTGTATTAAAGTTCAGGTTAAATATGCATACAGTCATGTGAAGAAGAAAGTTTTTGCAGAACTCTATGCAGTCCTGTGAAAATATGAATAGTTTGTAGAACCACTTTTAGCAGCAGTAATTTGAAGTAATTGTTTTCTGTATTATTTTTTAAATTTTTTTGTATTGTTGTGGAGGAATTTTGGCCAATTCTTCTTTACAGCGTTGCTTCAGTTAATAGATATTTGTTTATGCACAGCTCTCTTAAGCTCCCGCCACATCATTTCAATCAGTTTGAGGTCTGATCTTTGACTGGGTCATTGCAATACCTTGATTCTTTTCTTTTCAGCCATTCTGTTGTAGATTTGCTGCTGCACTTGGGGTCACCCCCCGTTGCATGTTTTTGGGGCCAAGGTTTAGCTGTCAGACAGATGGCCTCACATTTGACTCTAAAATGCTGCAAGGCACCCAGGTCCTGTGGCTGCCACCGTGCTTTACACGAGATTTTTGCACTGATATGCAGTGTTTGGTTTTCTGCAGATGTCACGCTGTGCATTAAGGCCAAGCATCTCCACTTTGGTCTAGTCTGCTCAAAGGACATTGTTCAATTAGTCTTGTGGTTTGTTCAAATGCAACTTTGCAAACCTAAGCTGTGCTGCCATGTTCTTTTTAGAGAGAACTTAGAATCACCAATCAAATCTAAGATGCTTGACTCTGGACTGTGGGAGGGAACACCAACCAAAAACCCACAGAGGCACAGAGAGAAGACAAACTCCACTCAGAACGGCCACAGCCAACCAGTTCATTACATAAAATCATAAGCTGCCTTCAACCAAATCATCCCCCTTTGTTTTTGTCACTGAATTACACTAACAACACCATCCCCTGATCTGGCAGTCAGCCGTAACTTTGGATGTAACGCACTATAAAAATGATCCAATACGAGCATAGTTTCTGGTAGGACCCATCTCATGCAGTGTCTCACTACTAACAAAATGTCACTACATTTGATCATGTTGCTGGGGGCAACCAACAATGGTGAATCAGCTGTAATGGAGGAACAGGAGCAGAAAGAAACACATAGAAGACTGTGAGCTGAGAAACAGGGTGAGTCAGAGAGAGGGAAAAAAAAAACAAGTAGCTCCAGAGATGGTGCAGAATACAGACATGGCTTTACGCTTATTATCCCGTCCGGTCTAACTGCTTGAAGGATCCTGCAGAAAGTACAGGAGAAACCAGCTGTACATACACAAACACATGTACAAACTAGAGTTGTCAAAACACTTTTTTTAGTCCTCCAGTGGCAGCTAATGAGAGGGATACAGAGGCAGCAGACTCATTAGTCCACTGAACCGCAGCTATAATTGACTTCAACCAAAAACATTTCACTCTCCTTCCTCATCCAACTAATAGAAGTCACTCTTCTCTGAGCCCTTTGTTGTGCCATTGCTTTCATATTTCTTGCCTGGCTGTCACTTCACCACAGACGCGCCTGACATGCGCTAAAGAGAGCTCTCTCTCTTCTATCGGCATCTTCTTTTTAACGCCCATTTGAGAAGGCGACAGAGAAAAAAAAAAAAAAGACACGTATCCCACCTCAATTCCCTCACCACCCTCAAATAATGCTGAATGGCAACAAGCCATGGTAACTGTCTCCGGTTACCATAGTAACCAACCTTGACAAGGTCACAATCAAAGTAGATGTTTAACGACAATACCGCTTCTATTTTCACAATTATCGGTGGCTCGTCACACCGAGATGCTTCCACATCGGATCATAAGCTGTATTTTTTTTTTGGAGGACTGTAATGCAGCATGTATGCTACGGATTTGTGAAAGTATTGCAGGGTGCTGGTAGCTCCAACAGCCTCATAAGGCAACAAGTGATCTGCCTTCACTCGGCTGCTGATTATGGTGAATTTGTCAAAGAATTTTCTCTTAAATGCTGAAAAATAGTGGTGTGACTGAAATGTTCTGGGGGTTTTTTTGGGGGAAAAGTGTTTTATTTTATTATTTCCATGACACCATCTCAAAATCCCTAAGTATTACTAAGTATCTCCTGCCCAGAAAAATAACAGAATATCAGAGATGCTCTTACAGTCTGCAGCAGCCTCTAATACTGCATCTTTGTACCCTGCATGCTGTCCACTTTCATGCCCACAGCTTCCTTCACAATTGCAATACAGTGGAACAAGAAAGAGAGACACATCAAAAAAGAACATTGAAAACCTAGTCAAACTGTTTTACTGCATCAATTTTCAAAGTCAGGTGAAAATTGAAAACATCTCTTAGATGTGAGTCAACAATAATAATCTAGGATATTGTGTATTTAGATAAGATAAGATAAGATAAGATAGTGTTTATTTGTCACATGCACAGTTATACACAGTACAATGCACAGTGAAATGTATTTTGTACCTGCAACCTTATATACACACACATATAAATAAGAAGAATAAAAATTAAAAAAAAGTAATTCACACTATACACTATACTCTATATACTATACACTATACACACTTTTTAAATTATAATATTTACATTGTGCAATAATGGTCCAGTTAGGGCTCAGAGTTGAGCAGACGGATGGCTTGTGGGTAAAAACTCTTCTTCAACCTTTCAGTCTTAGCCCTCAGGCAGCGGTAACGCCGGCCTGATGGGAGCAGGGAGAAGAGAGAGTGTCCGGGGTGGCTGGGCTGTTTTAGGATCTTCATGGCCCTCAGCCTGCACTGCTTGGTGTAAATGTCCTGCAGGTTGGGGAGGGTGGTTCTGATGGTCCGTTCAGCTGAACGAACCACCCTTTTTAGGGCCATGAAGTCCTGCTTGGTGCAGTTTCCCATCCAGGTGGTGATGCTCCCACGCATGATGCTCTCGATGGTGCAGGTGTAAAAGTTCCTGAGCACCTTGAGTGGGAGCTTGAAGTCTCTCAGCCGCCTGAGGAGGTAGAGACGCTGTCTGGCCTTCTTCACAGTGATGTTTATGTGATGAGTCCAGGACAGGTCCCGTGAGATGGTCACTCCCAGGTATTTGAAGGTGTCCACTCTTTCCACCTCAGCACCACTGATGACAAGTGGATGGTAGTCCCTCTGCTGCTTCCTGCTGAAGTCCACGATCAGTTCCTTCGTTTTGCTGACGTTGAGCAGGAGGTGGTTCTCCCGGCACCAGTTCTCCAGGCGGGAGACCTCTCTCCTGTAGGCTGTCTCCTCATTGTGGGAGATTAGTCCCACAACAGCAGTGTCGTCAGCAAACTTGATGATGACGTTGGACTCTGACGTGGCCTCGCAGTCATGGGTGTACAGTGAGTACAGCAGAGGGCTGAGCACACAGCCCTGGGGGGATCCAGTGTTGAGGGTGAGGGAGGATGAGGTGAGGTGACCCACTCGTACCACCTGTGGTCTGCTGGTCAGGAAGCTGTGAACCCACCTGCACAGGGATGGGCCCAGGCCCAGGTCCAGCAGCTTAGAGACCAGCCTGGAGGGAACTATGGTGTTGAATGCTGAACTGTAATCTACAAACAGCACTCTCACATAGTTCTCCTTACCAGTGTCTATGTGTGAAAGGGTCTTGTGGAGGAGGAAGGATATGGCGTCATCTGTGGATCTGTCTGGCCGGTATGCAAACTGTAGTGGGTCGAGGGTGGTGGGCACGGAGGAGGTGATGAATGTCTTGATGAGTCTCTCAAAACACTTCATCACCACAGAGGTGAGCGCTATGGGCCTGAAGTCATTGGGGCTGCTGGGGTGTGGTTTCTTTGGGACAGGGACTATGATGGACTTTTTAAAGCAGGTGGGAATCACACACAGTTTCAGTGAGAGGTTGAATATCACTGTAAACACAGGTGCCAGCTGGTCAGCGCAGGTCTTAAGGACACGTCCACTAATACCGTCTGGTCCAGCCGCTTTCCTGGTGTTTACACGTCTAAACGCCCTCCTCACGTCGCGCTCCGTCACAGTGAGTGTCTCCGCCCCTCCGGCCGGGAGCGCAGCGGGCTGTCGGCTTCCCGACTCAAAGCGCGCAAAGAAGATGTTGAGTTCATCAGCCAGAGAAGCGTCGGCACTCACCGGGTGTGTGTGTGGTGCTTTGTAGTCCGTGATGGTGCGTAGTCCCTGCCACAGTCCCCTGGAGTCAGACTGTTGTAGTTGCTGTTCCAGTCTGCGGCCGTAGCGATGTTTAGCCTCTTTCACCGCTCTGCAGACGTTGTATGATGCAACCTTGTAGTCCTCCATGTTCCCAGAGGCGAGGCCGGAGTTGTAGGCAGCGGTGCGGGACCTCAGGGCGTCGCGGACAGATTTATCCACCCACGGCTTCTGGTTGGGAAAAGTCCTGATGGTCCTCCTAAGTGAAGTGTCATCAACAACTTTCCCAATAAATCCCACAACAGTTTCCGTAAACTCCTCGATGTCTCCGCCCGCGCTGCTGCGAAACATGTCCCAGTCGGTTGAAACATGCACAGTTTATTTCTATTCAGACAAGAGCAAACAAGCTGGTGCAGCGTCACACAAACACACCAGAGCTTCAACTAACGATTTCCTTAAATATTATCATCAACATACTTTCATTTTATTGTTTACACGTTTACAATGAAAACCACAGACTGTATAGAAAAGATGGCCAGTCACAGTTATGGACAACTGCTTTGAAGCCTTAACTTTTTTTTTTTTTTTAACTGGACATAACGAGTGAGGGTTTGATCTGACTGAGAAAGCAAGGGACACTTGTCAATCACAAGGTAGCCACAAAATTATCGATAAGTCAGTGGCTCAATTAGCAAACAAATCATGCCAATTTGGAGAAAATGACTCCAAATTTAAAAGGACAAAGTGACCCAATTTGAAAAAACCTGGTCTCCATTTTTACATTACACCCAGAACTGATTCCTCCCATCATACCCAGCATGTACTTTTAACAAAAATGTGGATAGATAATATAAATCAGTGACTGGTACAAACAACCCAACTTTATCCCCCTCAGTGTACTATTTCTATTTGTTTAACCCAAAATTGTCATCTGTTATTTTTTTGCAAAATGACCACAAAAAAAAAAAAAAAAATCAAAAGGCAGCCGCACCCTAAATCATAAACTGCTTTAGAGACTATAAATTAATCTGGAAAATGTTTACAGAGGTCATAAAACAGTAGAGTTGTTTTCCCATAGACTTCTATCAGATTATTTGATGGCTGTCCAGCAGGCAAACCAATGTTCACATGGCAGACCGTGTCCGTCTTTTATATGCAGTGAAAACTAGAGCAACATTTAATCAACTCAGCAGAGGAAACAGTAAAAGGAAACAATCCAATCAGTTATCAAAACACTTCTTAATGCTCTTTCAATCAACTCCTGGTCTTCCAGCTCTGAAATATGCACATGCAGAGACGGTTTCATGCAGAGAGATTGCTGGCTCTGGTCCTCCCTTACTAAGCATAGACCATAATGTTTAGTGAAAAAACAAAAAAAAAAGAAAAAATAAAGAAAAACTTATAAAAAGCATAATTTGGGGGTTTGCACTGCAGTGCTGTAGTATTGATAGAGACCTGTGCAGAATAAGGAGTTATTAAAGTTATAAAGTGTATAAACTGGAAAAGTTTTTTGTTTTGTTTGTTTCTGTGGTTTCACGGTTTGTTTTTTTCACATAATAAAAAAAAGAAAGAAAGTGGCTTGCTTTTAGATATATATAGAAAAATACTTCAACTACTCTACAGTGTTTCAGACTAAAATAAATACTTCATTGTCTACTAAGCTTATGGGTAATAACCCCCCCCATCCTCCCAAAATTTTAAAGTGCAATCCCAGAAGTGCTCACACTTCTACAGCCAGAGCTGAAACATGGCTCCTGCAGAGACGTAACCTCCAGGGAGAGAAACAGGCAGCGAGTCGGATCAAAAAGAGTGCAGCTTATGAGCAAGTAGGAGGGAGATGAGGCATGCTAGCCAAGCTGAAGCCATGCCAAAGGAAACACTGGCAAGAAGGAGCTTGAAACATCAACCTGCGGCAGGAGCTGATGGCCTGGGGGCAGCTGGCCTCCTTCGTGCTGAGCAAACACTCACATTGCC
This sequence comes from Archocentrus centrarchus, assembly GCF_007364275.1. Classification (NCBI taxonomy): domain Eukaryota; kingdom Metazoa; phylum Chordata; class Actinopteri; order Cichliformes; family Cichlidae; genus Archocentrus; species Archocentrus centrarchus. The sequence goes on from NC_044348.1 coordinate 14,090,386, forward strand.
AATCATTCTCTGCAGCAATCCTCCCTTCTTTTTTCTTTTTTACTTCAGCATAAATTTCTTCCTCTCTTCATTTTATAGCAATTTTTTTTTTTTTTTTAAAAACGGAAGAAAAAAAAAATCTACTTGTGAATTTAGAGGGAAAACAGAAACCCTCAATCCAATTCAAGCCTCAGGGCCGCTTGAAATAAATTAGCGTTTAGTACTATTCCCTGTAGGAAGAAACACTGAGGAAAAAACTCATCTTATCCAAATCTTTGATGTCTTTCCAATGCACCACAACAAAGTCAACAGATACTTAAAGATGCAAAATGGGACTAGCAGCTAATATGGGGATGAAGATAAGTTAATCTGAAAAGACAAAGTCGTCAGTGTTTACTACAAGATAATTAAAAAGAGAAACTGAAACCAAGGTGTGCACTGGGAGACTGCCAGCAGACAAACAGACAGATCGGCAAAGGTGAAGTTACAAAGCAGGACGGTAATGCGGAGTGAAAATAAGATGCCCAAATGTGTTTACTGGATTTTTTTCCCCTCCTTTTTAAGCTTTAATCTGTTCGACTGTCAAATCAATCAGTGCTGCACTTTGTTCTCTCCTTCCCGGTCTTCTTTTTTTCTGTTTTACACTCATATACACACTCAGTGGACGTACAAATATGCACTAAGTCCTTGGAAAATGTCCAGATATTAACTTATTGGCCTGCATCGCTCTTGCCAGGTCCATCAGTATCGATCAAACAACAACAAGAGCAGAAAACCACAAGAAATGCATCATTCGGGCGATTTAAATGAAGAATGACTTAAAGATTATGTTGCTGGACTCTACTGGGAGACAATGGCCATTACATTATGCATTAGGTGACAAATCTGATCACTGGTCTGTTACACGTGTGTGTATGTGTGTGCGCTTTCTACTGAATGGAAAATGCTCCCTCTGATTGAATGACCTTTCGTTAGCCATTAACCGCTGTTAAAGGTTCGAACTCTGACCTGGAGAATTCATCTTCAAGGCTCACCTGTCCAAAGAGACAGATTTCATCCTTGGTACCCCTTTCCAACAGGAAAGTGATGCATATTTCTCATGCTGCGGTATTCTCACCGTATGTCAGAGTGAAAGCCTTTCAGGCTCAAAAAAAAAAAGACACAAGATATTCTCACAATATGGGATCTTGCAATTGTGTTGAATATTTTTTGTAGCCTTTTTGTTGCCGCAAATATCTCCCTGACTAACTTACACGCAAATTACACTGCTCAAAAAAATTAAAGGAACACTTTTTAATCAGAGCATAGCAAGCCAGTTAAACCTCTGGGATATTGATCTGGTCAGTTAAGTAGCAGAGGGGGGTTGTTAATCAGTTTTAGCTGCTTTGGTGTTAATGAAATTAACAACAGGTGCACTAGAGGGGATACAATGAGACAACTCCCAAAACAGAAATGGTGTTACAGGTGGAGGCCGCTGACACTTTTTTCCCCTCCTCATCTTTTCTGTCTGTTTTGTTTCACTAGTTTTGCATTTGGCTAGGGTCAGTGTCACTACTGGTAGCATGAGGCAATATCTGGACCCCACAGAGGTTGCGCAGGTAGTCCAGCTCCTCCAGGATGGTGCATCAATATGTGCCATTGCCTGAAGGTTTGCTGTGTCTCTCAGCACAGTGTCAAGAGCATGGAGGAGATCCCAGCAGACATGCAGGTACTCCAGGAGAGCTGGACAGGGCCATCAGCAGGACCGGTATCTGCTCCTTTGTGCAAGGAGAAGCAGGATGAGCACTGCTAGAGCCCTACAAAAGTCACCTCCAGCAGGCTGCTGGTGTGAATGTCTCTGACTAAACAATCAGAAACAGACATCACCAAGGTGGCCTGAGGACCTAGCGTTCTCTACTGGGTCCTGTGCTCACTGCCTGGCACTGTGGAACCCGATAGGTATTTGCCATCAAATACCAGAACTGGAAGGTCCACCAGTGGTGCCGTGTGCTTTTCACAGATGAGAGCAGGTTCACCCTGAGCACATGAGACAGACGTGAAAGATTCTTGAGAAGCCGTGGAGAATGTTATGCTGCATGTAACATCATTCAGCATGAGAGGTTTGGTCTGGGGAGGTATATCCATGGAGGGATGCACAGACCTCTACAGGATATACTTCCATTAAATATCAGGATGAAATCCTTGGACCCTTGGATCCTTGAATGCTGGCGCAGTGGGTCCTGGGTTCTTCCTGGTGCATGAAAATGCCCAGCCTCATGTGGTGAGAGTATGCAGGCAGTTCCTGAAGGATGAAGCAACCGATACCACTGACTGGCCCCCATGCTTGCTTAACCTAAATCCAGCAGAACTCCACTGGTGCATTGTGATTTGGTCCATCCAATGTCACATTTGCATCTCAGTGATACCCTGATCCAGATCTGGGAGGAGATCCCCAGCAATGTCATTAGGAGCCCCGACATTGTCAGGTATGCATAAAAGCATGCGGGGGCCATACAAATATCGGCCAATATTAGCTATTTGCCAGTCTATCGGTACTGATGGCTGATAAACAAAAATTTTAAAAGTAAAGAAGAGATGGGAGAAACACCCTTCAGCCATGTTATGGGTGATGATGTTGCATAGTTTGTCCACCAGAGGGCACTCTGCAACTTCCCCACCCAGCAACAACCATCCGCTCAACCAGCAGTGTGAAGGAGTAAATGAATAATGACAAATGTTAGGGAAATCTGTTTATGTTTCGTGTGCCTGAAAGAAGAAAAACTATGGGCAGAATAACTGATCTGTGAAATAATCAAATATCGTATTGGTTTTAAAAAATCCTGCATAAAGGTCTGGCTGTAGTTTATGATACCAGCCTCGGTGCAGCTTCTGAGTTCATTCTAGCTCCTTTTCCTATAAGGTCCTTTTCCCACTTGCTTCTGATAGCCTGACCCTCGCAAAAAGAAGGTTTGAACTCTAGAAGGGAGGAGCAGTGTGCCAGGGAAAGGCATATTAAGGATATCTGCACGCATCATCATCCAGAGTCAAGAGTAGGAAAAGCATGTGTTTAGAGCAGTCCAAAGCCTGAGCTTTTGGCTCACTGGGTTTCCTTGTAAATACAAATTGACCTCATTATTTCAAACTTCTGTCATATTTAATTTGAGCATCCAACACTGTAAAAGTATATATATGACCGAAAATAAGGGAAAGTAGGCCAATTTTAACAGCAATTCATCAGCTAACTACAGCTCCCCGAAACTTTGCACAACATTGCATAATGTCTACTCCATTATTCAGGATATCCACTCACTACCTGCTATAAACTCTGTTTTTTTTTTTCATTTTACACTTCAGGTATGGCACTAAGGCTTTGCAGTTTGGCCCTTCCTGTAGCCATGTTCATACCAAGGAAGTGCATGTACATACCTGCACTAAAAATATTAACAACCTAAGTATGAACAGTATCAGCATCTTTTGTAAATCTAACACTCTTGCCTATACATATGGAGAAACTTTGTGAAAGGTTGTGGAGCAGGGTTAGGGCTATTGTGGAGTTCTGGTCTTTTGTTGTTTTTTAAATGAAAGTACACCTTATAAAATATCACTGTGACTACAAAAAAAAGTTTTCTGCTCTTGGAACAAGGTTCACTTGGACTCTTGCTTGGAAGCTGCATTGTTATGCTGCTGTGCTAAAACTGAAATGCCTCTTAGGCTGTCCTGGGGCTCTCAACTGACCTTTCATACTGTCTGATTAACCTCTTGAAACCGCTTTCAGCAGAGAGGCTGGCTACTTTTTGTGAAAGTGGGAGAAAAACAGAGAATAAGATCAAAGAAGAAATACTTTAGAGCAAAAAAAAAAATAAATAAAAAATGTTTTATTCCTCCCCTGCTTTCTGTTACAGAGGAGTATCTGCAGCCTGTAGTCAGGGCCTGCCTTGATAAACCCACTTTGTTGCTCAGCCCATGTGTATACATCTCTAGACAGCATTCAACCAGATAAAGACGCACAAGTTATATGACTCTTATTCCTACTCTAGCCTCAAATAGGCAGATACAAAGAAGGGCATATTCACACACCTGTGACCTCCCCTCCCACATGTGTACACACATAAAAGCACCATCCCAAACAACACTAGTTGCTAATCATAGAACAAAGAGAGACTCCAGTCAGCAGGCTTTTCCACTGATCAGCTATAGAAAGCAGCAGGGAGGGTCAGCAGGCCGCTTTGTTACACCAGGAAGAAGATACAGTTCAATTGCAGGTAGGGGATAAAAGTCAAACCTGTCAACAAAGCTCCATATGTCTAGCTGTCTGTCTGTTATCAGACCCCCACACTGTTTGTGGCCTGTTGCAGCATGCCACTGAAAACACGTTTTTATTTTAGTATAAAAAAAGAAAGGAAAACCCTTTGTAAACATCTTCTCTCAGGTCAAAGCCAAGAGGAAGAAGAAGACGTCTGACTCTTCACTGAAAACTAGCCTTTCAGTCCAAATAAAGGCTGCGTCTGCTTCATAAAGCCCCCCTTTCCTGTAAGATTTGACATGAAAACAGCTGCAGGATAAGCGTAAGCACAGGCGTTGAATGGCTGAACCACCTGTGCGTGTGTGCCCCCCCTCAGTGTGACACCTCCATCTTTTAAAACCAGCAACAGAATAACAAATCTCACACTAGACATTTGCCTCTGGTCGTTTTTCTATCTCCCTCCCTCCCTGTGAGCTCAGTTCAATCCCGCTGGCCTTTTCTATTCGACAGTCTGCAGGCAGACCTGCTGGCGGCCGGGTCAGAGCTGTTTGTAAAGAAGTGCAGCATCAAGCATTCTGTCTGACACGTTCCCGGGCTGTGGGTCAGACTAACACCCAGCCACACCGCAAACAAGGGCCAGCAGAGGAAAGAAAAGGAGGATTTATGAGGGGAATCCGTGATCTCTGCACACTGAAATACATCAAGCATTCCAAACATAAAACCATTTCCCTAAACACATCGACCCTCTCTCTCTCTCTCCGCTCTGTCCTCCTGGACATATTTACAGGGGTCAGCTCAGGTCTGAAAACATTCAGAAAAAGAGAAAACCTACAGCTTTCATCAACCAGCTCCACACTTCAGAGATCAAAGCAATGCATAATGGGGGCTTTTTTGCATTTTTTTTTTTGTGCATGTATTTGGGTGCACAGAAAACTGTCTGAATACAAAAGACTGTACGCAGAGATAAAATGTGTGAGTAAAGATGTGTTTAATCATTGTGTGGAATTTAAGGATACCCTCCAGTCATGATGTGTTTTTTTTTCCCACAAAAAGCCTTAACTTTTAATTGGCTTGTTAAATATTCTTTAAAAAAAAAAAAAAATCTACACCCTCTCCCCCACTGAAAATAATATTTTAAGATGCTAAATGAGTACAAGATGATGGCTTTTTCCCTGAGAGGACTTTTCTCTTTGGACTGGTAAGGGTGGATTCATGTCTCCACACCACCTATCCAATTCAGGCTATCCCTGAATTGGATAGGCCAGAGCCTATCCCAGTTGTCATTGGGTGGGGTGCAGGGTACACCCTGGACAGGCTGAAAGTTTATCATAAGGTTAACACATCACACTTGCTTCCAAATTTGAGGCAGTTTCACATATTTTGGACAATCTTGGAAAAATTAATTTGGGACTTATCCATAATCGTCCTGTCTCACATGTAGCACAAAGCAAGAGACCGTCTGTGTCAGATGCATTCTCACTTGGGTTAGGTGAGAGTGCTGCTGGTGAGAGGGTGCAGAGGGTGCTGGATCCTAGCCCAGCTGTCACAGGGCAAAAGGCGGGGTACACTGTGGACTGATCACCAGTCCATCACTGGGCCAGCTCAAACATCCATGTTAAAATAAATACACACAAACAAAAAAAAATTCATAAATAAATAGAAAAATTTTGCTGAGGTGGGGGCCTCCAGTTATTTCTTTTTGTATAATTTACCCATCTAAAATGCTACATAGCTGTAGGAATATAATATCCCGACGCATTCGACGAGTCAAAGGTTCCAAACAGCCCTGAATCTTTGTTTTTGATTAGTGCTATAATTACACAACACGTTTGTCATCTGATTCAACGCCTCTGCAAGCGTGATGCATACTGCACGTTCAGCACCAGAATAGCATGAAGAGCACCGCGCTGTGTCGGCGTGCACGTGTTGCTTCTGGAAGTGATGAGATTGTGAGATATACTAGATATACACAGACTGACAGAAAAGTACTCTTTGGATCACTAATTAATAGTTTAAAGATTTTTTTCCAAGCAGAAAAGCCAAAAATTTGAGGATCCCAGGTCACCAAATGTGAGGATTCCTCTTCTGTCCTACTCTAACATTACGGTTAATGCAGTCTTTTTTTGGAGTGGGAATCACACATTTTGTCACAGGTTTTACAATGTAAAAGAGCTACACTGTTCTGTACAGTTGCACCAATTTAACTAGCCAATACAGCAATTTGCTTTTTAATGAATGTATTCCCCATCACCACACTAGTCCTCCAGAAATAAAGGAAAGAACTGTGGTGGTGTTTTTTTGTTTTTTACTAATCACTGCTGTCAGTCATTTTGGCGCAGGCTTTGTTGGAGACTATTTGTTCAAAACGTTGCAAAGAAAATTCCCTTTATCTCGTCTCCTCAAAGAACACAACAAGAGGCCGCAGTGGATACAATTAATACTGTCAGATCTCCCACTGAAATACAACCCCAACATTTATCTTTTTTCTTTCCACTTCACAGATGACTGCTTTGTCAGCCAGGCGTAGGACCATGCCAGTTTTCCAGCTTGGTTCCTTTTTTTTTTTTTGCTTCGTGGGACAACATGTAACAAAGAGACCTGAAGAAGCTCAGAACGTCCTATTCATGGCGCTGAAAACACAGATTGTGAGCAACCCAAAAATATCAATGATGCAAGCTAATAGAGGAACGAGGTGAAGCAGAAAGCACGGATGGATTTGGGTGAGTAACCGCAAAGGAATTAAACGAAGCTGACAACTTGAAATATTGGAGTGTGTATGTGTGTGAAATGGTGGCAAGGACACACTGTTCTCTTCACCATTATGGTGCTCACTGGTAGCACTGGAGTGGGGTGGGGGGGAGGCACTGGAGGGTCCTTAGAGTAATGAGTAGCACCAGGCTAAGTGCCTACTTACTTAATATGGAAAGGTCTGGAAGGAAAGTGAATTACAGTGGTTCAGCAACACCTTGGGATGGACTGTAAAACTACATGACATCATCACAGCACACGTATGCATTAAACATACAAGTGAGGTCACCACAGAGATGTTAGAAAACCACTGTTGGCTTGAGTAAAAATGAAAGTAAGCACAAATCAGATGATAGATCGGGGTCTCTGATTAGCTGATCAATATGAGAGTTAAGACAAGGCGGATCAGCCGTGAGCGGCCGGGTCTTAGTCAGAGCATGTGTGCTGACCATTTAATCTGGGCTGACAAGATGAGTAGAGTGGTTGAGGAGCTGGGAGCTGCTCAAACACTGCAAAAAAAACAGCAAGAAAGAAAAAAATCATTGTCACATTTATTTCAGTCAATACTGAGATCACAATAACTTAACAGTATTTAAAATTATCTTTTTAATAGTGGATTTTGACCTTTGAATATAATTTCACTAACAAACAAATGAAAAATTAAATTTTCCAAAAGTAATGAATAAAACATAGATAAAATTTTAATATTTTGGCTCAAGCTGAGCTAAACCTGCCACAGCACTGCATTAGTTAGCGAGTCTGGCATTTTAAGAGAGGGGTGAAGGTGCACATGACTGCCAAATGAATTCTTAATGCTTCTGATTTCATAATTGCTCAAAGCAGAAATTATAACTGAAAATAAAATTCAATCAGTTTACTGTCCATGGAGCCGCATTCTCTGTTGACAACTGGGAACTCATGACTGCATCACAACAGCAAAAAGGAGCTTTATGGACAAACTCAAGATGCTATTATATAATACACACAATGATTTACAGTTGTGGTCAGAAGTTTATGTGCACTCATCATGGGCATGAATGTCATGGTAATTTGGGGATTTTAATGATTTCTTTGAACTGTTCTTTTTGCAGGGTGGAAAGATTGTACAGCATACATCTTTAATGGCTTTAAAAATCAAGAATTGAGTGCACAGGTTTGAATTTATTTTGGATTTTCTCTAATCCACAGGCTCAAATATATACATAAACTCACCCACTCATCTTTTAATACATGGTGCTGACGGTTCTACAATGTCTTAACTTGACAAGGCCAAGGCCTGTTAACTTCTCGTCAGTGATCATGGTTGATGACAACTCAGTCTCTCTTTACCAGCATAAAAAGGATTTGTTTGACAGCACTCAATACTAAGAACAGTGGGAAAGTCCAAGGAACTCAGTGAAGATCGAAGATGGAGAACTGTTGATTTACACAAGTTGTGAAGGTCTCTTTGAACCATTTCTAAAATGCTGACTCCTACATCATCAGTTCAAACAATTGTACGTAAGTAGAGGAGAGGAAATTGGTTAGTGTTCAGGAACAAACCAGGAACCATCAAGGTTCAAGCCTGCCATGAACTGAAAAATTGCTGGAACACCAGTGTCACTGTCCACAGTGAAGTGAGTTTTACATCGCTGTGGACTGAGAGGGTGCCAACCAAGAAAAAAAAAGCCCCGCTACAAATGTGACACCTTCAAGCTCGGCTGAAATTTGCAGCTCCCACATGGACAAACCAATGACTGCCAGTGATTCTGGAGAAAGGGTTTATGGTCAGACGAGACAACGACTGAGACATCTGGCCACAGTGATAAGAGGTATGCTTGGAGGAGTAAAGGTGAGGCTTTGAAACCTAAGAAGTACCAACTGTCGAGCATGGTGGTAGCATCATGCTCTGGTACTGTTTTGCTGCCACTGGTACAGGTCCATTGCACAGAGTGCATGGAATAATGGAGGAGGACTACCTTCAAATTCTTCACCTTGACAAATAGACAGCTGAAACTTGGATACAATTAGGTGTTTCAATGGGACAATGACCCCAAACACACATCAAAACTGGATTTCAAATGGATAAAGCAGTTCTAACATTTAACTTCTGGAACGGCCTTCCCAAAGCCTCTACCTCAACCTGGTGTGTGCTTAAAAGCCAGTTCCATGCCAGGAAACCAAGAAGAACCAATCTGCCAATAAGAGTGGTCAAATATCCAGCCAGAATTATGCCACGATCTTGTTGATGGCTACCAAAACTGTCTGGCCGAGGTGCAACTTGCTAAGGGTCATTTAACCAAAATATTAGTGGGGTGTATGTATATATTTAAACCTGAACAGTTCAAAGAAATCATTGAAAGCCCCAAATTACCATGACATTCATGGTGTATGTAAACTTCTGACCACAGCTATATCACATCACAGAGAAAGAAAGGCTTTTTCAGTGGGTGCCACATGTGAGGTGAATTTTCTTCTGAGCCACCTGTGATTCTTTAAAGGAACATTTCATCCAGAACATACTTAACTTTTTAGGATTTGTGGGCTTTACTGTCATAGTTTGGGGGGAAGGGGGGGGGGGTTCTGTTTTGTTACTTCCTGTTTAATTTTGAAATCACCTACCTCCTCATATTTCAGGTAGTTTTACTTCTGGTCTTTGTTTCATTTCCCTAGAGTTTTATACACCACCTGCCACCAATTATCAAATCAGTCGTTCCGCTACAGATGCCACCTGTTTACGTTCCTTTTACCAGACTGTCTTTGAACTGTCAGAAATCGTGTTTTCCTGTAATTTCTTGTTATTTCTGACTTTCCATTTTTTAAATATCTTTCCTAGTATTAAGTTTTGGCCTGTTTAATGCCACTTACCTTTTGCCTGCCCCCTGGCTGCCCCCGTCTGACTGCCTGTAAATGACTGCAGCCTGGCATTTTACTTGTGTTTGGTGTCCTGTCATCATGTTTTCTCTTCCTTTGACTACTGAATTTGCAGCACTGATGATTACAGGATCACAGTCCTCTTTACTCCCTTTACACAATTTCTGGAGATGGTCCAAAAACATCTGAGATCAAACCTTCACAAACAATAGTCCTAGAGATGTTTTTTGTTTTTTTGTTTTTCTTTTTCAAAAATGTACTTTTGATTTTATTTTTTTGAATGGGAAACTGTTTTTATACACTGAACAAAGTAACATTAATTTCTCCCCATATGCTGAGAAATACAGAGAATTTGAATCAGACATCCTTGTGTAGTGTGACACAGAACTTGATTGGGGAAGCTATTAACGCACAAAAAAGCAAAACATTTCCGTTGTAATTCTATCTTTTTAGTGCAACTCGAGTAACAGATTCAATTTCATCTTCATATGTAGCACCAGCTCTCTGCACCCAAACACACAGACCCAAACACGGACGAAGAAAGGCAAAGTTCAGAGACTAACACCAAAAGGACGCAAGTTACTTTGCTGAAATAGAAATCAACATCTGTCTGACGTCGGTTACTGATTTACAAATTCTAAAGATCAGTCACTGATATTAAGTTTAAGCTATTCATGCACTACTTTATATTATTTGGAATTCCATTGGACCTGAAACTATGACTCATAGGAACCTCTAAACAAATGCACAAAGGACCTTAGAAAAACACCAGACTCACTTGACACCGAGGTGAAAATACCGATATTCACTTTAAAGGCAGAGAAAGGCTGACTGTGTGTAACGTTTATACCTCTCTTCTCTGTCTGCTTTGATGATATGAGTCATGAGCCAAAAGCAAAGCATTACTAATAAATATGCCATCAGTATTCCTGACAACATCCATGAGTTTGCATCAGACAGAAAGGCTTTTTTTGTCAAAATCATCACGATTTCCAAAGCAACAATGCTACAGACTAATGTTTGAGTTTGTGCATGTGTGTTTGTGTCATGAAACCTGTTGCCTGGATACTACTTAAGCCTAATTCACTGCTTAATCAATGTTGATTCACAAAGAAGAAATAAGAGGGGGAAAAAAAAATCTCAGAACAATTTTTGCGTCTTTGTTTTGTTTTCTACTACTAGACCTGCTGGTCTCTTTTCTCACCGAGACCACTAGACAAAATAAGGTGAAATACAAACTATAGATAGCTACAGTTGATTATGATTAAATATATCTCAATCAAAAACTGTTCAAATAATAATAATATTTCCTAGTAAAACCACAGAAGTACTTTATTTTACAGAGACTAGTCTGCTTCATGTTAAGCATTTCCTGGCTTTCCAGATCAAAGTATATTCAAATCATACTCTCCATAGAAGATTTTCCATTTTGAAGATGGCATTTTGGTCTTTGCCATTGCTCAGATACACTATATTGACCAAAGTACTGGTCTAACTACACCTACAGGAGCTGCTCGGCCATGGAAACCCATGTCATGAAGCTCCTGGTGCACAGATTTGTGCTGATGTTAATGCCAGAGAAGGTTTGGAGCTCTGCAGGTATTGAGTCAGCAGACGGTCTTGAGCACTTTTAAGCACTATGCACCTCAGCGCTCAGTAGCCCTGCTCTGTAACTTCATGAGGCCTGCTACTTCATGGCTGAGTTGCTGTGGTTCCTAAATGCTTCCAGTTTGCAACAACATCACTTACAACTGATGCTGGAATATCTAGAAGGGGAAATTTCACAAACTAACTTACTGCAACGCCGGCATCCTACAACCCCAGAATGAAATTAAATTATCTGTCCTTGAATTGAAAAATTAAGAGGATCAATACTTTTGTTTACCTGCTAATTATTGGTAGCATGTAACTAACACAAAAATTTCACTAAATTGTAGCAAAGATTTCGTAGACCACAAAACACCACAAACCAATCCAATTTATTGACTCATATTAGTTTAGGTAACACCAGCAGACAGTTAGCTGCTACAACTGAATGTGCCGACTGTTTATAAAGGATGGTCAAAATGCAAAATCTTGGTGACTCGGTGGCATTTTAATGCCCCAATATTAGTGTGTTGACTGCTGCACTCTTTTTGTTTGTTTGTTTTTTGGAGGAACACATTATCCAGATGAGAGGTTGAAGTGCCGGCTGAAGTTATCAGCTCAAGCTAGTAAGCTTGGTCAGCAAGTCGCAATTCATCAACAACACAGGTGTACCACACAGGTACATATCTGCTAATTAGTGCTCAGTGACAGACTATTAAATTACTAGAATTTCACTTCCTGGATGGGGTGTTCCACACAGGAAGACATATTATTAGTCAGATTTTTCCATTAAAAATGCTCCAGGAAGCACAAACACTCTGAAAAGGTCCAGTTCATTGACTCCAATTACCGAAGGTGAAGCCAAGCAGACAGCTGTCTGCTACAGTTTGGCACACCTGTCAATCAAGGCAGCCATGCCCTTTAAGCCTTTCTGGTATTCACATGAATGAGTTTTAAAAAAATGACCGCTCTGTAGACCTGCACGACTGGGACTTGAACAATCATTTTCCCAGTGACTGCCATCAACCTCCAGCAACTGATCGGGGAATACATACTTTACCCTTATGACTGGTGATTGCAAGATGATTGCAGACCAGTCTCTAGCTCTGTGTGACTGGGGCCTTATTAACTTGATCGTACACCTTCACTATGGTTGTGACACATCCGAAATTGTGGACAAGTTAACACATGCCTGCAAAACCCCAGTTGACCCATGATTAATGATGCTGCTGCATCACTAATCATTATAACTTTAGGTCTTAAACTGAGTACTTTAATATGGGAATCTACTGGGACTGGCTCACTGTTTGAGTCTCAAGTGACTACTAATTGGAGTCTTCAGCTACATGGGCTACAGTAGGTGTACGTAGACACAGCTTTGCTTTGAGCTAAATGCTAACGTAACTCACAAACATGTTGTTACATGTTTACTTAACTGCTCAGCACCATATTTTATTTGCTGACTAGCACTAAAAGCAAAGTACGGCCAAAGGGATATTTCACAGGACATGAATTCATGCTCTATGCAGTAGTTGGTGACACAAGTTAAGAAACCAAACAAACAGACAGAAAGACATGACAACTTTTGTTTCATCCAACACGGGCTTTCGCATTCTCTCCACACATACAAAGATAGAAAACCCTTACAAGAAGAAAACACTTCTGTTCACACAAGCAAACAGTCCCACACATTAACACACTTGAGCAGATTAGTGCAGAATTTGCTGACGCTTGGTGCTGAAAATGCAGCAGAAAGAGCTGCCGCAGAACAAACACCAAGAATATCATCTAAAGCTGTCTTTGTTATGGCCCAGTCTGTAGATCTGGTATGTTGGAGTGTTACTTTTAGCTGTACACAGAAGCAACATCCCTCTTCTTTCACACAACCAGGAGAGCGGGGGAGGTGGGCAAAAAAAAAAAAAAAAAAAATAAGAGTAAATCCGATTCTGGAGCTCAAGAGAAGGGGAGAGGAAATATTGGAGAGATACAACGAGAGTCTGAATTTGTAAGTGATACCTGCAATAACTCCCCGTGATGGATTTTCGTATTCACATAACTGTCTTCCCTCTTGGTTGTGTTTGTATATTTTGTGTCCGGGCACTTGGATAAGTTCCAGGTTTAACTCAGGGAGATGCAAGATGGACGGTAATTTGTTCTGCATCTCAGCTGCTGACAGCTGCGGCTCGCTCTTTGGCTCGCTCGGCCATGTCGTCTCATTTATTAACCAAACCTGGCAGGGTGGTGTGATTTGCAGCCAACAGGTAAACGCTCTGGGTTTTCGGGCCTTGTGCAGAGTCTGCAGTGCTCAACGTTGCCGCCCAGAGTCATCTTTTGTCACCCAAATGACATCGACAGAAAGTGAGGCTGATGGAAGAGGTGTGCGATGATTACAAGACTTTGGTAGGCTGTGAGAAAGAGCAAGATGTATGAAGGGTTTGTCTTTGTAGGCCAGGCAATTGTGTGCATTTGTGTCTGTGTAGGAAGAGGAGGGACGGTCTGGCTCAGCTGAGCAGTGATTGGCCTGTGTAGGAAGTAAAGATTGCGCCTTTTCTTCTTGCCGCAACTGTGATGAGATCCCACAACACGAGTCATCACACAGAGATCTGTTATGATGTCCCACAGTTACTGCACGCAGACACCCACAGAGTACACACACACACACACTCACACACACAAATAAGTGCATAGGCTGACAATTTGTTGCCACCTTCCTCATTAGCTCAGTGGCTTCAAGGTTCAATGCTAACTAAATTAACATGCTCAAAGAAGCTTGTTGTTAAGAAGCTGAGAGTTATCATTTTACCCCTAGTGTCTGGGGCCTGTGTCAGCAGCATAGCGAGGCTCGTGCAGCCAATTTAACTAGGATACATATTTGTCCTCACACCATGAGGACCGCTTAGCTGCTTACAAACAGCACTCACACACATCGGATGATGGAAACAGACACATTATCAAAAATTACAAAGTCTTTGGAACTATAAAGGCAAGCTTTTGTGTACAAATACACTCATCTTATTAAGTTAAATGACAGAACAAAGCTACAAAAGGAAATTCATTCTACCTGATCAAAATGCTGTTGATTCATCCTCTTTACCCCAAATGCAGTTTTCTTTGTTGTTCTTGTTGTTGCTGTTAAATCAAACTGCATTATGCATAATTTGACATTTAAATTCCTATTATGCAAGAAGTGGTGTCACTTCAGAATCAGCGAAGACTCCATCAGAAGCCAAGAAACCATGTCAACTCACAAGGTAGAGAAATACGGGGTTTTACACAAAAATGACTAATGTATAATATAATTTACTATTGCATCTGATATTAACACTACCATAAAACCACAAGACAAAGTTTTAGTTTGTCTGAAATACTGCTAATAAAATATTGTTAGCCACACACACAGGCTGCATTTGATATTTATACAGTAGAAAGTCTCATTTACAACAAACCAGCTGAGGCAGAACAAATAAAAGCCTGTCTGAGATTTACTCCTGTCCGGCCTCTTGCTCAGTCGCTCCTTTTCTTTTCTTAGTTTCCTCCATCATTGTCCTCTTAGGTCTTGTTGCCTCAGCCATGATGTCAGCACTGATGATACTGAGCAGGCTCCAACTTATGGCTAGCTGAGGACTGATAGTTGGATGGCGTGTGACTTAAAGTGTTCCAAGCTTCTCATGGGAGATCACACCCGCTCCAATCCTAGTCGCAGAATGCAGGAACGGCTGTTAAAGGCACCAAGTGACAAATAAGTCACTGTGGCATCAAATTATTGAAGCAGTTAATTTAAAGGTAAAATAGCTGCACCATGGTCCTTTAAGACCAACTTAATGCGAGGTATCAGTGTGCTAAAAAGTTGCTTTCTTTTCTGCAACATTTATCGTGAACAAAAGCCTTGAGGAAATATTTCCATCATTCAGAGCATTTTATAGCTCTCAATATTTCAAAGAGTGACTTTCTGTGTCTCATTGCCTGCGGGCAAATCACTGCCATCATTTATCTCCAGATAGGCAGCTGGATTCAACCACATTATCTCGGGTTTTGGCGCCACTGTGTCCAGTGGTTCCTTCTGCCGGCGAGCGATTTGTTTCCAGCACCTTTCTCAACCGAAGCGAAATGAATAAACTTCTGCTTACCGTTTACTCTAAACCTTACACAACGTCCTTGCTCTGAAATTACTTGATAAGAATTGATCTCAGGCCACAAAGTAGTCAACAGGACGTTTTACATGGACATGTAAGGATAAGAGGCAAACCCTTGTGATTCACCGTTTCCCCGAGAGGTCATTGATGCTAACTGCAAACCTATTTTCTTGTGTAAGACAAACAGTGAAGCACTCTTGAGAACATGTTCAAGTTCAGTGCCATTAGTTACTAGGCAGATTTTGTGGTTTTCCTGAAGCCAGAAGGGCTTGTTTCTCATCTGATTTTGTCTCATTTTCATGATTTATCTCATTATATGGAATTTTAAGGACTGCGGTTTTTGAGACACATGGGCTGGAAACTCGTGTGCATCCATCACACACATGCACTGCTGAGTCAGGGCACAAAGATGCAGGTTTCAGATTTCCAACTGCACCACAACAGGCTGGTAGACCTGTAACATATTCTGCAGAGATGTTGCCCAAGGCACTGATCAAGTATGTGCACTGACCTTTGAACTCTGATCCCTGTGGTTGCTTACCATTCCCCATACACTCCCACACACAGAGGCAGTAGCGCATGCTATTTCTCAGACAGACACACACACACACACACACACGTACGCACGCGCAGATGGCCCTCATGCCGCACACCTCCCCTCACCCCTGTACTCTGTCCCACCACCTCTATAATTAATGGAGCAAGCCCTGCTTAAGGTTTCTGGTAGGCAGAAAAAAAAAATAAAACAAGGAAGTGTGTGTTCATGAATATTTACGGAAAACAGCACGAAATCTTCACAAGAAAGAAAAACAAAACAAAAAAAAAAACAGATTTTTCCAAAGTATCCTACTGTACACACAAGCACTGGAGCGCTGAAGGGTTTTAAATATCCTAATCTTTTGGTGTGCGTATGCGCGCGTGTGTGGTATCACTGGTTACCACAGAGGCTCTGCATCCTCTAATTGCATAAGATTGGCTCTGCCCTCCAAAATTCATTTAGAAGCTGATTTCTTTCCGTCATGGCACTGCCACGCCAACTGATTTAGCTCTCTCCTTGAGACAAGACAGCTGGAGCCCCTTCTGAAATCCTAAAATTACAAAATCAACTTAGTACTCCCTAAATAGCCCGTTTCCTCCAATGCTTTGGAAAATAAAATAAAGCTGATGATGTTAGTCTCCAATTAGGCTGCAACACCTGGAGGTAACTTAGATCGAGACTGATTCGTGCCTCCTAATGCATGCGTTGTGCGGGTCTTTTACTCACTGAGAAACCTGCCCAGAAAGGACAGGAGTGCCGGACTCTGGGTGATGTGGTGAGAGCCAGAGCCGCGAAGCTGACAGCCAGGATGAGACTCCCCAGGACCATTTGAGAGACTCCCAGAGCCAGCATGATTCTGGTCCGGTTCCGGTACTCCCTCAGCCGGGACAGACTGCGGGACAGCGACGCCGGGCTCAGAGACCCCGGGCCGCCTAAGCCACTGCTGCCGCCGCGGGGCAGCGCGTTCACCGGCATTGTGACTAAACGATGCGACCAACCGGGTTAGACAAATTCAGCTGTGTGAAATAAAGGTAATAACATCCAATCGCAGCAGAAGCGTCGCGTATTAGCCCGCAGTGAGCTGGCAAACGGCACTAAGTCGAAGTCAGTGGAAGATCTTCCCGTCAATTAAGATGCTCGGAGTCCCTCCAATTAGAGATGCTCTGCGGCTGATGGGAGGAGAAAGGTGAGCAAAGAGCGGGCTGGACGAGCCGCCAGATATTTGCCAAAACACACACAGATGTTCTGAATGTCTTTAAGTCGAAATACAGACAATAAACCTCCGGAGTTCTCGCTGACTGCTCCGACAAGAGCCCATTCCTGAAAAGTCAAGACGCAAAGAGGAAAAAACCAAAAACGCCTCATCGTGCTGTCAACCAGCCTTGCACCATTGTCATGCTGTCATGCTCGCCTCTGCAGGCTCTCCAACAACTCAAAAGCGAGGGATGAAGCCTGGATAAGACGCGTGTAGAAAAACACAATGAACTCACACTCCTCGAAGATTAACCGCACTAAAATGCCTAAACGTTTGATCCCACGCTGGTGGGGGTTTTTTTTTGTTTTATTTTTTGTTTTGGGTTTTTTCCCCCCGACTTTAAGTATTTAAATACCCCCCAGGTCCGAACGAACGGCTCTCCTCTTCTTCAGCCTGAGGCACCAGCCGTGGTTTTCACAGACGACAGCAAATCTCACAGCCAGGACAGGAGATGCACACTGCGTATTGGAAATGTGCCACTCTGTGCGTGTACATGGCGGCGAGCTACACCGAGTCTGTTTTACTATGCTGGTGAAGGAGGGGAGGTGGACTCCTTGCTATCAGGCAACATTAAACAAAAAATTAAGAAAGGGGAAAAAAAAAGCTGCCTGCGATTTGCTACCCCTCGTTGGTGATGTAGTGGTTTCACTGATGGATTATTTTATTTTATTTTTTGATAAAACAAAATAAATTAAGGAGATTGAAATTTAAGTCCGTGTGTGTCTGGCTTTCATGACACAAAGTGACTGGATTAACCTGAGCTCCAGCATCTCCATTAGGGCTGCGTCTTCATTTAACATTGACTTTGTACTGTCCTTCATCATGCAAGAAAAGCCTCACAGTCCAGGGGAGCTCCAATGAGTTAGACCTTCTGCAGATTATTAAATAATACTCATTAGAAAATTATCTCAGGTCTGAGCTTGCCTTTTAGGCTTGCCACCCACAGGAATTAAAGTCAGAAATGAATGGATATGAATTGTGATCAGTAGCCTATCCAGACAAGATTTTTCTTTTTGAGTTGGCTGATGGTTACATGTTTCCTATGTAACCATCTGGGAGCTCCTAACTTCCACATGACCTCACGGCTCCTGAGGATTGACTGTAGCCTGCATGCTGCAAGGCTCCTTCAGTTCTGCAGATGTTGTATCGCAGCTATTTTTCAGGTACTGTGTGGTTTTCTTCATGCATTTGATGAAAAACATTTCAAAGAAACCAGCGGCTACCGACGTGGCAAAGTCGTGTAGATGAATAGAAAGTCTAACAAACGTTACTTCTTTGACGATTTGTTACGTCCTGAGACAGTCACTTAAAAAAATCACAGCTGAAAGATGAGTTCCGTCCTGCGTAGAAGACTCATTCACAGCTCACCAGCGCCACCAAGTTGTGAACCGTAGTGATTATTATTTTTAATTTACATCACAATTAACCCTGCTCTGTTTCTCTTCTTTTTACCTCTTAATATGTAATTTTTCTGTACAGTGTGTATCATGGATGTATGCTGCTTTTAAATTTAGATTACTGAGTACTCAACAGAGTTTTAAGCTTACCTTTAAATAGTCTAAAATCTGTTTCATGTATCTATGTTTGTAAGCCCTTGATAAAATGACAACAAAGAAACCATATTTTAGGTAATATCAACCACTGAAAAGAAAGTACCCAAGCATTCATATGAATAGTTTAAAAAAAGACAGTTTATTAAATTGACACACACACACACACACACACACACACACACACACACACACACACACACACACACACACACACACACACACACACACACACACACACACACAAATTCCCCACTCGCCCCATCAGCAGTCTTTGTCCTCCAAGCTCGGGTCCTCTACCAGAGGCCTGGGAGCTTGAGGGTTCTGCGCAGTATCCGCGCTGTTCCCAGGACTGCGTTCTTCTGGACAGAGATCTTGGATGTCGTTCCTGGAATCTGCTGGAGCCACTCTCCCAGTTTGAGGGTCACTGCCCCGAGTTACCGATTACCACAGGGATCACTGTTGCCTTCACCTTCCACATCCTCTCTAGCTCTTCTCTCAGCCCTTGGTATTTCTCGAGCTTCTCGCGTTCCTTCTTCTTGATGTTGCCATCACTTGGTACTGCTGCATCTATCACTACGGCTTTCTTCCACTTCTTGTCCACCACTACTATGTCCGGTTGGTTAACCATCACCAGTTTGTCTGTCTGTATCTGAAGTCCCACAGGATATTAGCTCAGGCATTCTCTACCACCCGTGGGGGCTTATCCCATTTTGACCTTTGGGATTTCCAGGTCATATTTGGCACAGATGTTCCTGTATACTATGCCTGCCACTTGGTTTTTTTTTATTCATTTTTATTTAAACTTTATTTAACCAGGAAGGTCCAGTTAAGATTAAGAATCTCTTTTTCAAGGGAGTCCTGGCCAAGATAGGCAGCAACAGAATATAAGTAAAACACTGTTAGAAAAATTACATAGTTAAAATACATGTTCAAAAACATAAAAGAATTAAAATTTTAAAATATTAATTAAGTGAAACAAGTACAAATTATGGAATCAGCCACAAAAGTCTGCAGTCTCAATTTAAAGGCACTCCATGAAATGAATTCTGTCAGTTTCCAATCTTTCTGTAATCTATTCCATGAGGAGGGTGCAGAGTAAACAAAAGCCTTTTTTCCCAAGTCAGTGCGAGCAAATGGGACAGAAAGTAACAACTGATTCTGAGAACGAAATCAGTACGGAATATCGCTTCTCAGTGTAATTAAACCACAAATATAGGCTGGTAGTAGCCCAAGTAATGCCTTGTAGATAAAAGTGTACCAGTGACAGGATCTACAGATGGACAAAGCAGGCCACCCCACCCGAGCATACAGCTCACAGTGATGAGTAGATGCCTTACAATTGGTGATAAACCTGAGAGAGGCATGATACACAGTATCAACCATCCGAAGGCATTGTGCAGAAGCATTCATATACAGCAAATCTCCATAATCCAATACAGTCAAGAAAGTTGCCACAACAAGACACTTTCTGGCATTAAAAGAAAAACACAACTTGTTTTGAAAATAAAAACCCAGCTTAAGCTTCAACTTCTTTACAAGGTATTCCACATGTGGTTTAAAAGTAAGAGAATCATCAAGTAGAAGACCCAAGTATGTATAAGTATGCACCAAATCTATTTTGTGTCCCTTAAGAGTGAGCACTGAGGGATATTGTTCTTGCTTCTTCCTGGAATTTGAAAATATCATTAACTTAGTCTTATCTGGATTTAGAACAAGTTTTAAGTTAAATAATGAATGCTGGACAGCAACAAATGCTTGCTGCAGGGATTCAAGAGTCTCAGTAAGAGTTGGAACATAACAATAAATAACTGTGTCGTCAGCATAAAAATGCAAATTTGCGCCTGACACATTTAGCGCTAAGTCATTGACATAAATAATGAATAAAAGAGGACCTAGTATAGATCCCTGGGGCACCCCCTTGTGGACAGTAGCAAGATCAGAGCATAGGTCATCATGTTTGATGCACTGTGTTCTATTACTAAGATAATTTGTGAACCAGGCGACTGCATTCTCTGAGAAACCTGACTGGAGCAGTCTAAGTTTTAGTATATCGTGATCCACGGTGTCAAAAGCTTTTGATAAATCAATAAAGAGTGATGCACAATATTGTTTCTTATCAAGTGCCACAGAAATATCATTAACCACCTTCACTGCAGCTGTGATGGTACTGTGTTTTTTTCTGAAGCCTGACTGGTAATTTGATAATATTTTGTTATGATGTAAATATTCCTTTACTTGCTCACTCACTAAAGCTTCCAGAATTTTAGTCAGCACTGACAATTTGGAAATTGACCGATAGTTCGTCAACACCACTGGATCACCACCTTTTAATAAAGGAAAAACAAAGGCTGATATCCACACTGAAGGAATTTGAGATTTTTTTTCACTGTGAGATTAAAAAGGATAGTAAGAGGCTCTGCTATAAATCAGCTGCCAGCTTAAGAAAGAACGGTTCTAACAAATCAGGTCCACTAGACTTCCTATGATCCAAAGCTACAAGGGCCTTATGGACTTCATTAACAGTAAAAGGTGCCAGGTTAAATTGCTCAGCAGTGTAAACTGGGTGATAAGAACAGGGGGTCACAGAATTAGCTCTAACCGAGTCAAATAAGAAGCCAGAAGAAATAAAATGCTTGTCGAAACAACTCAGCATTTCCATCCTGTCATAGACAGGAACAGAATCCTTTAGAACGTAGGAAGGTAGAGTCTGGGATTCCTTGCTGACTGAAAGAGAATTTATGACTTTCCAAAATTTCCGAGGATTATTTAAATTCTCAGTGGTGACTGACAAATAATATTCTGATTTGGCTCTCTTGATTAAAGAAGAGCATCTGTTTCTTAGTTGTCTGAAAACAGACCAATCACTGATGGAGCCAGTTTCTCTAGCCTTGGCCCAGGCCAGATTATGCTCGTGAATAATGTCTGCTAATCCCGGGGAAAACCAGGGATTCTCTAGCCCCTTAACCCTGAGTCTTCTGAAAGGGGCATGCTTATTTACAATTTCCATAAGACAATCCCTAAAGAATGTCCAAGCTGTTTCTACATCAGGGATCAGACGTATTTTCATCCAATCAACAGCAGACAGATCATGATGATATGCTTGCTCATTAAAATGCTTCAAGCTCCTCTTATAAATTAAACGAGGTTTAACTTTGGGTATTCTGGTATCTCTAGTGACAGCAACAACACAGTGATCACTTAAGTCATTGCAAAAGACACCCAAAGATGAGAATTTAACATTTGTCAAGATCAGGTCAATCAAGGTGGACTTCTCAGGGCTTTTAAGATTTGGCCGTGTGGGTAAGTGGACCAACTGAGTAAGATTAAAAGAGTCACAAAAAGATTTAAAATCTTCTGATACAGTCTTAAACCACTCCCAATTCAGGTCTCCAATTAAAACAAGTTCACCATAATTTAATCTGGATACAAGTTGCTATGGCGTTCCATATATGCCCTGCCTGTTAACATCTTGCACCTTGCTGTTATGTGTTGGATTGTCTCAGGGGCATCTTTGCACAACCTGCACCTGGGGTCTTGCCTGGTGTGGTAGACCCCAGACTCTATCGATCTTATGCTTAGAGCTTGTTCCTGTGCTGCCATGATTAGTGCCTCTGTGCTGTCTGTCAGTCCAGCTTTGTCCAGCCATTGGCAGGATTTTTCGATATCAGTCACTTCTTCTATCTGCTGGTGGTACGTGCCGTGCAGATTTGAGATTCTTTCTTGGACGTCTACCACTGTAATGTTACTGAAGGCTGTTCACAGAGGTTGCTGTGGTCTGCTCATAGATCCACTAGCCACTGAGCATATGCTCTTCCAGTATTGCTCTGTCTCCAGCCTTGGTGGGGGTGCTGTTCTGTTATGGTTCCCTTGCCACTGAGAGTACACCTTGAATGGTGCAGTGGAGAACATCTGGTTGATTCTCCTGTTTAGCCAAGGCTTTGAGTCTGCTTGGCAGCTTCAAAGGCCTCAGGTACAGGCAGCTTGTTGTACTTCTTAGGCACCCCTTGCATTATCACACCTTTCTGCAGCTCTGATAGCTGATAACTTCCCTCCGTGTTGCCTTGATCTTAGCCTCTAGCCATCTTGTGGCTAGAGGCTGCTCCTTGTGGCTGTTTATCTTACAGCCAAGCATCTCAAGGATTACTATTTCTGCGGTATAGATCAACTGATTGGTTTCAGTGATGAAAGTAGGGATTGTCTGCATTTGCATGTTCTAATACTTTTAGAGGGTCTTGGTAATTGGCCTTGGGGGTGTCCAGGATTCCAGCTTAGCCATGATCTTATCTTTCAGGTCAGCTGCTCTGGCATTCAATGTACCAGTTGTTATTGGGGCTTGGTACCCAATCTCGGAGTGCGGGGATGATGATATCGCCCCTAGACCCGCTGTCCTGGCTCCCCCTTGCTGTAGCATTTGTGATAGCAGTTGCTTCTTTTGAATGTTGAAACTCGAGCTACGAATTGTTTCGATGTCAGTCTGGATGTTGGGTGTCAAAGAGTCCGTAGGTCCCACATCCTCTTCGTGTAATCCCTTTCACTGGGATTACATGTGTAGTAGCATTCCAACAGTTCCTGCTGCTCATCTCGTGTTCATTTATTCTGTATTGTTCCAGTAGCTCACTTATCATCAGTATGCCCTGGTTCCTCAACACCTGACACAGACCTTATTAATCCAGGCGATGTCTGAGCCAGTATGGCTGGTAACGTGTGTGTGTGTCCATTTGTGTCCAAACTGTTTCACATTTAGAACCATTTCTCCGTAAAAACCTGTTTCTGCAGGTCTTAAAGAGATTGCATTTTTCTATCCAAGCATGCATTTACTGCATTGGCAGTGTGTTTGGGTCATTAAATTGCTGCACCCATTTCCTATTTTCCTAGCAAAATAGAAGGAAATGAGGAGTGGCTCAAGACTTTTTCACTATATATTATATTGTATATAAATACAAAACTCTGTAGGTTAAAAAAAAAACAAAACTTCCTCATACACTCTTTAATTTAAAAATGATTTTATTTATTAATACAGTGGTATACTTAAAATTGTGTTGCAGAGGAGAAAAAAAAAAAAAAAGTCAGCCACAAGTGAAGAGCTAATATCCAATTAAAGCCGTGTTATATCTAAAAAATAAAACAGTACTGGTGTGCCATACGTAATATATTGTCTATTAGTACAAAAATACATTTAAGGGCACCCAATATAGCATCCAGTATCACAAATCAGTGAGGGGGACACTGAGAGCACACCCTTCCGAATGAAGATGTTTTAAATCCATTTGAGCCCCAAACACTTTCCTGAACCTTACATGGCCACAAAAAAACAAACAAAACAAACAAAAACAAAAAAGACCTCCTGGCGACCATAACATGGCGGCGGTGACATATCGGTAGAAAAGGTGTGATGTATTATTGTTAGGTTACAATTCAAAGGCTTGAGGGTATGTCCATAATACAAAGATAACCACTTTCACTTTCTTCTGCTTTTTAAAACATGTTTTCTCTAAGTTTTATACAAAAAAGAAAGACATACAAAAAGTTCATTTACAACAAAAAAGAAACAAGGCAATATGCTAGCTTTATTTACAGCCACTTCTTCTCTGATGTTGTTTTTTTTTAAGTAATGCATAGCAGATAAAAGAAGAGCATATCTTTGTAATCTTTTATCGACTGGTTCTGTGTGTGCTAAACCCCAGTTTATTTATACAGTGGGTTCACAAAAATGGAAAAAAAACAAATGACATTATACCATAATTTATCATAACTTACTCTTTTTTTCTTAATGAAAAGTGAATAATCTGCAGATAAGGCATCACTGCTTATTTGTGTGAGTGCAAGAGTGCACAGAGAAAGAGACGGGAGAGACATTAGTAGATGTGAGGAAGGAACTGAGGAGGCTGCTAGACCTGAGTAAAGAACATGCATAGATCTCCCTCAGGCTGGAAGGAGAGATGTGGTGCTCAGTAAGAGGAAGCTACAAAGGTAAGAAAAGGAAGAACAAAGTGAGAAGTGTAGGAAGAACATCTCGAAAAGTGTGCTGCTTGGGTTCATATCCAGCTCATGTCTTTTGCCGTTTCCTTCAACCACCTGTCTCAAACCTTCAATAAGATTCCTTCAATGTGGGAAATAAAAACAAAAAAACAAAACAAAACGTGGTGTTACTTGTTCATACTCAGTCCCCTGAACTGAAAAAATAAGATGTCGACTGGCAATCAATTTGAGTAAAATCTGAAGTAAATCTCTATACTTCTATATATACTGTAGGCATATATAGTATAAATACACTGACACAGACTTCTGAAGCATGTATGCTGTCTCAAAAGCCATACATCCATCTATATTTCTGTGTAAAAAAAAGGGAAAAAAAAGAAGAAAATTACATTAAACATTGCTTTATATATAGTGTCAACCCTCAGTGACATGGGGCATGCATCATTTTACATCAAAACTTTAAATCGAGTTTAAAGAACAGCTTGTAACGATCATTGGTGTCTCGCCTTCATCATACTCCATTATGTGTTGGTAAGCTTGCAGTGCGTCTGTCAGTGTATGAACAGTATGTGCATCTGTGCGTGTGTGCCTGTGTGTGTGTGTGTGTGTGTATATGTGTCCATAATCTTCATTTCATCCACCGCATTTCCACATTCAGTAACATTACACCTGCTGTTCCTTCTTTAAAAGTGGTCAATGAGCACGGAGACACAGTTGGCTCCCACCAGGTAGTTGGGGTCTCCAGGGAGAGACTTGTTCTGCCAGCTTTTTGGATCACCTGAGGACAGACAGACAGACAGGAAGGGGGGGGGGGGGGGGGGGGGGGGGGGGGGGGGGGGGTGGAGGAGGTGATATTAGCTGCTTTTTAATGTAAAATTCACACACGCTATTAACACCCAAACCTCTCTTTAACAGTCGTGAACTAGGGCTTTCATTTTAAAAGAGCGCTGCCTGCATAAGTTAATGATATTCATGGTTTGCGAGCCACGTTATGTGAATGTTTAAGGCCTACATCCAAGCACAGGAGCACAAGAGACTAGTAAAACCTTGCTCGTGTTTTTATTGAATGTCCCCAGACTCTTGTTGACTGCAAATTAAACCTTGGTCACTGTGAGGTCTGAGCGTAATTGCAATTATAAACATGCGCATCTGTGCCAAGTGGAATCAATCAAAGGAGGCAGAGCGAGCTCAGGAGCGGTCCGTCAATACAGCACTGACCACAGTGCACGTGACAGTGCACGTGCAGCCTCTTCACTGATACGATCACACTTTAAAGCTTCCTTCCAAAAGGAAAAAAAAAATGCTCCACTTTAGATATCAATTTGTGTCTGACATGCAAATATTGTTCATTTAAAAGATTAACTGCTGAACATCGCTGTCCATCCCTGGTGTGTGTGTGTGAGACTGCTGTCCACACTAGCTGTCATGTCCCAAAATTACACTCGTAGTAGCTGAAATGAGATTTCCGGTGAGCACAGAGGAGCTTTCCTCTAGTGTCAAACTCTGTGCATTAATCTCCACGGTGATGTTCAAACATCCAAGAGAAGCAGCAATAAGTAAAACACATTTTTTGCATGCACGGGGGGGGGGGCTTTAAACTGTCAGTCTTGTTCTAAAGACTAAGCGATAAGGATGAGATGAAAGTGACGATGACCAGACAACCATCTCTTGCTCGGGTAAATTAAAAGCAGAGGGGAAAAGCAACATTCATGACTCAGATGAAAGCCTTAATTTAAAGTTTTGAAGACTGATTTTTTTGTCACGCTGGCTTCTTCATGAGCAGGAAGCTCACATTACTGATTACTGTGGGCAGGCTGTGGCTCAGGAGGTATAGCAGGATGCAACTTACTCCCACTGGTCAGACCTGCGCTTGCATGGCAGGTATGAGCAGTCAAGCTGCGGTGCGTAAAGTGGTTTGAATAACAGCGCTGACTCTGAGTCTCAGGTTTAGTGCTTCTGCCTGCAGAGTTTACACCTGTTTGCCTTTTTTTGGAAGCTGTTAACACACCCCACCAACATTTTTCTTTCCTTTTTGAGTCCAGATATAACACAAAAACACTCATTTCAATAAACTTGCTGGCTGTTCATTGGCTCTGCACTCAAGCTGACTGCTTATGTACTCGAGACGTGCACAAAACAAGGCTTGCTAGCCAGCCATCAGTTCTGTCCTTTAGTCACGTTCACGTTCTTTCACACCCGGCTCACAGAGCGGCTGTAGCCCAGACACTAATAAAGGGCTGTATGCAAGTAATTCTTGACATTCATGATAATCAGAACATTAAATTTGATCCTAAAGAAGGCAGAGAGCCAAAATGCCGACCTTTAAAACTTCTAATAAAAAAAAACAAAAAAAAACCTCCATCTGAGTTATGAGTTTGTGGCTTTCGCTTCCTTTCTTTGATGCCAGTATGTGACTTTACAAGAAGAGGCGTCAATTTTCTTCCAGGACGGAAATCACAATTCCCCAGTCAAGTTGTAAGAAGTTATTCTGCGGTGGCTTGTATGTATGATAAAACAGTCCAAAAATCAAGTTTGCATAAAATAACAGAGAAAACAACAATTCTCACTTCTGGAAGCAGAAAAATTTTGCTTAAAGATGACAAAGAAAACTGTCAAAACAGTTGATTAATTACCTATTAAATCAAATCATTTTACCCTCACTGTATCCTTAAGTCACAATGAGCATGCATATATGAACAAATATAATACAGGTGTGTCCTAAAATGTGTGAAAGGAGGTCTCTGTTTTGTTTTTAACTGTCAAGAGTCACAAACAGAACAGGGGCCTCACTCATCAAAGTACAGCCCTTTAGCATCAACTGACTCTACATTCAGTGATTCGACTGTAATGCAGGAGTTCTGCTTTTAATTAGAAAAACAAAGGAGTTCTTCTAAATAGCAAAACTGTATCACACTGGCTATAATGTAAGTATAAGTTCAACACAGTGAGATGCCTGAATAGGAAAGGAAAAAAAAAAAAGCAGAGCAGAGATAAAAAGAAGGAGGCAACAAGAAGCAGAGACTTCTACACAGGAGTGGAAAAAAAGAGAAGCACAAAGCAAAGTGAGAAGAAAACCACAGAAGGGTACAGGGGGAGGCCGGAGAGTGGCCTCGCTTTACAATAAGAGGATTACGACGCAGCCCAATAATCCTCCCACAATTCAGCAGGACAACGGAGTGAGCTGACATCTCATTCAGCCTTCCATGTCTCATCCTTAAAATGAGGCTAATTAACAGCTAATCCTGACCACTGCCAAAATTACCACTGTTTTTGAAGACTGGATATGGGAAGGACAGTAAAGGAGAATTTAGCTCCTTCCCTCAGTTGTATTCAGCCCTTACTTTTCTTTGTATGCAGAAGTTTAACTTGTGTTCAGACTCTGGGGTCTTTCTTAGTTACTTTGCTCACTTACATTAAAGATTAAATAAAGCCCTGTTTGAAGTGGTTTATTTTTGTTTTAATTTCTCTTAATTTACGCAAGATTCCCTCTTTATATTGGATCTGTGTCCTAACTGCATTAATGATGAATCTGACAATGCTAACTACAGTATAAATATAGACGTCAGTATTCAAGAGAAATCTGCTTTGTGGCTTTACTTGCATTTTGATAATCTATGTACTTTTCGACCATCTAAAGCCAGATATAGACTGGGATATTAAATATAAAAGTTAACCGATGTAAACAACTGCAGCTTGGGCTTACTCTAAAACCAAACCCTGTGTTGCATGGTAGGCCTTCTAACTGTACAGTCTACATATGTTCAACTTGTAACTGTAGCCAAATGTATTGGAGCCCCGTAGTACAGTGAGGATGAATGCTGCTGCCTCTCCTCCTGCATTCGACAAGAGCTGTGAAGCTATTTGCATCCTTCTGGTTTCTTCTCTTTCCCTGATCCATTTCAACAACTGGAGTCTGACGTAAGTCTGAAAGAATTACTAGCACGAAAACTCATTTTTTTGCCACCTGAAAGCTGCCTTCAAATAGGAACACTTTGAAAAATGAAAGCTAAATTTAGAAAGATACAGTTTGACATCATAGCAAGATGTCTTTGTGTGGTTTTTGATTTTTATGCAGGATAATGACAGAAATTATGGTTTATGACAGTGTCCCAGTTTCCCGAAGCTCTATAAAAGCTGTTTGTTCTTCAGGTCAGGATTGGGCGGCTATGTGAGAAAAATGAATCTGAGCAGAGAAGCATGCACTGTACAGTAATTACACTTGATGAAGTTCAATTATTGGACAGCCAAGAATCCAGTGCATGAGTGCTAAATAAAATGAGAGGAGCTTGTTAAGATGACTCAGAGAAACCAAAGAGAAATGCTGCAGTTTTAGCATGTTAAAAGGAAAAAAGCAGTGGTACAGAAAAAGAGATTGTGTGGGTGAATCAGTAAAAATAATGAAAATGAATCCACCTAAAGCCAGAATTATGAAATAAGGCAGACCCCCCCCCGTTGATTCTCAAACATTGTGTGAGTGAATAAATTATCTGGTTGATTTTCTTTTTGGGTTTAATTTTTTGATTAAAAAAAAAAAGAAAAAAAGAGGAGAATCAAAACTAGGGGTAAAAGCTGATTAAAAACAGTGACCCCAAAACCCTCAGTTTGTCACAAAGCCAGCCCAAACGACCCCGGAAGAACAGGGAAAGCGCAGCATACCCGACGAGGAGTCGGAGGATTTTAGAGCAAAAGACCAACCATCAGGGGTCATTGACGCACAGTGAGGTAAGCGCAGCTCCACTGGCTTCAAGAACTTCAGGCCGTGGGGTCCACACATCACCAGAGGGCTGAGCAGGGTCTCTCCTGCAAATACAAACACACAGCAGGATTAGAAATTTTGTGACAAACCCACGCAGGTATGGAACATACTTTTTAATCCTAAGGTTTTTGATTTTGATTGATTTTATATCAACAAAAGTAAAGGTTTCTCATTTTGATTGTGCTCCCATCGATGCAAGACAAATTTAGATGCATATAAGACTATCTGGATTGGGTTTGAGAACAAGCTACACAATAAAATAATCTACAGATTTATTGTATCATCATTTTGTTTTGAGATGAAACTGAACTAATAAATCATCACCCTCTTAAAATAATAATAAGTCATTCATATTGGCCGTTATAAATGCCAGTACTGCTAGATCAGCAAATAGCCAATATTCACTGATAATATTACCCTGCCAATAAATTGGTCAGACTCTAACAATGTACATGATAATGGCTGCAACAGAGGTTAAAAAAAATCTTGCAATATTTCCTTTCTTTTGGCTCTGATTATTCTCTACCTGCTCCCGAGGGAATTATCTGCCTTCTTAGCTGCTGAATTCTTATCCACATTCACCACTAAGTCAGTGCCTGCCTGCAGTTTGGTGCTGAGCAGATAGCATGTGGAGGGTTTTATAGATGGTTCACCAGAAACAGCTGCCTGCTGAGTGAAACCTCACTGTAAAACTAAAAGCAGCTGCAGTTTCAGGTGCTAATTCTCTGGAAGTGCGTCACTAAAAAAATGAACCCTTCTACACTGTCACACAGTGTTCACATAATCATCGGTCAGATTGATACTATAAGAATAAAAACTATGGCAAGACTTTGCAGTTTTATGCCTCTGCCATTCAGTCAAGCAGCAGAGTTTACACCCACATCTGTCGAGATTCATATAATTAATGGAGCGAAGACTTTGAGGGAATTTAATAAAGTTAAGGTATTTATTGACTTGCATGGTTCCTGTGATTAACTGTCTTACAGAGGACCAATATAGAGTTTTATTACATGCGCAACAACAATCTCCTGAAGCTCAATAAGATGTGATAAAACTCCATGGGAATAAGTTCTCCTCCTCCTGTTTTTATCAGTAGGTGGGATATAAAGAAACCACCGTTCAATTCAATAAAAAAAAAAACTGGATTGAACTAATAAAAGCTTCATAATGCCGTCATCAGGAAGAGAGAGAACGGACTGTTTTCCAGAGGAGACTCAAAGTCACTCCTTGTGGTATGGCTTTGAACAGCAATATGGATATACAGCTGTAAATATGGACAACAGAAGAGCGTAACGCTTCCAGCCAAGCAAGACTGTCTTTAAACTGGCAGGAATATCCAAAATTAGTGACTGTCAGTTTAGGGCTGCTAGTTATAAAACATACGGACCATCTACCTCATTGACCAAGAACAAATTTAAAATGTTAAAATACAAAAAAATGACTTTCACATTAATAATTATTGATGTGAATTGATACAAAAACAACCAAACCTCGGGTCCCTTTATTTCTCAGCTTTTGATATCGTACCTTTCTCCTTGTCGAGTGGTGGCAGGATGCTGTTGTCTCGACAGACCTTGAAGTAAATCTCCTGCTCCACACCATCAGGGATGGCACCCTGTGGGATAATTATGCTGACACCTGTCTCAATGGAGCTCAGAACGCCACCGTTAGAATTGAAGATACCGCGAGCTGTTGCCACCACAGTGTGGCCTTCATCTTCATCTTCATCATCATCTAGGGCACTGGGGCTGGGAGACATGCAACATTAGTGTCACGCTGACATATTTTAACAGTAAACCTTTACTTTTACCTCTACTCAGACCAAGTTTCCTACCTCACAGGGATGGCCTTGGGCACGGCGTTGATGTTGTTCTGCTGGTATTTGGACCGGGGGTCCGCTGTGCGTGTGAAAGTGTCCAGGCCACTGTCATGGTCTGTGTTCTGGGGCTGTGGGGGTACCTGAGGCTTTACCGGACTTGAGCTCTGTGCCTGTTACAAATGCAAGAGGGTTAAATGAGCTATTTTACTCATTTACGCATTTTAGCAACACAGAAAAAAATGATATTGAGGTTTGAAGAAGTGAACTTGACACAGAGACATTACACAAAATGTTTAAAAAAAAAACAAACAACACACACACACACACACACACACACACACACACACACACACACACACACACACACACAAAGAAATAAATGAGAATAATACCATATGCCCCAAATTGCAAAAACACATTTCTGATGCAATCCTGAAATATTTTAGAAAACATTGGATCTGATTTCTTTGAGAATTTTCTTTATGCTTACTTAAGTTTTTGTTTTAAAAACTACATTCCCCTGTTCATGTTTTTAATGTGATATCAAAGCTGACAGCCAAAGTTACATCAAACGCACCATCAGGTTATTTGACTTTGAGTCAAACACATTGATTTTAAGTGTGCAGCCTAACTTGCACCATCATACATTTGATTCTGTGTGACCTCGGGTCAAAATCGGTTTACCTTGGGAGCACTCTCAGGCTTGTCATTGGACAGGAGGTTGTGGTTGAATTTAGGACTGTCAAACATGCGTGCAAAAGGTTTGGCAGAGGTGGTGTAGGGCTTGGGCACAAAGCGATTGTAGCTGGATGCTGGCAGAGCCCCGGAGCTAGTGACTGTCTTTGGAGGTTGTTCACTAGTGCCATTGACTGGAGACTTCTCAGGGAAACTCTTGTGAGGAAGAAAGTTGGTCTGGACCGTGTCCTCTCGAGCAGGAGGCTTGGCTGTAGAACAGTAATGCATGTCAGCCAAAAAGCTCCACAGTACAGTTTGCATACATGTTTTCCCTCAATCACAATCTGACTGCAGTCAATTTTACCATCAGCTGAGGGTTTGGGCAGTGTGGCTGGTGGCACCGATGGTGTCATCTGGGGAACTGGTTCGTATTTTTTCTCCAGTGGACTTGATTTCTCCACTGAGTCCATCCTAAGACACAAAATCAAAACCATAAACTAGATATAAATATGAAACCATAAAGGACAAGAAAGAAAGACACACAAATATCCAAAATGTGTGTAATGGAAAAATCTAACTTATCAGTGGGACTGAGCATCACCTGGGGAAGCTGTGGCTCGTTTGTGCTTGTAGTGGGGGTTTGTTGGAGCCAGCCTGCAGTCTGTCAAAGTAAGACAGCTGTTTCCTGTAGTAGTCCTCATCCTCATCAGGGTCGTAATGGTTGGAGCGCACAATGTCATCAGACGCTTTGGACTGAGGCTTCTGAGGCTCTGGGGCTCTGGAATGGTGTAACACAGTCCAGAAGGTAAAACAGGTGGCAGAGGTTAGAGCACAGCAGATGAAAAGAGTTTACAATATAAGACCAAAATTAAACTGTGTGAGAAATTTTTTAACAAATTTCCACTTACTCTCCACGTTACTGAACAGGCTTACCTAAAGGTCTTCTCTTGATCCAGGTTGCTCAGAGAATTTGCTTTAGGGATTACTCCACCAGCTTTCAAGGGTAAATCAGCTGCCTGAAGAAGAAAAAGCAATGAGCCTTATCAGTAATGTTTTCTTCTTCTAGGCTGCTAATTTCCTAAAAGTTCAAAGTAACTGTAGCAGACATTTTAAACATGTTTAATGCCAGTTTACCTTATTCCCAAATGAATCCCCGGCATCTCTGGCTCGATCCATGGACACAGATCGTTTGTTCTCAAACATTTTGACCCTTGTCAGTACTGACTGAGGCCGCATGGCAGGATCCTCCTCCTGCTGCTCATCTCTTCCAGACGCAGCTTTTGGAACATCAGCAGGTGAAGGTGAGGGAGTCTCTACTTTATGAATGATGGGGTTTTCAGAGTTCACAGGAGCAGGATCGTACTGCTGAGGTTTGTAGCCTTTCGGTTGCAATGCTGGGCCCTGGTTATAAGCAGGCCGCTGGGCAGCAGGTTCTGGTGAGCGGGAAGCTGAGGGGTATGTGCTCAAGTGAGAATCGGGGTCATAGTGCAGATCAGATGGTTGAGGGGGAGGTGGAAGATCATCGTAACGAACAGGTGCTGAACTTGTCGGTTTGCCATAGCGAGGCCGGCCGTCAAATCCCTGCTGAGGTGGCGGCTCGTCGTAGCGCAGAGGAGGGGTGTAATGAGAGTCAGGGCCGTCACCGTAAGGAGGACGGGAATCGTAGGCCTGGGTATTGGCAGTAGAGAACGGCTGGTTGTAGGGATTCCACGGTTGCTGGTCGTAGTGAGGCACACTGTTCTCATAGCTCTCATAGTTACGGTACTTTGGTTCCTGGTATCCACCTCCACTGCTGACACCACTGCTGCTGACGTCATACCGACTGGGTGGGTGGTCATAATCTCTGTATGGCTGCTGGTCAGGGTGATACCCCTGCTGAGGGCTGTACGTCACAGGCTTCATGCTGTGACCACCTCTTCCTGTGTTGTCTGTGCTGTATGGATCCTTCTGAAACATCTACCAACAAAGAACAACAAAGACAGGGGTTAACAACTTCACAGGCTCTGTTAACATAATCGCACAGATGTAAATTATGTGATACGCAAAACTGGACACACGCACACATAAGAAAAAACAAATCTGCAAAATGAATTGCAGAAGAGGAAACGAGAAGGGAAAGACCTGAAATAGAGAAACTGAGAAGGAGGAGTTACTAGTCAGATAATATATTAGATTTAACAGAAATTGCAGCACAGCCAAATGTTGCAGCTTAAAAAAAACCAAAACAATCATCACAACGTACCACTGCAACTCCAAAATAAACAGAGTTTAAATAAAGAAAGAATAAAGTTCTTGAAAGATACAACAAAACAATGGGATCCATTTTTCTCGTCTTTACTGAAAAGAAAAAAAAAAAAAATTCTGGCATGTAAAACAGCATCAAACTGCTCCCAATCATTTGAAAAACAATTTGTGGTTACTTCAGGCATGACGTGCAGATTTGCAGTAAATAAAACAGTAATGAAAAATGTCACCCACTGTCTTGGTGGAATCGTAAAGCAACATAAATGTACAGTATTTAACAACTGAAGCACATACTCCTTGTACAAAAGCACATTAGAAATCCTGACATTTAAGAAGAAACCATTAATTCTCCATCCACATCTGAACATCACTTCTGTTAAGATGTTATCATGGCCAATTGTAGCTACACGCAGGACAGTATGAATATAAAATGGCAGGAAAATTAATGGCTACTTTTACAAAGAAACAATCCATTCTGCACTGATAAATACAGCCCAAACAGATCTACTTCTAGAGGTTAACAGAGAACGAGGCAAACATACTGCAGCCATGCAAAGAAGATAAGCAACAGTCAGAGCTGCAGGATTTCCACTGCTCTTCTACATGTAGGCCTATCAGTGCAGCCATCAACCTCCAAGCCCACTGTTGTTTACCAGCATCTGCGCACGCATACACGCATACACACACACACACACACACACACAAACACACACACCCACCCATCTCTTTTGAGTAGCACTGGGGTCAGCAGACATGCAGGGTGGAAGGAGAGAGAGAGAGAAGCATGGGAGCAAGAGGAAGGTAGATAGACAGGCAGCAGTAGCAGCAGCACAGAAGTTCAGCCAGGTCAGACCGAGCTGAACTGAGCCGAGCCGGGCCGGGTCACGGAGCATCCAGTGACGATCAGATGGATACCTTTGGTTCTGAACTGGCCAGTCCAGACTGCAGAGGTTCTGGCGTGATGCTCTGAGGGGCTACCTCAGGGGTGGACCTCCTAAGTGAGCCAGCCTCTGGGATGGGGCTTGGCTGGCTGTAGAGAGCTGCAGGAGACTCATCAGAGCTCAGAGCCCCTACAGTTTTTACAGTAACGTCGACAGCAGGGGGCATTGTCTCAGCCTTGGGCTCAGGCTGCTGGGAGATGCTAGGGACGGCAGCGGCCTCTGCTTTCTGTGAAGTGGTTCAGAAATGTTTAATAACATGCGCTGACACACTATGGTGCAGTACAAGTGTTTCTACCTTCTCAGCCCCTCTACAGTGGTCTCTTTTTCATTTGCCCCTACATCTTACATTGATGCAAAAAGCCTATCACCCGCCGCCGCTTTTAACAGTAGCTACAGATCAACCAATAGCAGGTGAGGGTTAGGAATTAGGACAACTTTTCATGGTTAGAGGATACTAATTTGAGTTTAATTCTACAGTTACAATACAGTAAATTGTTTTCTCCCTTTTCATGTTCATTAACACATCATGAGACGACAAATGCTTAAGACTGAGATCACAACTGCCAATAGAGTAGTGATAAATACATTTCACAGGTACACTGGGTTAACACTGGCATTTCCAACATGCACATAATACTTTCTGGTGTCATATTGTCACAGTCCCAATCATAGGTAGAACAAAGGCAGAAGTGCACATAGGTGAATACTGGTACAGACACTTAGACAGAAGTTTTTTTTTTTTTTTCCCCCTCTCAGTGACATCAGGAACAGTCACACTAATAAGACAGCTTGTGGTAATACAGAGTGCAAGAGTAATAGTAAAAGGTATGAAGTTCTTCTCCTCTTCAAAAATAAAAAAAGACACACGCCCACAAACATCAGTCAAACACACACATAGAGGCAAATAGATAAATAAATATTATAATAAATATAGATATATTTATATATATATATATATATAATATTTATATATTACGATAAATACCTGGCCACAAAAGTTTTCATTTTTCCGTAGATATAATTTTATAACAGTAGATAGATTAACTGTAAATACAAAAAAGCGACCTCAATAGCGCCTCCAGAAAACCCTTCTAACGCACACTGCGTCCTCCAGACAACAGGGGAGACGAACAGGTCTCAGAAACGCTACCTGCTGCGGCACTGGTGCCTTGAAACCAGCTGGGTCGATGCGGTTCAGGGGGTCCGGCTGCACTGTGTGTGTGTAGCTGGCATAGCCAGAGGGCTCTTGGATGACAGGCGGGTCCTCACGGACAGGTTCAGAGGACCGGGTGATGGCGGGCTCCGTGGGCGGACCCACGTCGTCGTTCAGCGTTTCATCCAGCTCCTGGTCGGTGTAGGCTCCTCCCTCTGTGTCTGTGTCCTCATAGTCAGATGTGTGGCGACTGTCGGTGCTGTACATGGAATACTCACTGCCTGGGGCCGACAGGTAGGAAAGGCGGTCGTCATGGAGGTCGAGGTCATCATCACCGACTCCATCAGCCTATAAAATAAAGAAGAAAATGAGAACAGGAGTGAGATAAGACAAGCATCAGTTTACATGGGCTGTGTTTGTATGCGTGCGCACGTCTTACCTTGCCCTCTGAAACCCACACCAGCTGGTTCTGCTGCTGATGGATTATTTCTTTCAGTGCTCCAAACCAACCATCATTCATGCTGTTCAAGTTAATGGTTGCTGAATGCACAAAGAGGGAAGGGCAAAAATGAAAATCTCTCTACTCACATAATTATAAAAACCATTTATATCACTTATTGCTAGAAATTAAGTTTAACCATATAAATTAACACTCATTCTAGAATCATTATCATCCATAAATGCTCTGCCACTTTTGCATGTTAGAGCAGCATGACTCTGGAGTACAAACTTGATGCCAGTCATTTTCTCCACTTGAGACCCAGTTGTGAAATAAATAAATAAAAATCTGTAAAGGCAGACTGCCTTTACAGATTTTTATTCATTTTTTTCAAGTGTATGTGGGGAATTAATCTGATTTATTAAATTAAGAGGGGATACCAAGGGAAAAAAAAACCAAACAAAAAAGAAAGCTTCTTTTATCATGCATTTGTATGTATTCTGGCTTCACTTGTTTTCTAAATAAACATCCTGATTTTAAAGAGGTCTTAAAAGAGGTGCTACTGCGTAACGAGTGCTCATACAGATGACTTTTGTGAAGAATCTATGTTTAAACTGTAAAGACTGAATGGAAGCTGATGGCAAGACCTCAGTTTGTCTTCAACAGATGCTCCTCCAATATGGTTAGAGCACATCCTTTGACAGGGAGACCGCATGCTGATAAGAAGCCTGGGGGTCATACTTGTGAGGACTTTAACAGAACAGGGTCAGGCACAACAAGTGCAGTGTTGCGACAGCGCCCGGCACTGCAGCACTCACTTGTCAACTGTGTGAAATTTGTCTTTGCTCCCTGTGAAACCTCTCCCACTTAAACACTCCACTCCTCCAGCCCTGTGATGAACCCTTCTATCTCCCCCTGGACTCACTGGTGAAGAGGTGGTGGTTGTTCTTTCTTAACTTGAGGGCTCGTTCATAAAGCTTTCTTGCGCTCTTCCTAGACTCGGGGCACAGCCGGGTCCTCATGTTCTTGATGCCCTGCTTGGTGTCTGGGTTGAGAAACACCACAATTGGATACCACTGAGCGTAGTTCAGACGGTCCACTGCATTCGGGGTTATATCCAGCACTGCATGCTTGTCCTTCAGGTACAGAAAACACAAAAAAAAAAAGTGCTTATTTCTCTCATTTACCAAGGATTGATTCTTCATAAAGTAAGATTTGGTGAATCACATAATTAATTGTTCCAATTTTTAACATATTTCATTAAGCAATCTTGAGTTTACCTCATTACTTTACATTATTTCCTTAACACCAGATGGCAGCAGTGAGCTGTGCATGATATTGTGTTTCCTTACAACGCTTTTTAAATCACCAAAACAAATCGATCAAAAGACGTTTATATATCATCTTTCTTTCCTAATTTCACATCAGTACATGTGTATATTAAGTTTCACTCACTCGATCAATGATCTGTTTAATGGTGTGCAGGCGGATGATGCCAGAGCTCTTCTGGTCTGTTCCTGCATCTCTGGGTTCACTCTCTGTGGAAGACAAATGGACACTGCATCACATCAACAAAGGAGATCGACAACAATAAACACAGGCTGTGCCCCAATTAGACATCTTTGTAGCGTGCAGTTGTCGACTCCCATAAATAGAGCAGTTTAATACAGAATGATAATCTTTGTACAGGAGAGGACAAGTGTACGTTTATACAAACAGCTACATAAACACAAAATCAGGACCGCAGCCAATTCATGCAACAGTCATTACATATTTGGGTAGGTTTAGGGAATGAAATCCAGCGTTAAAATGTGTGTGTGCAAGTGCATGTAGCAGTTTAAAATCACGGTGCAGGAAATGTGTTACGTGAGGAATACTGACATTAAGTAAGCACATACAATAGCAAGAGGGTCATTTGGGATTAATGAGACTGAGGTGCCATTATAAGCCTCGGGGGTTTTAAGCAAGGATGTAAAGAGAGGTTTAGAATTTAAACAAAGAGAAGAAAATGCTTCCTGCCTAGAAATACAAGGTTCAGAAATGGGCAGTCATCTCACCACAGGAGGTTCAATACATAGTAAGGACTCAAACATGGGACCATCTAATAGGATCTACGATGTGCAATCACTGGTCTTAACGATCAAAAAAAAACCTCAGTTTTATTAAAGGGCAAATAGACACAGCCATTCATGCAGAGGTTCAAGCATATGCAGCAATGTTAAAAAGTAAATGTGAATCAATATTTTTGTAATTTTAAAGGTGATTTCTGCCAGTAACTGCCAGAGACAGCAATCCATTTTCAGTCCGTTCAAGTCATTTTCTGTGATGGACACATGCATAGAAAAAAGACGCTGAAAAGAACCACTGTGTGTGTGTGTGTGTGTGTATATATATATATATATATAAACTTGAATCCAATTATAGAGTAAAGTCTATAAAATAAAGCCTTAATGGTTGAGCAGTTTTTATCTTTAACTGCGACTTCCAGTGAAAGGAGACCTGTTCTGCTTTTCCTCATTTTCTGTTACAAATGCTGACCTCAACATTTGAAACTTTGCTGGTGTTTAACATGAGCATTTGTGCAGGGCAAAAGCTCAGACTGTAGACCGTTCTAAATGCTCCATTTCTAATTTTTCTTCTCTTAGCCCTGTATGTCAGTGAGAGGGGATATCCTCTCATTTCAGGCACACAGCTCTGGCTGATGACCCATTATATAATAAATAAGGAACTGTGAATCATGCAGAGCTACTCTTGCAGAATCCAAGAATAAAAATATGGAGCTGGAAATGAGCATAATAACAGGTCCACTTCGATACCGTGTCTGAACTTCCATATTTATTTGTAATGTCATTTCATTAGCTGATTCTCTAGCAAGATAACTTTCTACGGGGTGGGGTTGCAAGCCCCACGCCCAACCCTCCTCCTTTAACATCTGGGCTTGGGACCGGCCAAACTAGCTGTGAAGGACTGAAGTCGCATAGCTGCTCTATGTGCCAATTGGCATAGCAGGAACTAAGTCTAAGGGAAAAGGTAATGTAATTAATGGGCAAAAAGAAGGTGAGGAAATAAATAAAAGTACAAATATAAGTCAGTGCTCTTACTCAAGTAAATCCTGGTCTTCATTTATTCTTTCTGTGATTATGATTATTATTATTACTATGGTTATTATCAGTATTTGTACATGAGGTTTGTCAATTTTTTTAATACCAGCTCAGTCTCCACTGCATGTTAAACTGCACGGCTTGTCATGCAGCCTTGCTGTTGTCATTCAACATGAAATCTGCATTTAGGGGGAGAATAGCACTAAATTTAATTATAAAAATGTAGCCGTGTGCAGAAAGTATACTTTTTGTCATTTACTAGCATGTGCTAATCTCTTCTGCAACTTAGGATGAGAAAAGTTATCACAATGACACACAGCACCACAGAGGTTTTAGCTGTGCAGACTCTTTAACATTAAAGCGTTTATTCTTCACATTTTAATTAAACGGAGACATGCACTACAAAGCTGTGAGTCAGTACGATATAACATTTCTTTTGTCTCCAGGTCTCCTGTGTCAACTTTTAAAAGACTGTGCGTCACAGCTGAAATATAATAGGAGAATTACTCCCAAATGTGATGACAAAAGAAAATTAAATAAAGTGCTATTCCCTTATATGCATAAACCAGACAATAGCTGTTTAAACATCTACGGAGTAGGGAACTAGCCACCAAACACTAATTTATAGATTATCTGCCATTGACTGAATTAAATAAAAGAAATAAAATTTGATGCACTAAGTGAACATACTTTCCCCTCCTTGTTGCTGATGTGTTTCTGAAAAGAAAACAGTTACACAAACATCACTGAGTTGTGCAAATTAACATCAACGAACGGCAACACTTTATGTGGGTGTGTACTGAATGTGTGTTTGGGCACACCAGCACTGGTATGTGCCGTTGTGCACTTCAGGAGTATTAAAATGAAAACTGCACATTAAAAGATGTTTGAAATTTCTACAAGTAAGAAGAGGTGGATGAGGAGTGTTTAGCTCTGCTTGGAATATGAACGAGTGAAAGATAAACAGAGGAAATGGAAGCGGCAGGAGGAATAAACACAGCCTGGCAAACCTGACTAACAGGCTTACTAAAAAGAATAGGTAGTAGTAGGAGGAGGTCATCTAATAAAAAACTAATTTAATGGGCAAATATTTTGGTAAAAAAAAAAAAAAAAAAATCTGGACTGTGTGCTGTGAATAATGGCTATTTTAATCCCCCAATTCTCAGATGAAAAACTGTAGACAGCCTTTTTTATTCTTCTCATAAACAAAATCTTCATATCCTGAACAGGAACTTTATTGTACACTACAGTGGTTCTAAAAAGCAGTGGGGGCTCAGTAAGGATGATCACACTTTGGACCCAACAGTGAGTTTAACATCTACTGGCTACTAATCACCCCTGTGAGTACTGCATGCTGAGATTAAGCGGCTTTCAGCTTTAGCAAAGTGTGATGGTAAATTGAGTGTATGGACTAAATAAAACACACACAAATAAACATGAACACTGGACAGAAGGGTACTTAATTACTTACTTGCTAGCTCAAACACGTCTGGCACCTCCCGGGCCAGTTTCTCTCGGGCCACGTCTGCTATCGGCCCAAAGATAACCACAGGCCTCAGGAACCCAGCTGTATCAGAACATCATATCACCAGAGGTTAGCATGAAGTAAAAACTTACAAACATGGCACATGTCTCAGGGTACACATATATTATACTAGCCCACTGAGATAACTGGTACACACCAAACTATCCAAGCTGCTAGTACCATAACCTACCCTGCTAGTATTTTTCAGTGTTTACAAGGGAAAACCTACGTACTCTACCTCACAACCCTGAAATTAGCTTTCTCCTAAAATAAGGTACAAAATAAAGCACAGTAAAGATGAAAGCCTCCAGTTTATTGCTGTAACTGCCTCTGTACTCTTACCTTCCCTCAGCACTACCCTCTCATAGGCAGGGAACTTCGTCTGAACTGGTTGGGCTGAGAGGTCCTCCCTGCTTTTCCGCAAATTCCTTTTAGAACTCCGCAATCCTCTGAATCTCCAGAAGTCTGCTCTGTCGCCCCCAGGTGTTTTAGGAAGGGTGTACTGCACACTGGATAACTGCTCAGCTCTGGACAGAGAAGAAAAAAGGTACACAGGTAGCCATAAGAGCTTTTAGGCATTGAGCATTAAACTTTACCCTGACTGGAGAGAAAAGTCATGTAATTTACTCTTACTGTAACACCACTGTAGAGCACTGAGTACCTGGTTAGCCGATTATCATGTGAATATGGATCTGCCATCACAGACTAAATTATACAGTAAACTGTGTAATAGAAGCTAAAGTGACATTTGTCAGTCTCATTAAAAGCCCTATTTGTAAAACTAACTCAACCATTTGAGATACGAGTTAAGCTGAGTAAGGCAGCAGGCCTAGGTGATCAGTGGTGGGGCTAATAAGAGGATTTATTTCCTGAATTGTGACAAATGTGTGAAATGCAGTAGACCAAATAAATAATTGGAAAGCATTGGGAATCTTTCTTTGCTTTCTCAGATTTATATTGCTTCTATTCCTCTGCCTACCCATTCATCAAATACCAGAACAAACAGTACAGGCATCAATGTATACCATCAAACATCTTTTACCTATTCTTGTTGGGGATTATGCCTCTTTCCACTTCCTGGTGGTTCTTGCCAATACGGATAGCGAGCCAGGAGCCTAATTTGCCATTGTAGAGCGTGTCTACCACACGGAAAACCTCTCCCTTGTTAAAGCTCAGCCCATACGGTGACTCTTTTTCATATTCAAAATGTGTCCGAATGTAGAACGAGTCACCTACGTCTGATTCCACTATCCTCCGATACACTGAAGCCAAAGCAGATAATTACAGAGAGAATTAGTTTTGATGTACAATTTTTATGCTTTGTGTTTACACTACAACACATTACTTAATGTTGTTGTCACTCACCATCCTTTTTCTTCTGAGCCAAAATAGTAACTTCTTCTCCTTTTGGAAGATCAAGCAGAAAAAGCACAGCCTCTTCCCGGATGATGTTAGCAAAGTCCACGTTGTTCACCTGCAGAAGAAGAAGAAATTAACTCACTGAGGGACAAATCCTAATATTACTTTTAATCACAGCTGTTATATGCTTAAAAGAAGATCCAGAAATCTACTGGATTAAAGTTTACTCTGCTCAACTTTGAGTAACTTTATTTCTAGACCACAACTCATCTGATTTCTTAAAGGATAAAAGTAACTGAAGGAAAAAAACGACACAAGCAGAGGAAAGTATTTCCCTTTCAACTGAGCAGCCACCCCCTCTTCTCCTGCTGCTGTCCTTAAAACAATAACTACTGTTTATTGACTGTGCTTGAGGGGCAGCGGGGGAACCAGAAACACATGGACTGAGTCACTGAACCACAGAAAGACACCTT
This sequence comes from Archocentrus centrarchus, assembly GCF_007364275.1. Classification (NCBI taxonomy): domain Eukaryota; kingdom Metazoa; phylum Chordata; class Actinopteri; order Cichliformes; family Cichlidae; genus Archocentrus; species Archocentrus centrarchus. Next base: position 14,133,718 of record NC_044348.1, read on the forward strand.
TATCCTTCCCAGAAACAGAAGGGCTTGACGTCTTTATCTCCAGCTAACACACCATGACCGAGGGGAAGCCACCTAAAGCTGGAAAACAATGTCCTGGAAGTCTCTGAGATGTGTTTGTGCAGCAGGGAAAACACAGACACATAAGGAGGTCTACAGTGTAGAGTGGGAGGAATATAAGACATTGCTTATTCATTAAGAAAAGCAGATAGCATAATGTTTTAACAGATAAACAGCTTCTAAATATTTATTTGTTCCCTAGCGTCTGTTGCACAGTGCACAGTAAAACTGCACGGCTTCACAGCAGGTGTCACGCTGCTGTATAAACATGTCAGAATAGATCCAACTGTGACATCAAGAGGGTTTCCATCATCTCATCAACAATGTTACTCTAGTGTTCAGTGAAACAGACAGTCGACTGTTCCGAGGTCAGAGTGCAAGAATGACCTCTATTGTGTGTCTTCACATTGGAAACAAGGGGAGTTTTGACATGAAGCAGGGCCTGAGAATGACTCACAGACTGATAGATACATTGTACTGTACTCCCAAGGTCTCCCTGTGCAGAAGCAAATCTATTGTGGCCATGGATTGCATAGTTTTGCCAAATATCTAAGTTAGTGTGGGCAGCTATGGCTTGTCTATTTTAACAACACCAGATGTTCTTTTCACTCTCGAACATGTGACATGGCAAAAATAGCAACAGTCAGAACAAAAAAAAAAAAATATGAAAAGAATATCTTATAATCCATCTTACATGGCATTGAAATGATCCATGTCTGATGTTAATATTTTTCTATGAACCACTCAACTGCACACAACTCCCCCCATCCAAAATCTGGTACAGTACATGGCCAAAACATCAGATTTCTTAAAGAAAAAAGGTAGTTGTGCAAACCAGAATTCTCTTAATCTATCAACACTTTCCAGAACACAAGTAAATGTCAACTGCAGGTAAATAAACAGTCATATTGCTGAGGTGAAGGAGTGTTGCATACCCTGAGAATCTGGTCTCCCTCTTCCAGCCCCTCCTTGGCTGCAGGACTGTCTTCCAAAACTCCTGCCACAAAAATTCCCACATCGTTCCCCCCTGCTAACCGCAGACCGACACTCTCTCCCTTCTTGAACTTGACCAGCTTCATACTTGGTCTGCAGGAAAACACAGGTAGACAGACAAAGTTAAGTAAAAAGGTCAGCAAATCATGGGTTTAAAAACAATCATCCTAAGAGACACAAAAAAAGCCAGTTATTCAAGCAAATATAACAGGGCATAACCACAAAGCCAAAGCAGAGGTTGAGTTTCTACACGAATCTGAACTCAAATTTGAGGATGTGACACAACAGTTCATCCAGTTTTTTGAATAATAAAAAAAGAAAGAAAATAACAGTATATGATGCACTCAATTTGGAAGACATCATCTAGAATATTTACCTGAGAATGCTGTCATCGTGAGCGGCACTGGGCACAGGGGCATCAGATGGGCTCACAGGCAGGTCCACGTCAGGCTGACCAGGCTGTGCATAAACTGGCTTTGGTTCTGGCACAAATACAAACACCCCAAGTAAATGATAAAGCCAAGTGGGAGATAACAATGTGAAACCAACTGTAAAAATGAAAGAACCTGACTTTGTTAAACTACAGCAGTATGAAGACTGAACCTAAAGGTATTAGGCCTTAGGCTGAAGGGGCATCTTCACAGAGAGCGATTCGGTCATTGTATATGGCTCTGTAGATGACAGCTGGTCACTAGTGGACTTTCCTGGTATATCGCTTCCTGAGTGAACGTCCCTTTCGTCTAAAAGGAGCATCCACTTCTATTACTGAACCATTGCTATGGTCAAACCACTGCCTCACCAAACTTTGTGCGACTGTCCTATTTCCACCCTAACAGCACCTGAAAACATCCACCCCCCCCCCCCACACACACACACTTGCTTTTTTATAGCAGCTCCTGATCTCATCTGCTCCCATAAAAACTTAAAAAAAAAACAAAAAACAGAACATCAGTGGTGTAGTAGCTCACCCGGCTCATAAGCCATCATAATTCACAGGTTACCTTAATGAGTGAAGTACAGAAATAGTTATAAATTTTGCTGTCACTAACTGGCTGTATTGCATGCATGACTTTGACTCCACTGAGAAGTCAAAGTCAAGGAGGTTTGCAAACAGTCAGGATGAGTTTATCTCATTTCACTAAAATCTGACCAATACAGCGATTCTTGTGAAGCAAGTAAAACAACAAATATGACCTTGAGCACTATTTGGATGAAGCTCCATTTGATGACCACTGTGTTCGAATTTTACTAAAATCTGACCAATACTCTAGAAGGGAGAGTGACTCTTGTGAACTGTGGCAGGATGGACAGACAGACGCATAAGTTCATTGGTACTTCAGCAGGACGAGCTCTGAGGACTGGATCTTCAGATGACAAGTTAAAGTACAGGGTATCCACATATATTTTTAGTATACTTTAAGTATATTTTTAGTATAATCAGTTATAGTATGACCAAAATATATATACAGTGCTGTGTGTGCCCTTGCTGTTGATGTACTGCAGAACAAGCCTTCCTATTTATGCTAAGGGCGGCCGTTGACATGTTTCATATGATGCGCCGTGGCAGCAGTTTGTTTTCAGCTTGAGTTAATATCTGCTTGCCTTAAGACTTAAACCATACTTCGCTGTATTAAAGGTTTTGACAGAGACAGCTATATAAGGTGGTGAAAGAAACAAGCACGAGAGACTACACTACTCGCTAATGATGACGGGAGGTTTCTTTACCAGGCAGTGGTGGTAACTGTTTGTCATCTCTGGAGCTGGCTTGGTCGCTGGTCTGTGACAGGACATCATCAGAGTTTTTGACTGGTGTGGACACGGACCCCAGTTTGGATATGCGATCCTCATCTCGACTTCGATGGCTGCAATAAAAAAAATTTTTAAAAAAAGTGAATTTAGTACACATGGATAGTCAAAGATATAAGCAAGGGAATTTAAAGCCGGCAGTTCTGACGTGTTAATGCATTTAATAAATTAAAGCAACATTTTTTCGAGTGTGTTTAAGAATGACGTCATGTGTTGACTATTTGATGGTTGTTTCATCCTGTGCTGACATTACCAGGAAGACACGGACACTAATAGCGCTGACATTAGTCTACCTCATAAGAGAACATGGACAAAAGAAATTAATGGATAGACAATACAGAATTAAAACAAGGATGTGTGGCTCTGTCAAAAAGACCCTGCACATCTGCTATCAGTTAAAAGCTGTGTGTTCTTTGCAGTGGAGCATTTTCTTTTTTTTATATTGTGTGGTCTGTATTGCAGTATGAAGGCAAAGAAACGGATTAAAATGGGTGAATGGAAGCAGGCAAAGCTTATAAATGTTTTAGTTTTCCTGGCGATTGATACAAATTCATATTTTATAGACTACACACTAACACTGGCTATGAAGGCACGTAGTCAGGCACAGAGAGAAAAACCCGACTGAAGCTCCCAGTGAAAACTCTTTAGTTGGGATATGTTTCAGTCCAAGTTCCTGTTTAACCGGGGTAAAATAAATAAGAGAAAACGGTGTGTCTGAGTCTAACAAGTCATGTCCAAGAGGCTAGAAAGGGCTCTGCTGCTTAAAAACAATGGTTGAATTCCAATCTGATCACATGACTGCCTGCTGGCACAGTACTTGAGCTGTATTCAGAAGCTTTTGTACAAGAGCATGAAGGTGCAGGCTGTGCCACCAGCTCAGACTATACAGCTCCTCTCATGCCTGCCCCTTCAATTTAGCTTTCACAGTACAAAAATATACACACTGGAGTCACTAATATGCATACAATAAAACTCAGTAAAACACAAAGTGAATACATGTACATCCATATACGCACAAATGACTGATCCTCAGAGTAAAACCTATTGGCTGTGCAGCATGCAGCATTTATTTGCAATAGTTTCCACCACAGTTTGGCCTTTTCTAAGCCCACAAATTTGTCCAGCAGTTGTCACGACAATTCAGTATCACAAATGTACTCTTTCAGTGCAATTAAACCTCCCCGAGGACAAATAACATAACTGTAATTGGAGAAAGAGAAGAACAGAGTGCATTTAATGAATGAATGAGGAGTGTGAGAAGAGGAAGAAAAAGAAAGAGACAAAGTGAGCAATAGCAGGGGACAGAGAGGGAGAGAGAGTGGAGTGGCCTAAATCTCTGCTGCTCCTTGCCGCAGAATGGTGCTAAAAAAGGCGTCACACTGACAAACACCATTTGACAGAACCCTCTGTTCAACCCCCTCACTTACAAATTTTATAGTATGGGTACAGGCAAAATAACAGCAAAAAAAAAAAAGGGCGACGCAGAAAAAGTGAAGAAACAGGAGAGAAGTGGCTGCTCAGTCAGTGAGATTCTCCACACTGCAAAACAATCCCTTTATCTATAATTAACAAGCCTCACATTATTTACAGGAAAAAGAAAAAAGAAAAAAAGAAATGCACTCAGTGACGCTGACTAGATACACTGACATATTTCAGAGAAACAAATAAAATATCCCCAACAGGAATTATAAACTAGAAACCAAATAATTAAACATAACAATAAGAAGAACTACAAAAAGATTTTCAAAAGAAAACTATAATTACTCACACAAGTGCATCTGCAAGTTGAACCATTATCTATTAAAGGATTTTATCTTAATTCCTTGACAGACAACACTGGGAGCCCTTTGCCGGGGCACAAAGTGTACTCGAGCTCACAGAGAGACACTTGATGAAGGGCTTTTTTGATGATCTGTTGGCCACAAAAACCTGGACCAGTGTTGTGTCCTAGAGAAAAGAATGCCAGCACCACACACGCCAATCAGGTTCAGCGAACCATCTGGTCTGGGGCAAAGCACTGTGGGAAGTATGTCAAATTCCTTTCACCGCTCCTAAAAACACTCCCTTACATCACCGTGTAGTGACAGTCAGATCCACTCACTTGGTAAATCACGGCCACATGAGAAGCAGGTGTCACTCCTCTTATGACAATTTCTACGTTTATCAGATTCATGAGTCATACAAAAGGGTACATAAAAATGTGTTTTTTACTAAGATATGCATAAAATTTTTGAACATGAAGATGAAGGTATGATAACAGAATAAGCAGCCAAAACATTAGAGTGATAAAAACTCAAAACAAAGAGTGTAAAAGAGTATAGTCACTTGCATTGGAAGTAATCTCAGCAAAAGGTGAACCTGCCCTCATTGCTCCTCAGTCTGACAGTGTAATAAGCCAGACACACAGACAAGCAGCAGCATAGAGAACAAAACATCTTGAAAATATCTCAACAGCGGTTTAAGGATGTTGGTGTAACTGTAATCTTGAGGCTACTTTCATTGGTTTGGTTTTTAAATTGAGATTTGAGGAATTCACCCTCTTTTTTTTCATTTGCACTCATATGTCGCATAGATCATCCTGACAAAGAACCTTTAGTCAGTTATCTATCTAGCTGCAAATAAGGTCTTTGCAGCATTTTTAGTTTGTATGTCAGCCTACTGTATCTGCAACCAAAGCCCATGCAAGAATAATAAAAGGGAGGTTTGATATGAAACAGTGACAGTTCAGTCTGGAACTAGTCCTGGAGGGCCCTGATTCAACACCCACCCCTACTTCACAGTTAGACACAAAAAGATTTTACTGTGGACCATCTTAAGAAGCCAGTAACATGTTCTCATTACAGTCGGTGGCAGAAACAGCATGGGTCTGTTTCCTAATGTTACAAGTCTGTTTATCCAACCATTCCTGTTTGAGTAACAGGATTAAAATCTGCAACAGCTAATTACCTCTTCTCATTCAATGTACAAGTTCCACACCCACTGAGAGAACCTGTAGTCACGCTTATGTCCTGTGCTAAATCTCTTTATCCATCTATAGGCCAGCTGCAAAAAACAAACAAACATATGCAGCCTAAATGACACTAAAGACTGACAACATACTGAACACTCCAACTGGCAATAAGAAAAAGCAAGACAAAGAGGCAGTATAGCATTAAATTAATATCAAGAATACATAGCGTGTAAAGAGGGTATGCAGAGTTTTTAAAGGGGCTGTAATTATTAAAGTGTGTCTTACATTTCATGTATACCCAATTTAAAAGGTTCAATGACAAAACTACTTTAAAGAGTAATGGCAACAAGGTTCAAAATCAGGTCTGTGTTTATTATTAAATGCAGCCTAGTATACTTTAAAAGCAATGCATCAATCTACCAGTAGATCAATCCCTATTCCCTTCCTCAGCTCTTTCCCAGAAAAATCCATTACTGGAAATTATTGATGTTTTCAGAGGAACTGTGATGGTTTGTGTATGTTAAGTCTTGAACAAGATATATGAGTTTGGAGAGGATGGCTGACAGTATGTCCTGTCACCAGATTTACAGTCGGATGCGTGTGTGTGTTTGCGCGCGTGTGTGTACCTACCTGCCATTGCTGATCTGCCGCGGTGAGTGGCGGAGATGGTCGGCTGTTTCAGGCCTGTCAGGTGAACGGGATCGACTTCCTTTCCCATGGGATCGATTGGAATGGTCTGATGTCAGTGAATGTATCTCTGAAATGTCTGTGAAATATGAGGTAAAGTATGGATTGCCATTTTATCAATAAATGAAATAAATCCACATTTGAGATTCTGAGATAGTAGTTGTAGAGTACACCAAATGGTGTTTTGAAATGTGGCCTATAAATAAACCTACAGTCACACAACTTCTGCAATCAAATGTTAGCTGCGTGCAACGAGCACACGCCCGTTGTCTCACCATCTCTGTCGGAGTTATTGGCTGACGGGATGCTGTCATCAAGGTCAGGAATGTTGAGCAGCGTGGCTCGCTCATCTCTCTGCACTACCATCTTCAGCTTGCCCTTTGACCTCTCAATCAGCTTCTTGGCATCTATCAGTGATAGGTTCTCTGTAACCGTGCCATTGATCTGCCAGAGGAAGGGGAACAAGTCAGCACAAGAACTAAACACGCACGCCATCTTCACTGCACAGTTTTTCTGTGGAGCCTACAGTGTACTCTGATCATTAAGTGATCACAGCAAAGATTAAGATTACAGCTTTAATACGAAGACATTGGGAAGCTATAAACACATTAAATCTGTCTATAACATACAGATGTGAAAATACGCTTCATAGACTACACATATTAATGCAAAACGACTGTATGTATTATTTATATATATATATATATATATATATATATATATATATATATATATATATATATATATATATATATATATATACACACACACACTACTTGATATAGTATTTTGTCCTGTAATTACATTTCAACTAGAAAATGACAAGTTTTTCTCAGTAAAACTGAAACATTAAACTGGATTTGAACAAGCATTTGTTTGACGAGGAGGAGAATTTATCTAAAGGCTGAGTGGATTAAAGAAAAATTAAAGGAATAATGGAACATGTTGTATTTCTGCTGGTGAGCCTGAATAATAATGAACTGTGGCCGCACTCTGCGAGCCACTTTCAGCAGTTTGTGAAAACTTCAAGTTAAAAAGGACACCCAATAAATCCTCTCCTCTTACTCATCCATCAATGAAATGACAAATATTTACAGTCATCTTTTTTTTTCTTTTTTTTTAACCAGTGGACTTTCCAGTTATTGTTCTTTAACCACTCTGAAAACTTCCATCTCAGGCCAGTATTCATGAAAAAACTCTTTCCTCTCACCTTAAGTACAACATCTCCCTCCTGAATGTTTCCATCTCTGGCTGCAAGGCTCTCCGGAGAGATGTCCTTCACAAAGATATGGCTGGCCAGCCGCAGTCCATATTCTGTTTTTAGAGGTGATTAAGCAACACAATGTCATATTTACAGGATAGTTTCCAAGCAGCAAATAAAATTAGCAAGCAATTAAAAATGTGATAAACCTTCCTGTGAATATCAGTAAAGCTGAGAAACTTGCCCATTCAATAATTTGACTTTTATGTAAATTGGATGGATCCACAAAAAAACAAGTCAGCTTTTTGACTGATTACACATCATATTTACCCACCCTCGTTTTTGCGGGACTTTACAAGAGTGACCTTGGCTGGCCTGGGTGGAGCAGAAGAGGCTTGTGATCGGCGATCGGAGCGTGGCGAGATGCTCCTCTCCCGCGAGGCACTGTGATCCCGCCTCCCACTGCTGCTACGCTCACGATCGTGACGCCTGCCAGTGCCCGTGCCTCCACTTGCACCCGCATAGGCACTTTGTCCACCACGTCCACTGCGGTGGTCATAAGCATCAACCTCATCACTGTCCTCCTCCTCGTGCTCAGACATCGTCTCCCTGTCCCCGGGCCGCGACACTGGGATTTGGACTTTCCTTTTCCTGCGAATAGTCTTGAAAACGAGAATATTTGAGACGTTAGAAACATGTTACAGTAAGTCAGACCCTGGCTCACTGACCCCGATTCATGTAAGCAGATACTGCATAATCACTGTTGTACTTACTATCTTTGCATTTTTGCCACTCTTTCGAAGTTGCTGAACAGCATAGGCATGCTCTACATTGTCCATAGAGACTGCATTGACCATCACCACCCGATCATTTTCTCTGGGGAGAGGGAAAAAAAAAAATAACTAACTGCAGAAAAATGAGCCTACATTATGTATATTACGACAGCTCACACATGTATACTGCTGCTGAAAATATTATTACAAATTAAATAAAGACAATACAGTCAACACTTACTGTAGCAGACCCTCTGCAGGACCTCCTTTCAGCACATCAGATATCACAATGGATGTTTCACCACTCTGGAAATGAGGGTTGTCTCGCCCACCCGAGATGGCAATGCCAAATCCAAATCCTGGGGCCTATGAAAACAGAAATACACACCAAGATTGACTAATAAGGCATAATTTGCAGATATAACGGTATCAGAGTTTGCTGTAAGCAATTGACAACTTAAGCTAATGGGTAGGGTTGTGGGATGTTGACCAAAGTGGCAAAGTATCATGTCTACAGTGAAACACTGGGTGGGTGGTGAGGTTGATTGGGCTCAGTGTTATCACAACTGTGAGCCATTAGTGTTGTTCTGGATCTGCTAACAGTCTGTCTTTAGACAATTATCTGCAAAAACTGCTTAAATTAAAAAAAAATATATTTATTTTTTCTTGAATTGCAGTTTTCCCAATAGGCTTCCACAGAGAAGGGCAGTTCTGTTTTTGCCTTCACATCAAGGGAGCTTGGCATGTGATGTAAACAGCTAATCTTACAACCACAACAATACAGGACAGCTGCAAGGCTGAGAACCACAGATCACACTGGGTGCTCCTTTAGCCTCAATAAAGCTGCTACTAATTAGATTACAGCAAGCAGGCCGGTCTAGACAGGTGCTCTAGACAATCCCACGACATTGCAGCATCAACTAACAAGAGTTTAAGGTCTCAAAGCAAAGTACATTCAGACATTCAGCCTCTAGAGAGTATACTCTTATCTAGGGGAATATGACTTTGATAGTTAGCCTAATGATGTGGATTGTGCCAGAGGGGATAGTCAGTGATTCATCAATCTGACAATAGCGACACAGGTTAGGAGGCTCAATTTATCATAATTACAGGACAAAAAGCACATACAAAAACAATGATCTCCTTCTGCCTCTAGTGCTGTATTAAAGAGAAGAGCATATTGCCAACAGGAAGGAAGTGAAATGAAGTAGTGAGGAAGTCGATGCTGATTTTTTGTCTTCCTTAGCCTTGTTTCCTGCCATCTGGATTCCCTGACTATTGTTTCACTACTACACATCCTGCTGCTACAGCTGGGCGACTCAGCAGAGAGAAACAGGCATGGACAGGCAGAGGACAGAAAGCAGCAGGGAGGGAAAAGCAAAAAACACAGAAGACATACTACAGGATCTGCATGTCAGAGACAGGCAGAGAGGGAGAATGACAAAAGAGGAGAAAGGGAAGAGTGGATTAAAGAGCTGTAAACACTTACCCTGTGAAGGGTAACTGTATGCTGTTCCCATATGACCGTTTCCTCCATCGCTGCACTCTGTAAAGCAAGAGATGAAAGGGAAAGAATCAATTCTGCAGCCTGTTAATTAGTTACATGTGTACACTCATGTCTACACTTTGGTAGACAATGTGTAAGACAGGTTTTGCACTAACTCTGTGGCATTTTCTTAGGCTGTACTTAGTTAGCAGTGGTGTACTCGGCAGGTAAGATCATCTACTGACTGAAGGGTCGGTGGTCTTATCACCAGCATGTGTCAGAATGTCTCTGGCCAAGATACTGAACCCCACACTGGCCCCAATGCATCCAAAGAGCTTAAAGCGCATAGAACAAAGCACTGCATGAAAGTGTGTGGAAAAGAGGGAATGTGGCTTACAGTGTAAAAGCACTACAATTAATCTGAGAAAATGTGTAATACTAAAGGACAAGATATATTGCAGTTGTTCCCCTTTAACCTACACAAGGAGGGCAGACTACTCTGAAAAGTGTGCACATCAGTATCTATGAGGCTTACTTTAGAGTTTGACATTATTTCACCCAGCTAAACTGAAGACAACATCTACTGGATTTAAAATACATTTATATACAGATATAGAGAGCATAAATTGCAGGTGCAAATAACATTTCCATATTCTGTTCCCTTTGAGCAGATGGAGTGGTTGTTTGGTTACCAGCAAGGTAACCTCTCTTGCTTATTTGCATGACTAAGTCCTGGAGTGCCAAAAGTCTACATGTGAAAAGATTATGAATGACAGCAGCATGAGTAAAGCGCTGGCAGAGACTAACTGAGGCCTCAAAGATTGAGTGAGCATTCCTATATTATTCCTGGCTGGGTTAACTCTGAGAGCTGAGGCAACCAAGGTATTTAGCTGCTCATTTGTACTGCTGTGCTGGATTAATCTGATTCCAGGCAGGCGTATTTTGCCTTTACTTATTCTCAAATTTAGTTATATCATGCATTTTTTTCTCTCATTTTACTTTTACTTATCATGTTTCACATTAATTCTCCACATGAATGATGGGAAATGCCTTAGAACTAAGAGAGTGAAACTATTAGACTGTAATATTGCAGCTATTATTGAGTCAAACAGATACTCTTCAGTTTGTTTATCAAACAGGACTGTTTATTTAAACTCCCACAGTGCTATGGATCGAGTTTAAATTACAGCCTCCCTCCAGCTGATGAAGCAACAATGCTGTCATGTCTCCCTGCCTGCAGGGAGTAATGGTACAGCTGTCTGTGGCAGAGTGCTCAGTGCAGTCCACTGTGGAAGTAGAGAGCAAAAAAAGCCCCACACCACCACACATGGAAGGGTGCTCATTTACTACACCTTCTTTAATCAGCCTTTAAAGAAAGAAAAAAAAAAAACAAAAATCACACCATGTCATCTGTCCACCCAGTCATCGTGATAATCCCACTGCCGCACCCCGTCATCATCGCATAATCCCCAAACCATCTCACCCATTATCTTCAACACCATCACGGTCATTACTGTCATCACCGTCCCTTATCCTAAACATACAGTTTACAAAAGGTGTCAACTGCATGTGACCGAGAGCCTTCTGATAAAGATGAGCGTCTGGTGTTTGCTGACATGCCTCCCATAATACTGTAGCTAAATATGAAGAAAGAAGATAGATGCTAGATACCTACATTTGCCTAAATATGATCTGCTCAAAGACAGAGACAAGAAAACCCTTTTGAATTACCAAGGTTATATTTGGGCTCACTGCAGCAAGCTGCAGAGTAACAGCCTGAGCATTTTTACCTGCACAGCATTTTGAACTGAAATCTGTGCTGATTAATCTTACTGATAGTCAAGTACCTTATCAAGCAAAAAGTGAAAATTTGCAAGATTAAATACTCAAAATTATAGTGATGTTTTAAGGCAGGATGTTTCTGTAATCACTAACCTATGCTGCTCTTACTGCAGGTCTCCCAGACTGTGTTTGAGGCCAGTCATTCCCATTTATTCCTCTGAACTCAACGCCAATGAATCATTTGGCCCAAATCTTTAGAATACACAGCTAACCCCTTGAACCCAATTTCCATCACAGCTCTGTGTGTATGTTATTTATGTCGATAATTGGCGCAGAGGGCTTGGGTGTCCCCACCATCCCTCCTTCCCCTCCTGTCTGCCTGTACAATTCCCACAGAAATACCACTATTGTGTGAGAGGCCTTGACCCATTTAACCACAGCCCCCCCACCCCCCCAAACACACACACACACACACACACACACACACACATTCCTAAACACATCCATTCCTCTAACGTGTTTTGTGATATATCCGTCCATCCATTCATTCATCCAACAGTCCAGGCAGACAGGCAGAGTGGGGCTACGCTATGAAAACACAACAATGTGCTGTGGTCATGTGACCAGGCGGTCAGGCAGGCAGGTGGCCTTGTCCTTGAACTGTGGGTTGGACTGATATGCAGGGAGAGGGAGGAGCAACAGGAGGGTAGTATGCCTGGGGGCTGCGTACAACTTCAATATACAGTATTGACAGGGTACATTAAACCACAGGCAGGTGACAGTAAGTGGTGAGTGTATGAGTCACGAGAGGCAACAGGTTAATTACAAGACTCACGAGAAAAATTGGAAATTTACAGATAATTGCCTGGTTTTAATTAAATTCCAATTTAACATGTGAGTGGGGGCAGCATGAGAGAAGGCGTGCTTTTCGATTATACTGCACACATGTAGCATGGCAGCTGGACCTTCAATCACATCACAAACATGAAGTTTACATTAAAGATGGTTAAGGAGAGAGAACCCTCTTAGTCTACTTATAACATTTACCCTATTGAAACTACAACTAGGCCTCTCAGATGAGATTACTGCAGTAATTAAACACTGTAATATGAAGTCCCGATTAACAGCCTGGCTGATTGAGTCTGTGATATAAGTAGGATGGAAAGCAGGCAGCAATAAAGCTTAAGGAAAACTGGGATAAGGTTAAATGGAAGCACTAAATGAGGGAAAAAATAACCAGCATATTTAAAGCAAAGGATCTATTAAGAGACATCAAAAGAACAACAAACAGCTAATTAATGTGTTTTTGGACAAGGGGAGTGAGTATGGTCTTATTTTGTGTAAAACAAATAATAACAGAGAGGAATTTTCTGTGTGGAAAAGATTTATCAAGCTCTAGCTCTGTGTCAAAAGATAATTCAGTGATCTCATATTTTATTACAGGAATTTTTGCGATCATGCAAAAAAGGATCACAGAACACGTGGGGCAAAAACAAATATGAGTGCAAACGTGTTTCGTTTTCTGGAGTAAAACAATATTAAAAAACACAGACAGGAACAACGGATGAGGTTTATCTCTGAAGTCACAGAGCTGCGTGAAACAATGGCGTGCTTGATGTTGCACAAACTGACGGCAGCCTAGTGTATTTGTACAGCCATATTAGTCAGGCTTGAGCCCTGGCCAGCGAGGCCTAAGGCTGAGAAACAAAGAGCAGCCATCAAACTACACACATGTGTATTTGTCTGTGCACACACACACAAACACACACCCACCAGCCATGATCTAACACTACAGGGCCTCTTTGTTCAAGCTACAGCCATGCCTGCTTGGCCTTGCTTGGCCCACCATAACGCAAAGTCCAGTACAGATGATAACAGCTCACTCAGGCTCTTCAAAGGTACAGACTAATCCAGTTCTTTGGGGCATACTGATGAACTGACTGGAATGAAATGAATGATGAAGAGGGCAATAATGACCTGCTGCAGAAAGAAATGATAAATAGGGTCAGGACAGGCATACAAGTTTTCATCACATGCATTTCAGTTCCTATAGTCTTCAAATGTGTGCACATTCATGGAGACTCAAAACTGTGCACGCGCAATTCCAGCGCATTTAAAAATATGTATTCTGTGTAAACAAATACAAGCATTCAGCTGGAAACATCCACTAATGTAGTCATACCCCAGGTGGTGGCACTGACTACACAATAAGTAAGAAAAAAAAAGACGTGCATTCAAACACAGGCTTAATTATCTATCACCTTTACTCGTTTAATCCACTTACCATGAAAGAATCGTGACAAAGCAGAAGGTGACCATGAGGTCATCTTATGAGTAACATCATGGGTTAAGGGGAGGTTTCCAAGGAGAACAACACAAGCTCTTTATCAGTTTTCACCAATGAAACTGTTGTCCGGTAACCTATTACTCACCACCTCCCTTCATCTACCTTCCCTTCATTTGAACCACAGCAATGCTTTATAAAGAAGGCGTATCAAAGTCCAAGATGCTGTTTTTGACAGAAACCCACAGGGTGAAAACGTGGGACGAGTAAAGAAGAAAAAGAGAAAAGAAGTGGTCAGCACTGCCCTTTCTGCCACTGAGTGAGAACAACTCATTATTCACATTAAGTTATTCAGAGGTCCAAAAAGAAAAACCGTACTACCGCCTAGCAGAAGTCAGTGTCTACATGACAACGAGTGCAAAGCAAATTCCTGCAAAGTTTAGGTTGCTATGCCTGCTCCTCTCTGATAGCCTGAGGCAGGATGTAGCCAAGCACAGCCACGGCACCCACAGGAAAACAGTCCACTTCCTGTTTGCAGGAAATAGCTCCAGCTTCCAGAGAAATCACTGAGCAAACTATTAAAAACTATCCCTAGTATAGAGCTATCTCACAACGTGAACCCTCACAGCTCAAAGAGAGGGAATGTTAGAGGGGGAGTGGCCAGTGCATGAAGACCAGAAGGCTATTTATCTCACTGTGATTTTAATCAAATATACCAGGGTCACATTGCTGTTACTAGCAGACCCTTTTGTCATGCTGCTCAGCTGTACTGCAGAAAGAAAATAATGAACAGAAAGAGCTATGAGTTTGTTTGTTTTTGTAAATAATTCTGTAAGCACTGGAATATGGAGACTGAATAAGGGTACGGTAGATGGGATGCACTGATGTGTGTGAACTTCTGGGCTGATACTACTATTTAAAAGATGAAGTTTTCTAACAGCAGCATTTCTGTTTCATTTTGTTCTTCTTATTCATTTCTCCTTCTCAGCTAGGGAAGATAAGAAATATTCATTATAAAAATACAACATTGCTGTTTTTACCTGCCATGACACCATCTTTAAACATCTAGCCTGCACAAAACTCATGTAACACAGCAGATAAACAGCTGCTGTCAGTATTTGTCATCTTATTTGATCATAGGCTGATATCAGCTGACACCAATGTTTAGCTGATTTATCAATGCATCGAGTACAATAGAGAATGATAGTAAAATGAATACACTGGTAACTTCAACAGGATCATCACCCTTTTACCAAAAACTCCCTTCACTGGGGCATTTATATCCATGGAAGCCATATCTCTCCGATTAATAGACCCGAAAAAAAGAATGAAGCAGCAGTGCACACACGACACACACGCTCCTTCCGGAGGGCGAACACTCAACAGCAAACAAATGCGATGTGCAAGCCTTAGTGGTATGCTTTTACATCCTGTCTTTCAGATTAATGTCTACTGTGCAGCTCCATGAAGAGCACATTTAATAACAACCCCAACAAAATGACTGCCGTCACCTTCAGTGGTAAACAGATGAATTCAGCAGTAGCGATTTTTAGGGCAGGTTGTTACTATGATGGGAGGAGAGAGGGCGTGCAGATGAAGGCAAGTAGCCAATAGGCAGATGACGATGACGACGATGATGCAGAGCCTGTCAACGATGATGTACGGTTGTGCTGACATGCTCAAATATGCTCGAGTTAATTAGTTTCAAATAGCAGCTCTACTCTGTCACACAGCTCCTTGGAGAGAGAGAGAGAGAGAGAGAGAAAAACTCACCATCGGGACTCTCCTCAATGCAGCAGACAAGACACACACACACACACACACACACACACACACACACACACACACACACACACACACACACACACACCTCTGACTAAAAATTATCTGACAGAGTCACTGCTAGAATAGTGAGGGTAGGAATAAAATACAAAACCTATAATCCAGGCTTTTGGATTAAAACGTTAATCTGAGCCATGCTTCTCTATGAAGTCTACCGCTGCTGTCTCATGAAAACAGAGAGTGGGATGGATGGATGGATGGATGGATGGATGGATGGATGGATGGATGGATGGATGGATGGATGGATGGATGGATCCTCTTGTCAGCAAGAATGGCTCTTACAGTAAACTACCAAACTACTAAGACTCAGATGAAAGAAGCTGGGAATAGCCATGCAGATGTCTGTTTCTCAACTCCTGAGGATGTGTGCCAACTAGGAAAGGACCAGTTGAACTTTTAACCATATCTGATTCAGAATTAGATTTTGTGAGAAGATCTTGTCAGTTAATTGAGTTATAGCCTCTGTAAAGCAATTGCTCATCCAGACCATTAATACAGAAACACTTAGCTTTTAACTAGATTAAACAGGTGACTGCACTGACTTCTTTAATATGAGGCATAATGTCCATTTGCAGCTTATATTAGTGTATCAATCTCAAACCATGATTGCAGTGTTGTTGTCCCCCCCCCCACTGTGCCAGGTGCAAGCTCTGCTTATTGTCACTGACTACAGTGCAGCACCACAGAGCTGATGTGCAGTGGGCTGTTCACTGACCGAAACACACAGCTAGGCTAGGCTAGCATCTCATATGCAGCTTGTCCAGCAGCAAAGTCATCTCAGCCCAACCACACTAATTGTTCTCTGCCTAGAGAGACAGGAAGTGTTGAGGTCATAGAGGAGAACAGTAACTTCTGGTGGGATCCTGCCTTTCTATTTTATGTTTAGTTTAAGCTGTGGGTTGTCTGTCTTAATGGAAGGGTTGTCTCCTTCCATTAAACATCAAATTACTTGTCAAAAAGGGTTAAAGTTTGACATCTTGAGAGGAAACTGTTTAATGAGTCGACCTCTTCACTGCATTTAACAGCCAGTTTTATCAGCAGTCATTAGTTTATCACACTAAACTATTTGCGGGTATCTGTACATGTGGGCTGGTAACACGGAGAGCAGATAAGGGGAGCATCCTGAAGGCTGTAAGGTCACATACAGGAGGTGAAAACATTTTGTTTTTCCACTGTGAACTGTATCCAGAAAACACAAACAACCACTACTGCGCTTTACTTTTGTGATGGGGGAAACAAACCGTCAGCCAAAGAATGATAACCAGATCCAGCGCTTGAATTTTGAATTCAGCCAATAACCAAACACACAACAATCAGTTTTCCCACCCTGCCCCTCCCTTCCCACACATACACACATTACAGGAATGCAGATAAGGATACGAGGCTCTCACTCAACTTGATTCTCATTCCAAACGGTTTCCCTCACATTAGGCTCGGCAGCTTTCTGCCATAACCGCCCTCTCCACTTCATTCGCACTTCTTTCTTGTTTTTCTTTTAACACTCAATGAGCACAAAACGAAAACTGACACAGATCAACACAAATGAATGTAATGTGAATGGAACTGGTGTGATTTAATATCAGGGAATCAAAATAAATCAGTATTAGTGGCTGTAGAAGGAAAAAAAAAACATATTTTGGTAGAAAAAAAAAGCATGTAACACAGACCAGAAGACATGTGCTGCAATGTAACTGATACATGGTGTCTTAGAGGTGTGATTAATTAAGTACTTCAGAGGCTGCAGTTTTGTTTGGACAAATTACTAAATACTTAATTACTCTTATTAAACTGAACAGGACTACCAATGATAACGGACCATAAGTTCAACAAGGCAGTTAACCTTTAGTGTGCACAGATGTTTTGTTTTTAGGTTTTTTGGGTGGGGATGTGAGGGTTTCCAATAGCCCCAGTTACCCTTTTGTGCATTTAAGTAGGTGTGGGCAATAAATTGAATATACTCGATGTTTTGAAGCTTGTTCTTTTTTTTTTTTTTTTTTCTCCTTTCTTTCTTCAATTGAGACACAAAAAAAAGGTTCACACACTTCCACCCAAATAGACGGCTTTTCTGTGCAAGTGTGTGCAGAGCTGGGTGCATAGACAATGTAAAAGATGGATGTAGCTTTTGGATCTGAAACGTGAAGCCAACGAGGAAGTGCCTTAAACCTGTGGTTGCCAAAAAGACTTCTGGCCCTCAGTAAACATTTTCCTAACTGAGTTTGCGGGCTCAGTCACTCAACTTGGATTATACTGAATAAAACATGGAGTGCAATTTTTAAATTATGGTCATATTAAGTTTCAGAAAAGTGTATTATTCAGATTAACGACTTGTGATTTTAATTAGCCACTGAGTGTGCAGTTTCACAATCAGAGCTGCCCCTTGCTTGTCACATCCAGTTGTAAAACACCAAGATGGCAGCCATGGAAATGCTCAACTTGGGGCTTCAGAAACAGGACTTCAGAAACCAATGGGTCACGTCACGTCACGGTCCATCTTTTTTACTGTTTATGGCTGGGCGGCTACCTCCCCCATCACCCTAAAGCACACTGTTAGCAACTTGATAAGAGGATTAAACAAAAATTATCATTCCGGTTTTCGAAAAGAGAAAAAAATGCAGAGTAAACAGCAATTACACAATTAGCCCACATTCTCTTCTCTCCAAATCTGATATCAGCAAATAACTGTAATTTTAAGTTGTGTGCTATGAAGTGCAACTTTCTCTAGTCTGTGTGTCTTGCTAACATACACGGCTTATTTGTGTTTTGCTTGCTTGCCAGAAACGTCCAGAGCTGTGTTGTGTGGTTAGTGCCTGACAAAAGAGTGAAATACAACCCTTTAAATCTTTTGATAGTCAATCAATCAAGGTTTAGTTGCAACTCTTGACTACTAAGATGGAAAAGTGAGGAAGAAAACAGTGGATTGACATTTACAGTTAATATGTTGATTGGTTGATGGACACGCATGTCTCAGGAAATCAAAAGCATCAAGGATTCTCCCAGGCCACAGTAAAAACTAAAAATGTTAAAGAAAGGAAGATTTTAGGGGGAGCATCAGGGTGTCAAGTGTGGTTATAGAGCTACAGTAAATGGTTTACACATTTTCACCATTTCGTATGCAAGTATAAAACTGCTCCAAAAGACACAACAACAAACCATAAATAAGAATGTTTAATGGGCTTCAGCTATATCAGCTATCATACTTATGTGACTGCATACATGCACTGTGTGCAAAGGGTTAAACTGAGCATTTACAAAGTTATTTAGAGGAGCTGTGACTGCTTGATGTCTGCCTTTTCTTGGCTTTTAATCAACACTGAAATAATATTAAAATAAGTATCATTCTGGATGTACAATTTCAAGTCCAAACCATTCTATCTAACACACAAGTCAAAGTAAGTATAGCAGGCTGTTTCATGGACAAAAACCAAGCAGCAGAATTCAAAGGGTGTCCATGTTACGCTCTGAATCCTGACAAAACATAACATTAGTATTCCTGGTGTATGTAAATTATGGTTCCTGCTTCACACTGTGGGTGGATGTCACTACACAGGCAAGAAGGCACACATATTTACACACACATTAAACACAGGAGTGACTCAGCAAGGGGCCTTTCCACTCCACTCATGCCACTCCAGTTTTAGAAACCAAAATGAGCTGCAAACAGCACAGACCCCTGAAGCAGAGTATTATATTAAGAATTTTAATGTTCTGAAATATTTTACACAGAGCTATAAACATAATGCCTTTCACATTGCAAACACGTTGCACATTTTCAAACTACGCAACTCCAAACCACAACTCATAGTGAACGGAGTCACATGATGTCATAAAACAAGAGGCCCAACCCACTCAATGGCATTCCCAAGCTTTCTGAGGACTTTGCTACAATAGGCATGTTGTGGGGCAGAATCTATAGTGAATTAATGAGAGCACCCACTTTCCCAGCACTTAACTGGCAACACAATTACCGTTCAACAAAGTGATGGGAGACTGGGAGGGGTGAGTGTGTTCTTCATCAAGATTTACAACTACAGAAAGACAATAAAACCGAAAATTACTTCAAGAGAACAAAAAGAAATATTGAGCTTATCACTGCACTGCATCTAATTAGAATATGCAAATATGTAATAGAAGCCTTATTTTACTCTTCAGTAACGTACATACAATAACTGACTGGTGTAGGTCATTTATGTACTATTAATATTATCTGTATCTATGAACCTTTGTGTTGTTATTTGCTAAAAATTAGACATTCATATCTACTAAGGGAGCATGTTCTCCCCTCATGGAGCCTAACATGTTGCACATTTTTAACCATAGCCCAGAACAGGTAATTCAAATGGTGGTGTAGAGCAGTGGTCCTCAACATGTGGGGCAGGGCACAAAGCCACTGCAGGTGAGACATGGATGACCAATGGAAAAAATATGAAGTGAAACTAAGTTGAATGAACATGAATACAAAAAAAGCATGTGACCTTCATTTAACTAAAATTCAACTTGAGCCCTTTTTTTGTTATTCAGGATTGACAGAAATTGTGGCGCAATTCACGTTTTTTTTTTTTTTTTTTAAACAAATGTTCTTCTGATACACTCCACAACTGATGTGCATTGCTGGGGACTCTAGGAAGTGCAGCTTGGAGTGCAAAACATCTGAGGAGTGACTAAGCATCTGAGCGCACCTAATCCAGGTAGAGTTAAAGCAGTTGGTATGTTACATTAAGCCGAGAGGAAAAGCTTTATCTCACAGTATTTGACTAACAAAATGTATTGTGCGTGTGCTTCAGGGAGCAATAAACACTTCCTTACAACTACATTAGGGGTGTGGCAACTCGGCAACTACAGCATGTCTCTAAAATGGCTGCAGGCAATCAAAACAGAGAAATGAACAAGCACAAGCTGTAGCTAAAAAGACCTGCCCACAATCATATAAAGCTGGGGATGCACAAGTGTATCAACTAGTATAAACCTTACCACCAGCAATCAGTCTTTTGACACTAGTCGGTCTTAATCGGGTGTGTTGCATCACTTTTGTGTTGAATAAATGTGTTGGATATTTATGGCCATTCAAAGATGGTCTAATAAAGGGCTGAAACCAACCATGTGACCAGAGTTAGAGGTGTGTCAGGTTAGGTTGACACAGCAGCCAGCAGCAGCACATGTGCTAACATTTGGGCTACTGCAGCAATACAGACCAGTACTTAGAAGTGTGAGTGAGATAAATGACAAAAATGACAACACAAAATGTTTTCGAAAACTCAAACGACAGCGTTGCCGAACAGATGCAGCTCAAGCCTCAAAAGAAAGGGGACACTTCTGTAAAGAAGGGACAGAGGAAGTCAGTAGTGTCAAGACATTTTAGCTGTTTAAAGTCCGACAAAGAAGCAGAGCAGCACACACTGCAAACTGTGTCAGTAGCATTCCCACAAAGGCAGGTAACACCACAAATCATTGTTAATCATACTAAGCAGTGCCATCCTTTAGACTACGCACAATGCAAAACTACACAGCCCCAGACTCTTCTCCCATACATCCCAAAAACAAAGAGAGACAGTGATTTCACAAATGTAACAGCCAACTTCATTGTAAAAGATGTAATGCCAGCAGGCATGGTCAAAAATGTTGGATTTAAGCAGCTGATTAAGTACCTAACTCTCATTACCAACCTGCCATAAACATTTCTGTCAGACAGCAGTTTCCCAACTATACAGAGTGCAGAGAGACAGCTGAACTAACACACTCGATTTGTGGTCAAGTCGCACATTTGATCCATATTCACAGCCCACTTCACTGAGATACTAGTGCACTTCTTGGGCCTTTTTAAAAATTTGTATTATTTAGTCTTTGCCTTGGAGTGTAAGTGGACCCCAACTGAATGAATATGTCACTTTGTTTATGCTCTCTTTTGTTTACATGTGCAAGTTTCTTGAATTTGTACTGAGGATATATATATATATATATATATATATATATATATATATATATATTGATTATTGTCCATTTATTTGCAAGGTTGTTTCCCAACAATTTATAACAGTTTTGAATCTATACAAAAGACATGATACAATATAGCTTGAGATTTTATTTTGTATTAATATCTCTTTATTTGGGACTGACCAAAGAATTTAGTTTTCCATTTGTACTCCTCTGTAACACTTGAAGCTTTTGACTGGTCAGAATTAAGATTTTAGTCTATTCTATATTCCCATGTTATTAATTTAAAATGTATTTAAAACTGTAAAATGTTCTACAGTACATTTGTTCATCTTCTGACATCAGCCCTGAATTTCACAATTAGTGCATCCCTATCTAACACGTTACAGTATTTTACACAGTTAACCAATCGTGCTGTTCTGTAAACACTGCAAATTGGAAATGTCTCATCACAGCAATACAACTGCTATGTATGAGCATCTGAAGCTAAAGCATTTCAGAGGGTAACAGCGGCAGCAAGCAGTCCTGTTTCCTTTTAGTCCTTACTCAGGCATGACACATTGTTATCAGCAGCACGCAGAATGTGTTGGAAGTTAGCTGTAGATTGTTGTCACAGCCCGCAAATCGTTTCAAATTCAGTTATTTTCCTCGGATTTGCCTGGGATTATCTTAACTGCATATTACTCCAGTGATGAAATGAATCGGTTTCATTTGAAGTTTTTAAGTCAAGCGCTTTGTTAAAAACACTGATTCTCCAGTTCAGGGAAAGGAGCTATTTTTGAATTTGACCGAGCATCTGGCATAATTAAGCGCCTGCGGCACTTGTTCGCTTTGCTCATGTATTAAAACACAAACATGTCTGTTAATTTATCATGCCATTCTTTTTATCTTCATTATATCAGATGGCAAAAACAGCTGTTCACAAACACCAAACAAATGAATAATAAATACATACATTTCTTCTTTTTTTGCATGCTACATATTCATTGTATAAGACAAAGTAATCAATTACTGGCACTATTAGTATCACTGCTTAATGAACACTTATTTATAGATGTGCATGACAACACATTCCAATGATCTCAAAGTGCCACTGCACTAAAAAATGTTTACTTCCAATTGTGTATTTACAAACAATGTACGCATACACGTAACACGCCCACACACACACACGCCAATCGTTATAGTACGATAACACAGCAGGAATGTGAAAATTACAAGATGATCAATGAATAAAATACTGTATTGACACTTTTTTAAAAATGAATTTTGGGTAACCCTTAAAATAATCAATATGTTGGTTCTTCACTAAGTGAAGAAAACAACAATGCTTCCCACACAGACTTCACTTTGATGGGGTGCCAAGGTATAGTTACATCTGGTCAATCATATTTGATCACTCACTTCGCTGTGATTTTTATCTTTATATATTTTTTGTGTATCCGAGAATGACACTCTCTGCAATCAGTTTACTAGTGCTCTTATTTTGAGGTTCAGAAACTCCTAACCAACCAGCCCTGGCTCTTCCAATCTTTTTTTTTTTTTTTTTTAACTTTCCCAACGACCTGATTTGCTAGCCAGGTTGCTACTGTGGTGGTCCTCCACATCTTTATACATGCACATCTTCTTTGAGCTGCTTCAACAGAGAAGATCTCATCTTACAATCAGACAGACACCAACTCAGCTGGTGATGATAGTGCTGATTCTGCACTGGCGAGCCGCTGTGAGCTGGAGGGTCACTCTAATCTGCAGCAGGTTAAAAAAATAAAACAAACTGGTTATTTTGCCACTATGGTGAGCCCACTGAGGTTTACAGAGCAGAACGAGGACTTCCATAGCCAGCTGCAGCCCACGTTGGTGGAGTCTGTCAGCAGGACGGGAGACGCACTCGAGAGGCAGCGGATTATATTTCTCCTTTTTAGTTTGTTTTAAATCAAAAAGGGAACTCGGGAATTCAAATATTTGAAGACTCAAAACTTATAAAAGGTATTTTTTAACAATTAATTCAGGACAGTACACATGTGGACATGTACATGTAAAAGAATCTAAATGTGGGAAACACTGCAGTCCTACTATTACACTACTACTATATTACACCTAGAACCATGTAGAAAGTCATGATTTCAGTGAGGTGCATTAAGTTGTTTCCTTTATCATTATAAAAATTGCTTTGTAGTTCTGCCTGCCACCAGGTTTGATGATAATGGTTAATGATGATGAATGACAGGCTCTTGTCTACGACATGGTGTTGGGGTCAAATTGCTTGATTGTCACATCACACATACACCACTGGGAGAGTGGAGAACAGCAGTCACAGCTGAGGATTAGGCAATGAATATATAATGCCAATTTTGAGCTACTGTGTCACTAGATATGTGTTGATATTAGCCTATTGTATGAATGCAGAGCCTCTTTTATCCAAACAGTTTGCAAAAAAAAAAAAAAAAAGCAAATTCATGAGGATCAAGTCTGACATCTGATTATTCCTTATTTTTAGCTAAAGCTGCAGACAGTGTCTTCCATAGGCTGACAACTGTTTGCCAAATAGAAAGGACAGTGCAGCACTCCCAACACCGTGGAAGATAAGCAAATGAATGCACGACAGGCAGAGACAGAAAGAGAAAGAGAGACGGGGCAAGAGAGGGAGTGTGTGTGTGTGTGTGTGTGTAGGCATGTAGGGCAGCAAGCCTTGGGATGAATCTGTTCCAGTCTCTTTCTCTCTCCCCTAACCAGCTGAGCCACGGCTGCCACATGCACTCTCTCTTGTACCTCCCCTCTTCCTCTCTTGCTCTCAGTCTGTCTCACGCACACACACACACGCACACGCACACAAAACACCCAGTGTCAAATCCCTTATGCCTGTAGCGGGAATGATAAATCCCTGCGGAGTCCTGCCCTGCACTGCCCTGCCAGAAAGGATGCAGGGCTGGTTTGGAGTGGTCCTTACTTGGCTCGATGCACTTTATGGTAAGGATCAAGAAAATAGCAATGAGCAATACTAAAGATATTTCAATCCAGTTCCATCAAGAGTATCAGCAGGTAAGAGACAGGTGGTGAATTATTTTATTACTACAGCTCAAGATAAAGTTAAAACGGCGAATGAAGCATTAATCCCATCCCAGTCTGTCTTCCAGAGGTAGCTTTGTGACATTTAGACTGAACATTACAACTCATAACAGAAGCGAGGTCTGGACTTCCTGGGCAGACTCCTGCTATGATCTTTTTGCATGAAACGACATGCTTGTACAACATCACACAGACACAAAACATGTTTAGTTTTCAGCCCAGTCAGCCACAAGAGTGAGCCACAACAAAACAACTGCCTCACCAAACTCCTAAAGCTTACTGACCACTGCTAAAATTAATTTATCATGTTTACTTAACTCCAACTTAATGCATCTTGTTTTAAACTATTTTTGGTGGAAGGAGAAATTTAGCAAGAGTTTACACCACACCCCCCGCTACTGCAGAAAATCAGAGACATGGAACAATGACATCCAAGGACATGGTGTGCTTGTAAATATAAGAATTAACAAGCAGTGTGAGTGGTATGCCACATAACTATTTTTTTTTTGTGTGTGTGTATTTCTTTTCCACATGGAATTACTGGTCATTAATCTGTTGTACAGTATTTTCATAACATCCATCTAAAGACAGAGCACAATGCCAACCTCAATGAATTAAACAAAATGTGTGGACTGTTTTGCAAAACTACTGCTAGTCTTATGCCACAAAAGCCTCTAGCCCACACTGGGAAATTAAATTGAATTCCCTCTATTTTAATGTTACATTTGAATTCAATTAAAATATATATTAATGTGCTGGTCCAAAGTTTTAAAGCCATGATTACAGAAGAGAGAAGCAGTCTTTTTAAGATCTGCCATGTGACTCAGATTATAGCCGGTGCATCTCTCCCTCCCACTCCTTCCTCTCCATTTCACTCCTCCGATAACCCCTCCTCCCTCAGAAGGCATTTTCTGTTTTCCTTCTCTTTCACTCTCTCTCTGCTATCCACCTGCCTCCTGCTGTGTGTATCTGCCCTGGATTTCCCTCCAGAGATGAAAGGATAAGCAGGTCAGATATCCTTGATAACTGCCACATTTTCGAGTTCCTTGACACTGAAATATCACAAACAGCTGCTTTCGTTCAGTGTCTTTACTTTTATAGTATCGCAGTTCACTGTCTTACTCTTCTATAGTATTATCACACTTAAATGAAGCTTACTCCGTACGTCTTTTGGAAGTTACATTCTGTCTTTTTTTTTTTCACAGCTCAATGCCTAAACATCTGTCCCAGACAAAATAGCTTACATGAACAGACACTCATATTTAGTTTGGTCACAGCCGGAGACAAACTAGCCAAAAAAAAAAAAGAAAAAAAAAAAAGGAAAACTTAAGTCCAGCTGCACCAACAGGCCCCCGGCTGCTGCCTTCAACTGGCATCCCTCTCATCCTATACAAAGACAGCTTAGACCTTCTCTCATAAGGGCTGAGAGGACTTTGAATCAAGAGCTAATCAAAGACCCATGTGTGGGTGTGTTTAGGATGCTGGCGTCTTTTGTGGTTCTCAACAGATCTTCAAGCTGCTGCATGCTCAGACAGCAGAAAGGCAGGACCCACACTGCACTCATCACTCTTTGCCATGTACAAATGACCTTCACTGAGCCCAAGAATGGACAAGTGGGCTCCACAACGCCCAGCATTTATGCAAAACAGACTGCATGCAATGACAAACATGTGTAAACACATCTGCATTTGCAAAAATCCATTCTCGAGTATGACCACATCTGTTCTGGACAATATCCAGTTCTTGTTGATATTCCTAATGATATTTTGGGGAGTTTTGTTCTTGTTCGCACTGGTAAGGGGATAGTAGAAGGTATCTGAAACCTCCTCCGAAGAATAAGACTGGATAAATAATTAATAAACTAATGGTGCAGCTCCATGTAAAAGACACAAGGCAACGGCCATTGCCTGCTATATTAATTGCTTGCCATATCAGCCCCGGTTCTTCAAAAAAAAAAAAAAAAAAAAAAAAAAGATGGAGAGCTTAGGATACAGGACAAAAACACCATCAGGACTCTAATTGCATTTCCCTCTTTCAGTGATGTAAATGGAGATGTGTAATCATCAAAGCAAAACAGAGGCTGTTCTTGGCCTGCTGTGCAACTCTAATTAATACAACCTCCTCCATCTAAATGCAATTTCTATTTATTCCAGTCTGTCTTCCCAAAACACAGCCGTCTAAAGGGTTGCTCTAAACTGCATCTCTTTACTTGTGTTACATTCAAAGAAGTAAGCAGGGATGACTGAAGGCCAAACACAGAATGAGGCCAACTTTTACTGTAGTGAAGGGAAGTTAACGCCAACTCCTCACTGGATTAATGTATATTTAATTTTAAGTAGTTTGATATCAGTTAAATGACTGGTTATATTACATAGTAAATTAATTAAATTCCTTAAATTAAATTCTTTGGCTGCCATACCTGCTGATATGGCAGGTAAAAATATGACAGGTCAAGTCATACAATGATTATTGTCCCTGCTTAAAAAAAAAAAAAGTAATGTTATTATTATGTATTTAAATGGCAATCAAATATATGTCTTTATAAATCAATACCACTCCACTGGAGTCATTATGTGAAAAACTGCTAGTGCATACCAGAGCTATAGCCAGACTATTTTCTCTGTTTTTTTTTATCTGTTAACTTATTTAACTATAACAGACTGACTGGTAAAAAGCCATTCATAACAGTAACACCAAACCTTTAAGGAACAACAACAAATTTTCAAAGGGCTGGAACCAGGAATGGTTTTCACCCAACTCTGGAAGCAAATGCAGCCAGCAAGACTTCACTCTCTCTCTTCCCAGTGCCACAGCAGGACATTTGGCATCCAACAGAAAGAGGATTCCCTTTCAGTCTTCACAGACATACTCTCCTCAAGCTGTTATTTTATAGTGTAGAGCCACCAAAACAAACTGAAAAGCAGCTTGAACTAAGATTATGTAAGATAAAAGGTTTTCCTTCTATTCACTCTAATATCTTCTGTAACAACTGAGTAAAAGTTGAATACTTATAATACATCATACTGACCCAATGACACACTGGTAGTACACAGTATTGTGCAATAACAACATCAGTGGCCTGAGATATGAGGCCAACACACCCACAAGTTGCAACGCTATTCCAGAAACACTACACAGCAACATTTTATTACAGTTTATCATCGACTGCGGAATTAAGTGGAATGTGGTAAACAGTGGCGTGGCATAGGAGTTTCGCACTACTCATCAAGTGGGAGTTAACATGTGGCTATTGATGATGAACTGCAAGTAACAGTATGGCTAACAGTGGTAATACAGGAAGGCTAACACAGTCAAAGAGAAGACAATGCCAGGCGGAACAGATTTTACAGTTTTAGCTTTGTTTTCTAAAATTGAAAAGAAGACCACTGGTTTTTCCCTTTGAGAAGTAAATGTAAAGAGTTGTCCAGAGCGGAAAGATCACCTTCCCATTAGTGATCGTTTTTGGCATGATCATTGAACACAGCATTGTTTTTGTCCAAAATGTATATTTTGTGTTACTTTTGCCTGTATATGATAGGATGTAATGGGTGATAAGGCACCAGTGGTAACACACCTAGAAGGTGCTTGCTGACTGGCATCTAACAACAGCAATAAAAGAAGAACGTGCTTTTAACTGCCAAGCATGTAACCGATAAAACGTGTGAGATTGTGAGATTAGACAATACTGTCCAAACAGGAAAAACATGCAAAGCCAAAGATGACTACAGCCACAAAGAAGTCTTTACATAATAAACAAAAATGAGGCCCCTGCGTAGTGCGCCGGGTAAAACTAGCATTTTACACTCCACCACCTCTGAGCGGGTGTGCTCTTCCAAGAACAGCTAAATAGTTTCCAATAAAAATCTAACAGAACACCCATCCCTCCTCCTCATAACTAGAAAGTGTTGAATTACACCAGATAATCATCCTGAGCCATGAGCGTGTGAATTTAGAAAGCTGGCTGTTCGGTAGTCTCAAACTACTAGTCCCTAGTTTAACTGTCCCAACAATTACAGGCAGACGCAGAACTAGCCAACTAGCCTTAAAATAAGAAAACACAGCAAAGTGTGGCTAAGGTTTGCAGTGCTAGCTGGTCTACAGTGTTCAGGCATCGGTGTGGAAAGAGGGTGGCTGTTTACTGCTGTAGCTCTAACAAGAAAGGAATGAATAATATTGGTGTGGCATGACAGTTTGGCCACGCCAACTTTTAGCCACATCCAGTGCCCACTATCAAGAGCAGCAAAGCTTGATTGTTTAGTTAAATAATCAACCTACCCTTACTACCTATAATGACCAGGGAACTGTAGTACTTCCATTCTTACCTTCCCTAATGTTATTGAACTTATATTATTTCTTAATTGTAGGGGATCTGGCCTGTTGTTGCTCAACTACTACTAAGAATTTTTACAAGATAGAACAGGAAAGCATTTATTCAAAAGCATCTAAAGAAAATATTATCTGGCTTAATTAAGTTAGCAATCATGTAAACTTATTGCTAAATAAAAGATATTTTCTACCCTCTTTGGTCTCCTTATGAGTTTAAGCAGAGTACTAAAAGCAAGCAGCCAAAAGTGCCAGCTTGCCATCTTGATTACAGTGTTACTTGAAACAGAAAGTCCTACCTGCTGTAGTAAAAGCCAGACTTCAGCAAAGATTTCCAATACACAGAGAACAACTGAAGACTGAAGAGCACAGCACAGCTAATTTTACACCAATCAGCATATTAACCACTGCGGGCTCATTACCAACTTCAAGTATCACTCAGTAGTAAGTTGTATGTAAAGGTGTGACTCCAGCCATAAGCATGTCGTCATCAGCTCGAATGAGGGAGGCGGTTTCGTCTGACTGGAACAACCGCTCAAACCTGAATCACAATACTTGTGACAAACACTGCACATTCCTTGTCGAAGTGAGGGAAAAAATTAGTAAATAGTAAAGCCCTCAAAGACAAAAAAAAAAAAACTACAGAAAAGACTTTGGGAAGTATTTTATATCCAATGTGAGGTCTATCCTACTTAAATTCTCTTCACAGCAACTTTTATTTAAACATAATTAAAATTCAAGTGTTTTTAAAAGCAACACAAACACGTGTGAAAATATCTACTACCAATAAAGGCATAGAATATGTTATACACCTTCCATACACAGGCTATATTTTATATAAAGCTGGGAAATTGGCAAGGTTTAACAGATATGCGGAAGAAAATGGTTGGATGGGTGGATGGATGGATGAATGGAAGGATAATTACACACAGCAGGAACCTGACAGGTAAGTTAAAGGATGTCCCAGCACAATCAACTTAATTTAGGGTTAAACCACTTATAATAAGATTGTTTATTACTTTTGGAAAGTGGTGCTTCTATAATCTTGCCAGCAATAGACAGTTTTTGCAGGTGTTTCACAAAAGTGTAGTGTAAAATCCTCTCAAAACTTAATGTGCTTTGTGGTCTGATACATTCTTGGGTCTCTGAAGCAGAATTCCTGCCTCAGAGGCTCACTTACTTTTCAGATCCATGGGGATTTCCTGCCACCGTTTTAATAAAACAAGGTCTCTACAAATCAACAGGTAGCTCAGCTGAGACCTGCTATGAAAACCACCAGGCGATTTATCACTGACAGTCAATAAGAGTCATATTATTTTAATGTAGTTCACTAGAAACTGTATAGCTGCTTGTAGGTTGTGTTACAAGGTGAAGATTTCAAAATAACCTCTAAGCGCCACACATCAAAACACTATTAGGCATCCTACACGACCGGTAGCCTACTAATAAACTACCAACAGCCAGTCTGCTGGAAACTTAACCACTTTTTGGCCTCTGTTAGCCTTTTAGTATATCACACACGTTACATAAGCCAGCAGCATACTGTCCACACACG
This sequence comes from Archocentrus centrarchus, assembly GCF_007364275.1. NCBI lineage: Eukaryota > Metazoa > Chordata > Actinopteri > Cichliformes > Cichlidae > Archocentrus > Archocentrus centrarchus. Next base: position 14,164,451 of record NC_044348.1, read on the forward strand.
ATTTATTCCCTGCCAGGTACCCACCTTATTTGAAGCTCTGGAGGTCATTTTCCGCCGCTATTCCGCTTCTAAAGTGGCAGGTTAAAAGTTGTTCCTGTCTTTGTTTTGATAATCACTTGGGTGAGTGCGCTATTTTTTTTTTCCTCCCCTCCAGTCCAGTTCAATTTTCGCCCAGCTGCCGCCACGCCGGGCTGCGTTGTTATTTTATTTTATCCAGGACGACGGGAAACGCCACGAAAAGCCGTGTGGAAAGTCTAAAGTTCATTATCTTATCTTCGCCACCAGAAACGTTAGTCCACTCAGGTATAGAGTCATGGAAGAAATGTGGGTTGTTGGGGAGGGGAGGGAAAGAAAAGAGAAAATAAAAACCAAACAAGACCTCCTTGCTTTGGTATTTCCGTCGCTAACCTCTGGATGAAAAGTTGGAAAGAGTCGGCATCACCAGGACGGTGTGCAGCAATGGCAGGCTGAGTAAACCTTTCCCTGCTCTCGGCTCACTGAGCAACGGCCGTGTCGTGTCTCTGCGGAGCGGACCATTACGCGTATATAGGGGTGCGAGACCACGGGGAAAAAACGGGGGCATCGTCCATTTACTCCAATACGAAGACCTTATTATCGTTTCCCTGCTGAATTTTAGTCAGCCATGTGTTATTACCTCATCATGTTTTTTTTATTCTTGTTCTGAGCCTACTTTTATCGCTGCCAATAAAGTCTACACCCCTGCTATCGCTTGGAATTAACAGTCCGGGATACAATAAGGAGAAGCGACGCCGCTGTCCCTGCTGATGCTGAATGCTCACTTTCGATGTGTGACAATGGGAATGGTTTGTAACACAAGGACTACAATAGCGTATAAAATCTCAAATTTTAGAGGGCAAAATCGCAGTTTGTATTCTGTTTTAAAATATTTGATTTTTTTATTGAAAGTGCAATTCAGCGCATATCGGTGTGACAAACAGGCCGCGGGATGCCTGCCCTTAGAGCCAAACAACGTGAGCAGAATATCTAAAGTTAGTTGCATAAGAAGTGATCGAGGCTCTGTCCCTTGTCCTTTGTGTTTGTGCGGGTCGTATTGGGGCAGTTCGCCTGGCAGATTACAAAATGAGTCGATAAGCTAAATAGGGAGACCTTATTTGAAATCATTTCGCGGCACAGACAGTGTTTGTGGTTGATAAGTCACCACACAGGAAACCCCACAAGCCATGCAGTGAAATTTCTATGACTTCCTAAACCAGACCCCACCCTCAGGACGCAACAATCTCAGTTTTCACTGTTTCAGTTTACTTCTGTTTCCAGCAAACAATAGCCTTTGAAATATTAAAATAGGCTAGAGGAGAAGAGATGATAAAGCAGTGGCACAAAACTAAAGTTTTAGGCCATACAGTAAACGTGAACTGGAGCATATGAACACAGAGACACACCCTATCTTTTTCCAAACAAACTGCGCCATCTCATCCCCCAATCTAGCTCCTCTAATGATCACTTCCTCTGTGCCTCAAAGGTGGAGGAGGGTTTGGAGACGGTGTAGGTGGTCTAAGGAGTTAATTCCCACCAGATCTAATCCTACAAGGAAAAAAAATACCACCAGCCAGAAGTGTCGGGTTATATATTGAGGGCTGCAAGCAAATGATGACCTCTGGAAAAGGTTAGGTCAAGTCAAGAAACAAACAAAAAACTCTAAAACCTGCAGCCATACTTTACAGAGGGACACACATAATAATTTCTAAAGTATATTTAAAGAAGATGTTCATGGTAACACTTTTTATAACAGTCATGCAAAAATGCATGTACAAAAGAGGCAACCCCCCCCCCCCCCCCCCCCCCATATAAACCAGGGCCATACGTACTAGTATGGATGCAAGCCGCTCGCTCCTTCTGAAGCTCCTTAAACGCCTGTCAGGATCGATTAGGGCAGACAGCAGGATGTTTAACATGGTCACTCGGGTGTTAACTAACAATAATTTGCAATCAAAATAGCCAGTCTTGAGCTAAAAAATACTGCAAGCCACCTTTAAAAACGACAATAAACAGAAGTATTTCCTCTGCTGCTCGCATCTCACTCTCATCAGCAGCTGTGATGGTACCTCAGATGTTCTTAACAGAGAGGATCTGGACATTAGTGACACGTGTGATCAAAGCTATGTTTGTCCTCTATGGTTGCATCCCTGTTCCCATCTCTCTATTTTTCTCTCTCTCTCTCTCTCTCACACACACACACGCACGCACACACACACACACACACACACACACACACACACAGAGATAGCTCTTTTTGGACAACAAGCAGCTTCAAAGCTCAGGTGCGCTCATGGAAGAGCAGGCACATGGAAAACAAAGGCGAACATGCGGGCCCACATTCGGTTGGAGCACATCACAAGGTTCACTCAACCCAGCTTCTCCTGCAGCGAAAAGGCTAATGTAGAGTGAAACAGCCCAATGTGCACTACGCACCCTAAAAATGCAAAGCCGGATGTAGATGCACCTACAAACATCAACCAGAATTACACGATGGTGAATAAAGAAGAATGCAATGTTTGATGTATACCAGTTGTTTTACACAGGGGAAAGCTCCTAAGCAGATGTTGTCTCCCTGTTTTCATCTGTCCTGAGTTAGGAGTCTCTGAGAGACCGGCTGATCCCTCCCGCTCTCTGTTGACTCAGGGCTGCTCTGCAGATCCAGCAGAGGTTCTTTGTTTCTTTATGCTAATAAAAACCCTCTGGACACATAAGACCAACTGAAGTTCTCTCTATCACACAAGTGCAGGATAGCCAAACTTTGGCTACAGTAATAAAAACCAATAATATGCAAGTATCATATTTTTATAATACACAACTGCATGGATTGTTTTTGAAGTGAAGCATCAAGTTTAAACATTAAGGATGGGGTTATTCTTATTTTCAAAACTGTCAAAAAAAGACAGTCCAACTCACTGAAATCAGCCAGTTGTCGGGTTTCTTGTTGTCCTTTGACTAGTTTTCAACGAGAAAGACATAATGCAGAGTGTTTCCAATTTTGTACTTCAAATGTACTATAGTACTCTTTATCTAGATTTCACTTTTACTTACAGAATACTTATCTGCTCAAATACAAAACAAAACAAAACAAAACAAAGGGAATGGTTGTGGTATAAATCGTTAATGATCAGCGTATAAATGTTACATGTCTGGTAAGAGGCCAACTGTGTTTAACCAGATTAGTATCATATGACAGGATTAGCAGGCATCTCACCAACGCACCCCTGACCTTCTAGGTCAATATTGTTCAGACTTTTGTGAGGACTTAAGCCCTGTGTGGTGTTCAGGATTGTGGAATCTGATTTCAGTGTTTACTAAAACAAGAAATTATTCACTTCATTATTTTCTCAACCAAGTACTTGGGCCTTGGTTCATTTCTGTGAAAAACATGTAGAAAAAAAAAAAATCTGGTCAAGCTGTCCACTCCTTACAATTTTTTATTGCATGCGTTACGTTGTAGGCGCTAACAAAATAAAAGTACTCGCTGTTCTTTCTGTCTCCCACCTACCTTGGCCTGCTTTTTGTGTGTGTATGTGTGTGTGAGAGAGAGAGGTGTGTTTTTCCTGCAGTAACTGTTCTCATCAGTTTCAGTCGGCAGCAACAAAAGGACGTGCTGTGATGTAGCCTATGCGTACCCAAGGAGGACAAGAAGACAAAGTGTACATGCCATCAAGTGCAAGAAATGCATTTGCATCACACACATGAACACCGTGAATCTCTGTCCTTTGTGTGCTCTGCATAGTGGGGTTCATGTATGATTTTCATTATATATGATTCCAATTTGTTTAGTTGAAGCCAATAAGCATCACTAATCACAAAAACCTTGTGTATTCATATTTTCTCATGATTTATTTTGATTATTCCACTGTGGTCCTTATTATAATTTATTATACTTTTTTTTTTGCTTCAAAAATCACATTTTATCACAAATGTGATCTAACAGAGCAACTGATAACTATCAGCAGCACTGTACATAAATACTTATCCCTGTATTGTTGTTAAAAACCCAATGATGCTGTGCGTCCACCACACCCATGGACACTGGATTAGTAACAAATACAGCTCACGCACATCTGGGCTCAGGAATTCAAGAAACATGGATTTAACATGTGATAAATGGTTTGCTCTCCAGAGTCAAATGTATTCATCCATAAAATCAATTCAAACCATGGAAATTAAAACAGCCTCAAAACAGACATTCCTCTATAAAGACAATTCAAAACATTGGGTTAAAAATAGTATAGTATAGTATAATATAGTATAATAGTATAACCAACTGCCCAAAGCCTTTCATTATCTGAGCTGATATCTTGCTACATATCAAAAAAAGGGTTCTCACAGAGGACACAGGGCCAAGGAGTGCACACATATTGCCTCTAAACCTGTTGACACAACCAGTCATGCAGTCCTTTTGTGAGTCATCAGTCATACTAGCAGTGTTGCACAGATAAACTAAACCAAGAACAGCATTGTGTTTAAAAGCACCTGGTTTGCTGTCCCTGTCACTGCCACTGGCATCAAATCATTCACAACCACAGTGGAAGTAAGCGTGTGTGAGAGTAGTCTGAAGTGCTGTTATTTTGAGCGACACTTAGTTCCACTCCTTCTTGTGATGAAGAGAAAAAAAAGGCTTTTGGAGTACTAAATTTACCATGGTGGGTCAGTTGCTGATAATAGTGAAGCTGGCTCCTTTAATCTTCTAAAAACATTTACTCCAAGAGGCAGCCTGTGATCAACCAACCAAGAAAGTTTTCTTCTTTTCCTCCCTCTTTCTCTTCTCAACAGACAGGCGCTGCTGTGCCTTTTATAGCTAGAGAGCAGAAACTGTGCTGCAGTGAACCTGGCTGAACTTCAGTCTGCTTCTCGGTGAATACCTGAAGTACAGCAGCTTAACCAGTGATGGACAAAACTGCAAAGCATCACAGCAGGTCTGCTAACAAATTAATATTGGTTTATATATTAATATAAACCAGAATAAAGACTGTTAGATCACTATTTTTGTATAGTGTGTGGGCCACACCTAACACTCATGTGCTTTATAAATCTATTATTGAAAATAAGCCATCACGCTTTCCATCCACGTGACAACCCCACTGTTTGCTGCAGGATGAGAAAATAAATTGAAAATATGTCAAATCCCAAGCCGCAACACACGCAGTTCAATCTAGTGTGTGTGTGTGTGTGTGTGTGTGTGTGTGTGTGTGTGTGTGTGTGTGTGTGTGTTTTCCTGGTAATTACCTCATGAACAACAATTCAAGCTTTTCCTTTCATTGTTGCTCTGGCATACAATACAAATGCAACTTCAAGCAGCACTTTGTTACTACCCAGTTCCATTTGTTTGTTAAGATAAATGGATTACAGTGTGTCTCTGCCAAGCCAGCGTGCCCTCCAAAGATACAAAGTGTTGAGTGTTTTCCACAGTTTCATACCACAATCCATACAGGCTGATAAGAAAATAAAGCAACCTTGCAAAAAAAAAAAAAAAAAAACAGGGAAAAGAAGGAAGGAAAAAAAAAAAAAATCACAGAAGTGTGTCAAATAACTTTCACCCTGGCTGCACCTGTATGTGATTTTTATCATCTTCTCTCACATTAAGCCACAATAGGTAACAGCTGGGTGAATGAAAGTATTCTGCTGACATGGTATAAGAGTTTCACGTATTTACAGCAGCCGCTTGGCTGCTGTAAATACGTGAAAAGAGTGAAAATAAGTGAAAAAAAATTTAATTCAAAGCAAATATGTGTGAGTTTTTAAAATCAGAAACTATCTGTGATCATTTATAACAATGGAGCTGCAGAGAAAATGTGCTTAAAAAGGGAAAACTCCAAGTCAACAAAGAGTGCAGCAGTGGTGCATACTACTGAAAATCTCACATTACGTGCACACTGGGTTTGTCCTTAAAAGAGGAGACAGTGAATGGCCCAAATATCTGCAACTGCATGAGTGTCCGGGAAAACTGGGAGCAGTTCCTGCAAACAGTTTGATGAAGTTGTCAAGCATGGCTGATGTTCACCTGTGCTCAAGGTCATAGAATGAACGTGTCACAATATTTTTGCACCGATTGCTTCCTCAGTCCACATAATTTGTTAGCATGACATGAGGACATTAACCTTTCTTCAACCTGAGTTCTTCTAGAAGGTGCATGTCAGCTAGAGGTTACACTGCAAGAAGGTACGCCAAGACAGTAAATTCAGCTTTAAGGCCTTACCTGGTGTAAATAACAAAAATAAAACAGCCAGACAGTGACACTGGTGTCAGAGACATGCTATTAGTCCAGTTTTAGCCTCACAGAAAAATACAGCAATTATCCGGTGCTGTTTCTACATGCCACCACAGACCGCAGTGTTAAGGGGTGTAATAAAAGTAGCAGTTAAACTGTCTGGCATCACTCGCAATATAAGCTCACCTTAGGCTGTAATAAGAGAGCAGAAACACAATCTGTGCTGTACAAAGTTACTGAAATTTATTTTCTTTATCACCACAAATCACAAAATAAATAGAAATACGGTGCAGTGAGTGAGCATTATGATAGCATTATAATTTTTTCTTTATGAAGCAATACATTTACTACATGCATAAATTCTAAAGACTAAAGGCTTTGAGAGTGATTTCATCTGTTTCAGTAATACATCCTAATAGTTTTAGGTGAAGACACATAAGGAGGGCAGAGCAACATATCTAATAGTTGGATAGCCTTTGTAGTTAATGACTGGTTTGAGTCTGCAGTTAGAAGGCATCAGCACACAGTTGGTTACTTTCCCGGTGACCTTCTCCGGTGCTGAAGCCATCTTTACTTTATGTATTTTTCAGAAACTTTTTATTTTCTGTAATGAAACCTAACAGCTATAGTGAGAACTGTTATGTGTTGCCATAAAAGGGCCATGTTTGCCTTGAATATATAATGTATTTGACCTGCTCCATTGCCTGTCTAAACAGCATCATAACTCCTGAACTGTTCAGCCAGTGTAGTTGAATCCCACCACTTTAACTTTGCACTTTTATCACAGAACTGCTAGGCTGTATTCAGCCAAGCTAAAGAAAAATGTAGCACTGTCCTAACACTATAACTGCATGCTATAATGACGCCAAGCCCGGGATGACTGCACGGCACTGACTTCGTGCGCGTGCAAATGTCAGTATGTCAGCATATGTCGAAGGCCACGCAATGTTGTCAGTCTCCATCTTAATAAATAGGCAGCTTTGGAGACAAGGCCTCCAAATCTGCCCCACTTAAACTGAGAGTCAGGATTATGTCTTGGTCCAACAGCTGCAGCTCAAGTTACTGTGTTGACAGCGGGCAGCAGGCAGCAGGCACTAAAATGCCATTTGACACATACTCTAAGTGGCATGTAATTGATTTTCAAGGAAGAGTTAAGATTTACAAGACTAATACAGGGGGCAACTGCAGATTCCAGGCTGTGGGAACACAATTTACTTCTGTCCAAGAGAAGATTTACTTTGCCGCTGTCTAGCAGTCACCCATCTAAACCCATCGAAACTCAACACTGATGCTTTACAAAACATAAAAAGAAGTCAACAAATAGAAGAGACTTTTTAAAAACAAACCTGTAAAGAAATGCTTTCAAGGCCAAAGTTTTAGACAGACTATCATTAAACTTATCCAGGACATCTGAAATTCTCTTAAAGCTCCACCCTGAACACAAACACGTTGTTTGTGTTCAGGGTTGTCTTCTTCTCAAAGTCCTCATGCAACATGCTGATGCACCAAGACTTTGAAACACAGCAAAATGTTTACCTAACACCCAGGTTAACACCCCTTACAAAGATCCACTGTCTCCAAAAAGGAACAAGCTGGTTTGAGTGCACTGTGTTCTGAAATTGTCACTTTAAATCACAGGAGCAGATACAGAGTTGAAGAACCATCAGTATCAGTTTTTTACAGTATGATAAGTACCTTGTTTCTGAGCAACGTGAAACTGACACAACTGATAAGAGCCTAGTTTATTTTCTCACAGAGAGAACAAAAGGAGCTAATATGAGCACTCCCAAATCTTTAGTTCATTATCACATACAGCAACAAATAATATCTAAAAAGATTTCTAACCAGCCAATCACATGGCAGCAACTCAGTGCATTTAGTCATGTAGACATGCTCAAGATGACTTTCTGAAGTTCAAATTGAGCATCAAAATGGAAAAGAAAGGTGATTTAAGTGACTTTGAATGTGGCATGGACCAGACAGGCTGGTCTGGGTATTTCAGAAACTGCTGATCTACTGAGATTTTTCCACACAGCCATCTCTAGGGTTTACAGGGAATGGTCCTAAAAAGAGAAAATATCCAGTGAGTGGCAGTCTGTTGATGCCAGGGGTCAAAGGGGAAGGCTGTCCAGAATGCTTTGAGCTGATAGGAAGGCAACAATAACTCGTTACAGCCAAAGTATGCAGAACAGCATTTCTGAATACACAGCACACCAAATCTTGATGGGCTACAGCAGCAGAAGACGCATCGAGCGCTACACCCGTCTGCTAAGAACAGGAAACTGAGGCTACAATTCACTCGGGCTCACCAAAGTTTGGCAACATCATGGACCATGATCAACCCTTTAAGACAACAGTGTTCCAACAGGATTACGCACAATGACAGAAAGGTCAAACTGGTTTCTTTAACATGACAATGAGCCCACTGTATTCAAATGGCCTCCACAGTCACCAGATCTCCACTCAAAAGAGCACTTTTGGGATGTGGTGGGAAGGGAGACTCACAACTGACAAATCTGCAGCAACTGTGTGATGCTATCAAGTCAATATTAACCAAAATCTCTGAGGAATGTTTCGAGAACCTTGCTGAAGCCACAGAATCAAGGCAGCTCTGAGGACAAAAGGCACTCAACCTGGTACAAGCAAGGTGTACCTAATGAAGTGGCCACGGAGTGTAGTTTAATTATGTCAGTCCTGATGACTGATGCCTTGTTTCAGCTGTATTTGTAGATTTTCACAGACTGACATGACTGAGAACAAGTTTGAAAAAATACACATGCAAAAGAATGCGAGAAAGGTGTGTTGAAGGTGCTGACTGGACAAAATGATGAGATGTGATGTTTCACAGGAAGGAAACTAACTAAGGAAAGGAGAAACACTGAAAGTAAAAGGAAAAAACAATTTGTTATGAGGACAATGAATTGAAAAAGAGCAGAGGAAGGACGATAAAACAGGAAAAACTAACAGGAAAATCCAGAATTAAGAAATTTATAGTGCAGAATAAGGTCATTACCCTCTTCTATATTTTTATAGAAAAGGCAAAGTAATATATTTAAGTGGTAAGGGCTGATGAGTAGAGAACAGTGGGTGGGATAACACAAACAAAGATTCGGCCAAGCTACACAACAGTGTATCACAAAGTTATGATGAATGAGGAAATGTTTGAAGTCCGGTGAGCTCAGTATTGGCCTGAATAAAGGACGTGCAGCTCACCCCCAGTCAGTGACTCTTTCCATGGTACTGCCTGTTACTGTTACATTCCAGCTGTATGAAGCCGCTCACACTGGGCAAAGAAGTGGTAACAGCCGGAGCTTCCAGAGAAACAGGCACAGGCCCTTTATGCCGGAGGAGAGGCTGAACAGTACAGGCTGAGATGTGCCTATCAGACAAACGCGGCTGTAATTCTGTAAAAAAAAAAAAAATCAGTTGAATTAACTCCAAAAGCAAACTAAGTGGTTAGTTGTTGTGCAGTAAAGGTGATTTACTGGTTCACTAATAATTTCTTCTTGTGACTGTTTGGTAGATAATATTGAGGGCAACATCAGAGAGGTTCCATTTCCAAAAACATTTCCCGTGCTCTTTTTTTTTTTTTTTAACTTATCTTCAATTAAGTGGGGCAGCACGGTGGCGCAGTGGTTAACACTGCTGCCTCACAGTTAGAATACCATGTGGAAGGCCTGGGTTCGATTCCACCTTGGCCCCTCCCTCTCTCTGTGGAGTTTGCATGTTCTTCCCGTGTCTGCGTGGGTTTTCTCCGGGTACTCCGGTTTCCTTCCACAGTCCAAAGACATGCACTTACTGGGGTTAGGTTATTTGGAAACTCTAAATTACCCATAGGTGTGGATGTTGTCTGTCTCTCTGTGTTGGCCCTGCGACAGGCTGGCGACCTGTGCAGGGTGTACCCTGCCTCTCACCCTATGTCAACTGGAATAGGCTCCAGCCCCCACAGGATAAGCTGGAGTGAATGGATGGAATTAAGTGTCTTCAAAGCTGAATGTGATACGGCAGACTATGAGAATCATAAGTCAACTGAGCAGCTTGATGTGTATTCATTCACCTTATCAACACACATCACTTCAGCGTGAGTCTCAGCAGAACAAAATGCATTCAGCCGGACTTGAAAATGACTAAATATAGGCTGTGTGTGTGTTTGATAAGTGTTTTGACCTGTGATAACCAAAATCTCTCTGAACTCAACTGAATCATTCCCCTCCGCTGCCGCTTAACGCTTTCCATCCCAAGTTTATGACATCATATTGCCCTCCAATGAAAGCATCATGCTACGAGAAGACATGATGGTCGAATGGAGGGCGGAAGTGGTGGAGGATGGGTACCAAAGCTAGCATGCGAGCCAGAGAGGCGGATGGAGACACGGCAGCCACAGGGGTTGCTTCAAGCCTGGTGGTGATGAGATGTGATGGGACCCGACCCCGCAGAAGCCCCAGCCAGTGTGTTAGCTGACTAATCCTCTAGCCGTCCAGTGCCAGGATCCAGACTCATCAGCTTTGGTGTTCCCTTGTCAGACTCATTTTTATAACGTCCCACTGGTCAATTCTAACCTCTAATGCCCAACACAACAGCCCCTAATGCCAAGTGATTATGGAGTGCTGTTTTAGCACATTTGTTGCCTGAAAAGAAAGAAAGAGCCACAAGGCAATGGCCCCGGCTCTCTGCTCAAAGGACCAGCCTGATGAACTCAGCACAAAGGGGGCTGACCAAAAAAGCCAGTCTAAGCCATCTCTCTCGTGGTGGATGCTGTGGGGCCTGAGCTGGGTCAGGGCTGAGTTGGGTGGTGGGCAGGGATTTACAATATCCTATTCTCCAGCATACAGGCAGTTCCTGTGAGCTCATATGTGAGGAGAGATTGAATGTGCACATCCGCATCCACTCAGCAAACAGAGCATTTGCATATGTTTGATTTTTGTAAGGACACATGGCTGGATGGCAAGTGGATATGTATGTTTTGTTAACAACAGGGGTGTAACAGTACACATATTGGTTCTGAACCATTTGACATACCCTGCAATCCATATGATGACTATGGAGGTTGCAGTCATGATCTAAGTAGAGAAAGTGTCCAACTCAACCGGGAACATTTTAGGAGTGCACCAGGTACCTTCTAAAAGCTTTTCCTGTCAAGCTTTTTCTCAAATACCCCCGCCCCACTTCAGAAGTGGAAAAATGTTCACATTGCACACCACACAATTTTTTATTAATCCAAGTAGATTTTTCATGAATTAAATAACAGCAAGATAAGTTCTCTTTTACTTATTTAACTAAATAGTGGTGTGCGCTCCACAGTTCTAAAATGACTCAGCTATTATAGCATGCCAGTAGCATAAGCAGGGAAGATATTGGGCCTCATAAAAATGTGCACACCAACCATTTTTCTTTTTTTTTTTGGCTTACCACCGAGCATATATTAGTGAATCAGAATAATTTTAAATCTGCATACTGGCAGGCCCACATTTTTCCGTTTTTGGAAAGCAGGAAAGCTGTAGTACAAGAGAAGCCTGGCTGCTAAAGCAAAAAAAGCATGAGCTTTTCACAGCTGAAGAACCTGAAACAATCCAAGTGTCCAAAAAAAGAAGCCAGAAAAGGCACGCATTTCCAAAGAGTTACAGTGGCTGCACTTGGGCTGCAATATTGTGAATGTCCTGCCCCTGACACACAAACAGTGGCATCAAAGATGATGGCAAACCTTTTACTGAAGTTGGAAAAACAAAAATACAGAGGCAAGACAAAGACTACCTTATGTGGCAGCTCAAGACAAGAAACTCAATGGCATTCAGTAAAGATGCCAGCCTTTTAAAAAAAAAAAAAATGCCAAGAAATTCAAAGTAATGTGTGATCCCTGTTGTGTACAAAAAGTTTGGAAGATTTCCTCATGAGTTTTGTTTGGTCTTTGCATCACTGAAACCTACTCACGAAAGGGTCGTCTGTTAATTTATGTAAAAACTATCAACATATGAAGGTAATGATTAAGCTGACAACTCTAATTGAATTCTTTTTGGATCTTTACTCAATTTTGTCAACGCTGATGTTTTGGAAAACTATAAACAATTACACTATTATTATTATCATTAGTATTATTAATATGAATAATGATAATAATATTATTATTGTTATTGGAGTGTGTGTTGAACTAAGACAGTCTGGCCTTCATCTGTGCTTGCATGATCTGAAGCCGTTCTAAATTTGTTCAGAGCCTCTCAGATCGGTGCGTGAAACATTTGTTGGCCCGGTTTAAGCACAGACTTGTGTTTCTACTGTTTCTAATATTTTATGACAGCTCAAATTCTCAAAATAAACAAAATGAAGTTAAACTTTATGTTTAAGAGTCACTTCAAGCAGAAGAAATATAACAGAATATTTTTTTAAACTGCCACAGTGTGTATGTTGTTGCTGCCTTTGCTGCACCACCAACAGGGAATGCAGCTTTGCATAGAGTTGTTATCTGTTACAAGCCTCTGTTTGCTTACAGCTCCTTTATCACCTGGGGCCTCCCTCAGCTGAACTAGTGTCACTGGCCTAACCATGTGACCTGTACAGTCAACAACATATGGCAGCAGCACTGCCAGGATAACAACACCGGGGATCACAGAGTTTAAAAAAAAAATTACACCTAAAAAACACTACTACCCCACTTTAATGAGCAGACAAGCCAGCTGAGTTCTGCTTTTATAGATATTACAGATTTTACAATGACAAAGCTGAGGGATGGTATTGGAATTAATTGGTTGCACTCATAGAAATCTAAATCATAAAGGGAAACTTTCTTTATGTGGCTGGTGCAAAAATTAGGTAGTTTCCAGTCCGGTTTTTTTTTTTTTTTAAAGAACACACTGCAAACCATTCTGAGTGCTTGTGTATATATAAAAAAATCCTCTTAAAATGTTCAGGTAAAAGGACTGGATTAAAATATGTGAAAAACCAGTGTATGTCCAAAGGAAAAAAAAAAAAAAAAAACTTCAGAAGGACTGGAGAACTGTGGAGTCAAGACCACTTTAAAAATGAGTCTCCCTCTTTGGAAGCAAAATATAAAGAAATGAAAGTTGATTTGAAGAAGACTTTTGCACAGTAGTTTAAATCAAAATTCATAGAAAAACTACTACTGGAACATGCAAATCTTTAATCACAGTGTGTGTGTGTGTGTGTGTGTGTGTGCGAGGGAACATTATGCAGACCACAGCTACAAGGCTGTGATTAGTTCTGTTGTCATGCTGTTAGTCAGTGTGTAATGTGCATGGGCAGCAGTCCTGCGGGAAGGTCAGGTTGCATGACACATTAGGACTTTACAGGACAACAGGATTCTATACCAGAAAGCATCTGACTCACAGCAGTTAATCTTGGGTTAGATCTAAATATGAAAATGTTAAACTATAAAAACAGCACTCAAACCTCTCTTTCTTTCAGACATATTCATCAAATGGATTCAACTTGGAAACAAATCATCCCTGTACTTAATATTCCGGTGTCTGATTTGTTGCATGGTAAGCCTAGTCTCAAATCTACAACAGGAATACTAAAAAGGATGAAAATAATCCCTTTTGTATTTATATATAGACTATACAATATTATGCGTGGGTAAGATTAAATGGATTTCAAACAGAAACCCATTCATTGAAAGTTCACACTGAAACAGTGAACTGTTGTTTAAAGGACTGAACTGCCTGTGAGGAAAAAGTGGCTGTCATGCATTATCTTTATGTTAAGTAGTGTGTTTTTCTTGCGTGACAAAGGAGAAAAACTGAATACCAGCTAAAGCCCAATTTAAAATCATCATTTTAATCATTGCTCACTTTTTTTATACTTCCAGAGGAGAAATGTACCATCTGCATTTTACCCATCTACTGTTTGTAGGAGCAGTGGTCGAGCAGGACCCTGGTTTCAGGGCCACTGCAAAGACCAGAGGGGAATTTGTACAGCGTTAAATTACACTTAATATGCAAGGATTTGGGGTAGAGGGAATCTAGAGTATTTATAAGAAGCCAATGCAAACTTGGAAGATCAGAACGCAGAAAAACGATTGAAACAAGATCTTCTCGCTGTGTGTTGCAAACAAACCGACGCCTCCTCACTGTAAGTGGTCAAAAGACATTTTAATATAAGGTCCATAAATTTTCTTGCTATGCTTTGTTTCTTCTATAGCTTTGTTATGAAGCTCTTAGAAGACACTTTGGTTTAACTTGGAATTTCTGATGTCACTGTTGTTACTGTTAATTAGCTCTGCATTTCTTTCATTTTTAATTTACCAAAGCCCACAACACAGACACAACAGCTGAAAGATGATTCCAATCAGTCAGTGCACAAAATACCAACAAAACAACACACCCATTAACGCCATACTGCATAATTCATACTTTTGTACTTCTTGTTTAAAATATAGTGTTTAAAAAAAAAAAAAAAATTTACGCTTAAAGTCAAACTCTTTTCCTCTTTCTGCAGAAGACCAAACACACGATGAGCATGAATTAAACAAACAGACATCAAACACTCACATACAAAAAAATGATGTCTCTGCTCAACCTTCCAAAATATGGCATTTGATTTTAATCAAATTTTAATCATCATACAACATCAGTTTGTTTCTCACGTTCACTCACCACACACGCGTGCATATGTCTGCACACGTTCTGACTCCAGCTACGGTTAACCCAGAGGGATGCTTTTGCCTGCGTATGTGTCCTTCCGCATGCACGTGCAGTATGCAAGTCCGCGCATCTGCCCGTGTGAGTGAATGTGGGGTGATCCTCAACAGCACCCACTGTGGACTGAGAGCAGGGCCAACCTGGTGTGACATCTATGAAAGCTGTGAGATAATCTACATGACACTGCCACTGATAGGACTGGAGATATTGATTTAAAAAGCCGCAGCTCTAAAATTAGATTCCTATGTGTTCTGATTGGGCCAGAGGCCGGCACCTCTGTGGTAATATGAGCCTATGGGCAGAGCTGTGTGTAGTGAACAACGCTTTGATGATGGGAACTCCTACAACTCGAACGGTCCTGACTGAAATCAGCCTAACAACGGTGAGGCCCTCAAGCCTGACCTCCCGTTCCCTTCCTCCCTCCATCCTCTCTCCCTGTGATAACAGAGACATTCCTGAGCTCGTTCCCTGCCTCGCCACAGGCCTCTCCCTTAATTCCAGTGGAGTGCGTGGAATGTTGGACTGGAGAGCCAAGCAGCAAGGCAGCCTGAGACGAACAGACGAGAGGAAATGAACAACATTAATAAACTTGGGTCTGTTATTGCTCCTGGTGCTAGAAGCACCTGGATGTCCATGGCAGGATGGACGAGCATAAATGCACGCACGCACACAGACACACACACACACAGAATCAGAGAGAACATCTGCCACATGAAGTGCAAATCTGGAGCAAACCAATCCATATGTAGCTGTGTTGTTGGATTAACTCTGTAAGTGAATCAGAGGGCTGGATTACAGGAAATTACATGATCGTTTAAGCATGCAGATAGATCACGTCAACGTGCTCCTCAGGATCTCAACAATAAAATGCTGAAGAAAGAAAATTATGACATTTTACTGATCAGTTTAATAAAATGATATATATATTTTTTAGAAGATCTTTCTAATGATGTGCAGCAGCACTACTTCATGTGAAGTTAAAATGTGCACTTTAGCTCTTACTTCTCTGATCTTTAACCTAAATCACTGAAACAGAAAAAAATCAGCAAAATGAGCAAATTCCAGAAAAGTCAGTGGCTGGTCTGTTAGAGTCTGGCCAGTTTCACTCGAACAAGGTGTGTGTGTGTGTGTGTGTGTGTGTGTGAATGTGAGAGCAAGAGAAAAACAGACAGGTGGAGAGCAGGGAGAAAAACACAACTGCTACAAAAGAGCACATGGACCAATAAAATGAGAAGCTAAACCAAAAGAAGAACAAAGGCAAAAGAGAAAGATATTTGGCAAATGTTAAAATCTCAAAAGAGAGCGGGAACACTCTGTTCTTGATGTTAAAGTCAGAGAGAGAGTGATGGACCAGAAAAAAAAAAATGAAGGGCAAAACATCTCAGAAGGAGTGATATACAGCTCTGTGGAGGAGTCCTGCTCGGAGCATAAATCTTTACCACTCTCCCCGTGCTTCTGGAAATCAATTCTCTCCATTGGATGCTGCTTTATTTATGGATCACCATAAGGGACAAACCATCAGTGGTTATGATGACTAAGTTGCTGTTGCGGGGGGGCGGAGCTTGGCAGGTTAGTAGGGGTGTCACCAATACATCCAGCTGCCACCCCTGAGAATCAAATGAGCAACAACATTTCAGGTTGCAAGCTAGATTTGTAACCGGTGCAGGCCGTTAATCATCAGCCTGGGACGATTACTGGATCAAAATTTTTTCACAGCCTAAAACTCTTGAGAAGTTTCTCTTTTATCTTCAGGAGTACGTCTCTTTGATGTGCCCCCTTCCAACCAGGTTTGCTCGTGTCAAAGCCAGTGACTGTAAAGGTGCCCGTATACATGAAAGAAATTCTGGCTGCAGCTCTGACTGACAAGTGACAACAACACAGGTCGCTACATGGAGAAGACACAATCAAAAGCGACAACATCACAGCGCGTGATGTGAACTGTGACTGCACCAAACAGAGGGGTTTGCGGTGCCGTGACCTTTTCTAGCACCGGTGCAACGCGTCTCCCTCTCTGCCCAGTTTTTCACCATCACACCCTCTCTACCTGCTGTTCTTGTCCACCTGCTCGGTGTCTCGTACGCCTCTCAGTCTGCTAGCCTCCTTCAGGACAAAGGAGGCTAGCCGGTTTTATTAAAAGAAAACAAGCAGGCGATATAAAGGACGCAGGGATATGAGCACAGCTAATCTACTGGCAACATCACTGAGGCTCTGAGGGAGCGTCCAATGAACGCGAGCCAGAAATGTGAGGGTACCTCTTTGAACACTGTTCCTCTGACAATGCTCTCTGGGCAGAGTTTCTGAAAATATGCACAGTTCAACTGAACTTCAAAGCTGCCACTGGCACAAGGCACACTGCATTCAGTGTTCAAAAGAGGCAAGCAAAAGGTAGAAAAGACTCTATGGCAGGCTCCAAGTGAAGGCGTGACCCATGGATGATAAAATCCCTGTCAGCTGACTGATCAGTCATCCCTTGCTACTCTTCTTTCTGCCTCCTCTCTCATTTTTAATGAAATATCTCCAGCTAAGGCTCGACACCACCTCATAAATATGAGCAGTCTTGCCTGGGAGCTCACATCTCTCCTTACACAGTTTCATCAACTAGAGCGAGAACAGAGCAACAGAACTTTTGCACTTTATTGTTCACGCAGTCTTCTTGAGTGCACACACAATGCACACACTTTGATTTCAAGGAGTCGTGCAGATGTCACGCTGATTATTTTAATGCTAAAACCAAATTCCTAGTTCTTTCCCCTAACACTAGTAGTTAAAATGCTTTGATCAGAAACACGTGATGGGGATGAATCTGTGCCCGTGTCTCTCTGCCTCTCTCTGTTTCTCTGTGGGTATACAGATCTGCCACGCTGCTTGGCAGTGCCATCCCCAGTAGGTCTTTCTGATTTGTCGATTTCAGTTAATTAAGTTTTCTGGCATCTGCTTTGCCCGTGAAGTCACAGAGGGATGCACAGTAGCTACAGGCCTCTGCAGAAGATCTGTCAAAAGTTATATTGTAAATTAAATATACATATTTATCCAATACGATATTATTGTGGCTGAATTTAGAGAAAGTAGAAATTCATTATCCAGACTCTTATTATGTCTGTTCATATGTCAATAATAGCTGGTTATTAATCTTCTTTAGACACATATGAAAGCTGAGGACTTAAATTTCTTGCCTTTCCTTTTCTGTCTTTCAATTTATCAAAAACTGAATTAAAAAAAATATGGTAGAGCTATATTACCCATGCAAAAGATAAAACTTGTGTGTAACATACGATATACATCCATATATGGAAATATCGCCCTTTCCTATTCGGACTGTTAAAATGGAGACCAGTGCTGAGGAGGTCAGTGGTCCCCTCAGTGGCAGGATTAGGATGGTTAGTAGTGAAACTCTGCCCTCTGCAGGAGTAAAGCTCTCACTGTTTTCCAGACAGGTTGGATAGAGGGGAGCTTCAGAGCCTTTTTAATTCTATCAGTGTAGCAAAAGCACTTGTAGTGGCCACACAGGTGAATTACACAACACTAATGTTAGAGAAAGAGTAACTTGTTGCAGCCCACAGCATACAAGCCAGGCATAAAAACAGGGAGCAGGATGAGTAACGTGAAAAATGAGTTGTTCACTGTCCAAAACACTTGTTTATTTAATTATTTACATATTTCAGAATAAAACTAATCAAATAAAAACAAAAATATGGTATTAGAAATGTTAAACTGAGAAAATTTGAGTGTTATTATATTTTAGTTGTATATATAAATACTGTTAACCACTTATTTAATTCAGGGTTGTAGTGGGGTTGGATCCTATCCCAGCTGACTTTAGGGAAGAGGCAGCATACACCCTGGACAGACTGCCAGTCTGTCACATTTTACTCCTTTCAATTCATTTAATCACATGTCTGATATGTGAAAAAAAACATAAAAAACAAACAAAAATTGATTCAAACTGTTTTATGCTTAAACCCATTTAGACGCGCAGTGAATTCTTAGCTAGATGTGACTTTTAACCCCAAAGGCCACTGAGGTCAGTTTGTGTCCCTGTGCTGCATCAGTCAGTCAGCAAGCAATGCTGATTCATCTTCTTCAAAGAAACACACACACACACTGTGTGTGTGTCTGTGTGTGTGGGGACATTACATTAACTTACATTCATGTCCTGGAGAAGTGCCTAACATTGATACAGTACTACCATACTCACTGCTTGCCTACCCTTCACCTGTCCCTTTAATTAATCCTTAAATTTGAAATCCAGAAACAAAGCTGAGCGCCTTCAATGTGACTGTTTAAAGATGTTTACATCCCCACAAACTCAGTATTACAAGAACTCTCACCTATACTTGTTTTAATATTAAGGAAAGCAGCAGAAGACAATATGGTTTCACTGTCTGCATGACTTTTGTAACCCAACCTAAAGTGGAGACAGTTATGCAACTCCACAAAAGGTCGTGCCTTAAAGATGAGCTTCTCAGTTGAGGATGAAATCAAATGCTTGTCAGTGCCGCAATTAGATTTCATATTAGTGATGAAGTTAAGTGTAGATGAAGACTACAGTAATTCACAAAAAGCAAACATTAAACATATAAATAGGTGGTCAGTTTGAGAAAACAGGCACTGTGATGGTTTCTCAGCAGCCGCAGAGGCCATCTCTGCCTGGTTTAATGGACTTGAGCGGAGGGGCCATCAAAACTGTGAGCAGAGTACATCCCTCAGCAGGTAGCATCCTGAAATAGCATCCTTGATCCTAATGGTGTACAGCACAGCCCCCGGCTTCTGACGAATCCATCCTGAGAGCCCCTTTGTCCCCAAGGAAACAGTCCTCCCAAGGCACACACATACAGTGACAGGCAGAAGGACACAAACATATCTCCTTGCATCCATCGGATCGGATTAACCCGTTTATTTCTTCTTGTTTTTCCTTCTTCTGTTTATTTGGATAAGTTGATTCAGTCC
This sequence comes from Archocentrus centrarchus, assembly GCF_007364275.1. NCBI lineage: Eukaryota > Metazoa > Chordata > Actinopteri > Cichliformes > Cichlidae > Archocentrus > Archocentrus centrarchus. The sequence continues at coordinate 14,184,284 of NC_044348.1, forward strand.
CCTCTGCAGACAGACGTTGCAGAGCCAGGGTGCAGGTTGACATCATGACTTCGCCTGGGGGTGTCTCACTTGACAAAAGTTTCACATTTCTGATGGTCAATTTAGTTGAGAGGGAAAATAAAAGTCAAACGTGTAACGAGAGCCCCTGAAGGTGCCTGCATGGTGGGAAAGGTTAGAGAGATCTTTTGGTGTACAGCAGGCTGACATTGCTGAAAGAGCATAACATAAAAAGGCGATAAAAAGTACAGGAACAAGGGGACACTGTCACCTTCACTTTAACTGATATTACAGCAGACATCAGATAATCAGGGGATGCATTAAGATAAAAAAATTACTCACATTTTAAGATTTGCAATCAGCCTAAAATACCTAGACAGCACAATTAGTTTTCGAATTCAGACTTTTGTTTCATTTCAGCTGATTGTTTAGGTAAAAAAAAAACAGTGAAACAAGTCAAAGATGTGCTATTTATTTTGTATTTCCTGTTATGTCACTGCTGTGTGTGTTTCTTGCTAGTGTGTTCTCCCTTTCCTCACGTTCTCTTGTGTTTCCCCGTGTTTGACTTTCTGGTCTGCCCCTGTCACTTCCTGTTTTATTTTGGTAATCCTTCTCGTGTGTCTCCAGTCTTTTTTGTTTCCTGTCTCGTTCCTTTTACACTGTGATGTAATTGTCTGCTTTTCTCTGATTGTGTTCACCTATTTCTTGCTAGCCTGCTCTCTTTTGTGTGTATTCATTCTATGTTCTTTCTCCCAGTCTTTGTCAGTGGGCTAAATTACCCACCACCTGTCCTGTGTATCTCCGGTCAGTGTTGTTGAGTTTCCTTGTAGCTCCCAGTAAGGTTGTGACGATGGACGATGATCTTGGAGACTGACAATGGTCAAAGTGATTGGCGATACAGTAGCTCACCAATCAAGGCGATTTTTAAACACATTTCCCCACTAACACATAGAATTATCAGCTGAACTTGCCTCGTTGTAGTTTCATATCGTATCTACTGTACACATAAGCAGCACTTGCAACACAGATGTGTTTGTGTGGGCATGGGTGCACACATACAGTACAAGTCCATCCCCAGACTTCTGTATGCTTTGAAGTTAATGTGTGTGTGTGTGTGTGTGTGTGTGTGTGTGTGTGTGTGTGTGTGTGTGTGTGTGTGTGTGTGTGTGTGTGTGTGTGTGTGTGTGTGTGTGTGTGTGCGCAGAGCGGGTACACTGATCCATCATAATCGAATGACAGAAAACAGAAGGAGGATATTTCTGACTGCTGGGTTGATTTTTAAATTGCAGCGTAATGTGACTGCATTTGATTTAACTTTTATTTTATTTTTCATTTTGGTGAAAACCTCTGCTACGTGTCTCTCCCTAGGTTCCTGAATTGGATAAGCGGAAGAAAATAGATGGATGGATAGACTCCGCTGTGTGCGGGGAGGGCACCGTGCGGAGCCCAGTAGAGACAGGTGAGATATTTTACACAGAAAAAACAAACTGGACAATATGAACAATGAACTTTACTTCTGCGAAGGTAAGAAGTAAAAAAATTGGCCTCTGCTGCCTGGTGGCTATGTTATTGGTCATCATGGGGCATTGCTGTTGACCAATAATGGACAATGGAGCAGTCCACTTGTACAAATGGCCCAACCCTAGTTCCCAGTTATGACCTTCTTGGATCAACATGGACGTTCAGTGGGTTGATCCTGCTTCTTCCTTGTAGAGCTAAAAAAAAAAAAGTGTTTTTTTTTTTTTTGTTTGCTTGTTTGTTTTTTCCTTGCTACCTTAATGTGTCTGCATTTGAGTCAGGCTTTAAACTGTATTTAACTTTATGTGTGTATTTTATCAACAAATAAAGTGGGAACTGTCCTGATAGTGAATGATTTGACTCCTTTAATAGGAGTATAAAGCTTTATTGTTTTTAAAATAATGCTTACAGTGCATATACAGTGAATCCTCTTTTCCTTTGCATCCTTACTCTCTACTAACATAGAACGTCAGTCACATCAAATCAATAACCTTGTGATTTAATGACCCTCTTAACAGTTATTTACAATATAATGTATGAAGCCTCAGTATCCTATGGTAAATATTAGTTTTTTATATTAGTCATTACTGTGTTTTTTCTTTTTCTCTTTTGAAGCAAGCATATACATATACAAGCAAAGGAAAATATAAATACCAACAATTCCCTAAAAGAGAAGCAAAACTGACATAAACGCACACTAATGAAGGGTATTTTCTCTACATTCCCTCCCAACATAAAAAAAAAAAAAACCTGTCCGTTCACATTGTGTAAACCTATGTGCATTATCACCCTAACCTCCCACCCAGGGCACGGGTAATTGTGTTGCCATGGAAACAGTGGTGCTGCTGAGACTCCATCCCATCTAATTAGACGAGGCTGCTGCTGCTGAGGACACGTGGTACGAGATGAATGTTGAAGTCATAAATTAACCCAATCTTGTCTTTTCATAATTCAATGCATCTCATGCAGGAGCCACTGACTGTTTGCGCTCAGCTGACACGTCACCAACCCGAACGTTAAAAAAAAATAAAAAAAATTACAGAGCAAACAATGGGGAATCCAACGTGCCATCTGCCTTTTACTCGGCGCTTCAAGGTGTTGCTTTTAAGAATAATAAATTATTCAGAAGAAAACATTTAAGCGCTACTAAAATAGCCCTGGGACTCAAATAAAGATGGATGTGAAAGCAAAATGTAAAAGTACATGAAAGCACCAAGTCTGCCGAAGGTCACTGAAGAAACCCTGCCATTCGCTGAGGCTGAAAATGGCTGTTAAATAACTAATACGGGAACAACGTGTAAATTAGGACAAAATTAAAGCTTATCTATCACAAGCACCTTGAGTAGTTTGCTGGGAAAAAGCCTCTCACATGAATGCAGTGTGTGCCACAGGTCAGCCAGTCAGACCTAATCAATAAAATGAATTCTTCTGATCCATTAAGTGAGCACCGCAAGGCAAGTGCAGTGCCGATGTTATTTATCGAATATTGACAGTTGCCCACGTGGAGGTGAGCAAACATTTATATTAATATTGTAACTGTAAGCAAAGAGCATGACGGCGAGAACAACAGGTCCTCTTTAACTAGCTCTAGCACATCTGATCAATACTGTGAGGCAGGGCTGTGATGGGGCTGAGTTTGAGGTCTCGTGAGAAAAACAACACCACTACAGCTACGTGTTAGTCAGTCATCCCATCAGTCTAATCTCTTCTCATTTTCTCCTCCTTTCTTACCCCAAGCTATCTACTCATTCCTTCCTTTTTGCCCTCCTCCATCTTATTCTGTCCCCATTAGAGAAACGCTGACCTGGAGACTCCCTAATGCGACGAATCAATACTGCACGGAGGACAGCAGTCTGCCGGACACACTAACATAAACACTTCCTTCAGTGTAGGAATTCCTTTAGCCACATCGCCAATGATGTCCCACTCAACTGACCCTGCAAGCTGGGAGTGATTGATTAAATTAATTTAATGTTAATGTTTGTGTATGCCCCTGCATTAAATATAAAGGCTTCTCACTTTCCTGGTACCAATGTGGATGTCATAGCTCATTCATCTATCTATAGAACCAACATTGATCCTGCCCGCCCTTCCTGCCTGACTAATGCACAGTGGCCGCAGGACAACCTAACATGGGGGGCAGAAAGCATATCATTATGCAGAGGGCTTCATGTCTTCAAAAAGATAATGAATCGCTGCAATCACTATGAAAGCCACAGGGAGCCTGAAAGCCACAGCCTATAGATTTGTGGCTGTTTAATGCAAATAATGAGCAATAATAATGCTTCACTGAATGTCCCACTTGTCAAGCAAGATCTCTTTATTCAAGTAAAAGCAGCACGAGCAAGAGTCCTGCTAAGTAACACAAGTAAAAGAAGTAATTGCACAGCATTATACGTCATATCAGTTTTATATTATTCAATATACTAAATGGATTTTCTTTAAATGAAATCCTTATATCACATTGGATTAAACTCAGGAGCACTTTATTGTTGAGGAGAGACTATTAAATTGGCCGTCTGAGAATGTAGTGAAGTGAAATTTTTTTTTTTATAGGGATATGTAGCAACATGAAATAAAACATGATATGTGGGGATTCTAAACATCACATTATAGTTTGCATTCAAATATCATGTCACATTTGGCCTCTGGTCTCACTTTCACATCTGCCTTTCTTTCAGGTTCACCATAAAATGTGAAAAAGAAAATATTTTCAGGGGCAAAATATTATATAAGAAGCTCAAGTTATTTACAAATCAATCCCAACCCTCAATACCTACCCTCATCTGATTTTTACAGCACTACAAATTTCATAAAGTATGTTTGAAAAGAACAAAGAAAACTAAATGAATATGTACAAAATACAAAACTATTCCCTTCAAAGTAAATACTGCCAAGAAATTGAGCTGTGTTGGTGGAGGTTTGCACTCTTGGAGTGCTTCTTGTTTTATTATGACAACAAGTCATGGATTACTCGTTCACCCTGCCCAACTCTGCTTGGTTGTTGTTGTTGTGATTGTGACAACTCCAAGGTGTGTTGATAACAGGGAAGCTGCCCTCTGGTGGACAAACTATGCAACATCAACACATACATGTAACGTCAACATACATATCATGGTTGAAGGGTGTTTCTTCCATGTCTTCTCTAAATTTTTAATTTTAATTTATTGCCCATTATAAATGGTTATACTGATAAATTGGCAAATAGCTAATAAACAGTATGTGTTTTGATATCTGTGTATAGTGTTCTGGTGTATATGTATATGTGTATTGATATATATTTCATGTATATAGTGTTTTCTATTTTATTTTATTTCATTTGTTTTATTCATCCTTCTTCTCTGCACTGAGCTGCTGCAATGAACAAATTTCTCCATTGTGGGATCATTAAAGTTTTATCTTATCTTATATGAACATCTTAAGGATGTAAAAATATAGCAAAAAAGTATCTCACGTAAAGTATAGCAGTATAAAATATAGCACATATAAAAATAGCAGCAGTAGATGTTGGGTATTGGGTAAAATAAACAAATATACAGTGCATAACAAATTTATTAGACCACCACCCGTTGTAAGGTTTATGCCACAGCTGCCCTAAATTAACAGCACTGGTTATTACCCAAATCATTTTTATTTTTCTGTAATGGTTAATCCACCAGTATGTGCAAGCTCTTTAGTCAAAATGATATTTTTAAGGCCAAAATATAATTATTGGTTTTATCTATGGATTTTTACATTTATTTTCCAGTGTGCCGACTCAAATTAATCCATGAAAACATGAATTCAGTTATATTCAGTTATGGTTTTTTTTTTTTTTGTTTTTTTGACAGATTTCTAAAATATTTATGTTTTCTTGTTTTTATGACAGGTGGTCTAATAAATTTATTAAGCCCTATATATATTGTCTCTGGTTAAAGGTGATGGTGCGAAAAGTAAATCAACATTAAAAGCATTAAACGCTACGTGAATGTAGGTTTCAATGCTGGCCAGCAGGCGGCGCATCATGAGGTTGCAAAAGAAAAAGCAATCATATTATGTAGCCTATACAAATACAACTATTGCCTTATTTAATGCAGCAGGATGTTTATCAAAGCAGAATAGATGACTGCATGTGCAGCTTCTGACTGACCACCATATAGGTGTGCAATGTTGCTCAGTTTCTCAGTCAGATCCAACTCTTGGCTGCTGACCACAAAAAAATCGGATGGCGATGACAAAAATGTTGTGCAACAATGTAGGTTCTTCATTTTTGTCACCAAATTATAATAAACCCGTTCCTCTATGTGCCAGCATACATCTGACCTAATGTTGCCTTTATGTAACTTTGATGTTTTCCTGCTTACAGTATCATACACACCATACCTGCTTTGGGATTGAAGATGCCACTGTCAGTATGAAATGCATTAGTGCTGCCCCTAGAGGCAGGCAACGGAAGAGCAAAGTTGTGGTCTCAGATGTATGCTGATTTTTGTGGCAGATTTCTCATTATTGCATCATATCTAACATCATATCTCATTGTGAGGGTGTATGTCGTCACAACTGCTTTTGTGCAGAACAGCAATAACACTGTACATCCAAGAAACCCGACTGCTTTAAGAGACTGACCTGATGACAGGACACATATAGCACGAATCATGTGATTTTAATTATGAGCTTCAGGTATCGCTTCCTAATTTTCAGATTTACTTTTTCTATGTACTTTGATTGTATTTGTGTTATCCTCCATTGCTGGTGGACCAATTCAACTAACAAAATTCACCAGCTTTTGTCTCCTGTCTGTTGTTAATTTCCCACACTGATGATGATGATGAGCCCAGAAGCTTAGTGCTATTGTGGATTTAATACTTTGTTCAGGCATAACCGCTGTTGCTGCTATTATACCACACACGGTCCATGCAGGCAGACACACACACCGATGTACAAGCACAGCACAGACACATTTATAACCATAAAGGCTACAGACTGTTTTCAGGGGCAGCGCTGGTGAAATAAACGACTTTTATGTGAAGTGCAATTTTGTGCCACTGTGCCTTGAGAAAAAGGGACGAGGAGAGTGAGTTATAAGGTGTCTGTGGAGCCTTCTGTCTGTCCAGGGAAAATATATTCATCTAATATGAACATAGTGCACTCTACTATCAAACCATTCTCTCATCCTTCACCACGGCCCATCCATGTCATAACCTCCCCTCCTCCCTCACATTTATGACCCTGTTTTGTAATCTCTCTTTTCCACTCTCTCTTGTCAATCAGTGTTTGCGGAATCACTGAGTATTTTACATGTTTCAAAGACTTTTATTAGCAAATGAAGGAAAGTGCTGCACTGCACTGCTTTTGGTTCTGACTGTAGATAGCATGATCTTGGTGATTTGAAACCACATACAACGAGCGAGGGATGGAGGTGACTGTGAAACCAAATGCTGTCAGGTACAAGCTGTCAGCTAATGAGCATGCCCTAGATAATCATCCTGTTTTATTCAATATGACCAGAAATGAGCCCATAAACTCAAGTTCTTACAGAGGTTGCTTTTCCATGATGGCTACACTACCAGAAAGCTTTTTGCAACCACAGGTATCACCTCCTGGTGACCATTAAAAAGAATGCAGGTTTAAGGCACTTACATGTTGGCTTAACTTTTCAGATGGGAAGCTATATGCACTCACATGCCACTTCATTAGGTACATCTTGCTAGTACCGCTTTAGACCTACTTTTGCCTTAAGAGCTGCTTGAATTCTCTGTGGTGTGAGTTCAACAAGAACCTGGAAACATTTCTCAGAGACTTTGGTCCATATTGACATGATAGCATCACACAGCTGCTGCAGATTTGTTGGCTGCACATCCATGTGACTCTTCCATTCCCTCCACATCCCAAAGGTGCTCCATTGGATTGAGAGCTGGTGAGTGTGGAGGCCATGTGAATACAGTGAGCTCATTGCTGTGTTCAAGAAACCAGTTTGAGAGGATTTGAGCTTAGTGACATGGCATGTTATCCTGTTGGAAGCAGCCATCAGAAAATGGGTACACTCACTGTGCCACTGTGTCATAAAGGGATCAACATGGTCAGCAACAATACTCAGCTAGGCTGCGGTGTTTAAACAATGCTCAGTTGGTACAAAAGGGCCCAAAGTGTGCCAAGAAAATATCTCCCACACCATTACAGCACCAGCATCCTGAACCGTTGATACAAAGAAGGATGTATCCATGCGTTCATGCACAATGTTTTTCCAATCTTGTGAACTGCAGTGCCTAGTGTGGTCTTCTGATGCTGTAGCCCATCCACTTCAAGGTTCAACATGCTGCACATTCAGAGATGCTCTTTTGCATACATTGGTTGTAATATGTAGTTATTTGAGTCGCTGTTGCCTTGCGATCAGCTCAAAGCAGCCTGCCCATTCTCGTCTGACCTCTGGCATCAACAAGGCATTTTCACCCAGAGAACTGCTGCTCACTGGATATTTTCTCTTTTGTGGACCATTCTCTAAACCCTAGAGATGGCTGCGCAGGAAAATCCCAGTAGATCAGCAGTTTCTGAAATACTGAGACCAGCCTGTTTGGCACCAACAACTATGCCACATTCAAAGCCACTTAAATCATCTTTCTTCTCCATTCTACATGGCTAAATGAACTGAGTTGCTGCCATGTGATTGGCTGATTATATATTTCTGGCCTCTTGGCCAGGTCACATTAGTAAATGAGAACTGATTCTCAAATATTTTACCTCGTAAAATAAAAGTTTAAATTTGTGTTGACGAGCAGTTGAACAGGTTCACCTAACGAAGTAGGTGGTGAGTGTACATCTTTTAAACTCTCTATATATTTTTGACACACATTTAGAATAAGACAAGGAATAAATGAATTATTCACAAAGGAATACGAGATTAGAACATAAAATACATATTTTAATATACTGTCTTAAACAAATTAGTTTTAGATGTCTGCACTTAAAAATCTTTTTAGCATATAAATAAAAACTACTTTTAGCTGCTCCCTTATTCACAAGGGTCAGCACAGCGGGTAGCTCCACATGTTTGATATAGCAGAGTTTTTACTCGGGATGCCCTTCCTGACACAACCCCAAAGGGATCTTTGTCTAAATAACAGCTAAAAAATATTCTGGAAAATATTTTCCAGAATCTTTTTTGCAGTACTTATAAGTACTAATAAGATATTTAACCTGAGATATATACTTTTTTTCTCTTCAACTATGCATAACTCTAATTTGCAAACCTTTTGCATGTTGTCAACTTATTTGGGCAGACTAAGTGATAAATAAAAACCACAGTGCAGCAGACGTGGCACTGTGCCCCACAGAGCTCACTAAAACACTGTGTACTTTCAGCTCAAGGACTCTGCATATCAGGTCACACCTCACACACATATGCATACACACATCTAAACACTGACAGTGTTGTAAAGAATCAATGTTTTCCCTTACTGAAGTACACATTGGCAGCTACTTTGCATTAGAAGACAAATAGAGGAGCTACTTTTCTATATTGAATAAATAATAGCTAAAATCCCAGGTGAGTTCACCCAGTTTAACCACAGAGTTTTCAGAATCTTCTCTCTGTAGTCTTCACCAAGCTGTTTTTTTTTTTTTTTCATCATGCAAAAAATAGCCACAAGCGAAAGAAAGAAAACTTTGCTTTATGAAGTGGATCATTTCTTCCATCTATTATTCATGCTATAAACTTGCATTCGTGGACATCATGTGGTGGTCCACAGCAGGGCAAGTAAACAGGAGAAAATGTATTTGATGTCATGGGGTGAGGATCAAGTGAGATGAAACGGATACAGAGGCCTTGTTTTTAGTCTGCATCTTGTATATTTTTTGATGCTAATGGTAAAACATTGAGGGTTACTGTTATTATGGTGCAGTAGTAAGAAAGTAAGGTTGAAAAAATTAAAGGAAGGATGGTTTGCTTTAACTCGCAGGTTTTCTCAAGGCTGCGTTTGAAGACTATCTTTGCTGATGGGTGGTCTTTAAAGACAAGACTGTGAAGCATCACTTTGGCTCTGACTCTCAGAGTAACTCTGGCTTTCCTGCCTAAAATACTTCCTGCAGGAGTCACATCAGTGTATGTTACAAATTCAGCACTGGCTGACAGATTAGGAAATGCAGGACTGGTGCCAGAACAAATCCAAAGATGCTGTGAGAGTCTGAAAAGTTACTAATAATATAATGCCAACCTTGAAACTGAAGGGGCTTTTTTAAAATTTGATGTGACACAAATAATGTTTTTAAAATTATCTATATGAGCATTTCATGGCAGCGCTGCTGCTATTTATGCTATCTATCTATAGCATAGATAAACGGTTTAGTACAAAAACAGTGACAAATCTATAAACCTATATATCTGTAAATCTATAAATTAAGACATCCTAAAATTAGGCATAATACAATAACTGCAGCATAGCCTAGCAAAACAGTCCGCGCTAACCTGTTTGTACCCGCGACTAATATGCTGAAGCGGTCTGCCAAAAACCGGGTTTCTGGCCAAATGAAGGTGTGTATTTTCCGTGATTTCCAGGGGGACTCCCCCTGGACGGTCTTTTTTTCGATTTTTTTGATTCTGTCAAGTCTTTTGTATTGAACAGTTGTATTTCAAAAACCTCGCCAAAGTTAACGTGTCAAAACCCTGATGGCACATATGGACATCAATTTAAAGTATATGGATGTGTAATTTTATGTTTCAACTTAAAATTGTTAAAGTTTCATCAAGTTTTCTTGATCAGAAAGTAGTTTTTTTTTTTTTTTTTTTTACGTTCTTTTTACGTTTTTACGTTATTAAAGTAGTTTAATAACGTAAGGAATATGTCCATTGTCAAAGCGACAGCCCATGGCGGCCAATGCAATTAACAAATGAAAAAAAAAGGCAGATTAGACAAAATTAAACTATTCTGTTTGTTGTAAAGCTGTTTTCTCAGCTGTTACATTTTCTGTTTGCCATACTTCTGCCTCTCTTTGCAGAAAATTTCATTCAAATATTGATTTAAAGTCAAAGAAAAAATGCTAACTTTTCTGCGCGTACTGCACTTTGAGATCACAGTTTTCATTGATTATAATGGTAAAACAGTGCATGCTAACGGAGTAGTTAATCGGGTGTAACTTTATTATTATTTGTGCTATTAGTGTGGTTTTGGCATCAAAATGTAATTTTTTTCCATGCTCTTTCTAGCTGCATGAGTTTTAGATGTAACTGGAAAGAATGAAAATTTTTGTAAGATACCTGCTAAAATCATTTTGAGATTACATATCTAATAGAAAGCGCTGAGGTGCAAGATAACCCTGCTAGTATTTGATGCTAATGTTAGCCAGAGCGCCTACCACACACAGCTTTCAGCAGCAGTGGGGATCATTAGTGAAAATCATCGACTGAGACAGACACTGACGTCACTGGTTGATCTGAAGTTCAGCTTTTTTTTTTTGGAACCACAAGTGACCATATTTGAATGAGAGTGGAATGCTAACACTATCAAACTTCATTTGAAAGATGCCTCCATAAACTATAGGTTCACCATAGACAGAGAAACCTTCTAATTAGAGCTGAACAATGAATAAAATACTATTTTCACTTGGCCAAACTTGAGAATAGACTTCTTGAGTGGGCTATTAGTATATTAAACTACACAGCTGTCACGGTCCTGTCCAGGGTCCCAACAGCAATCCATAGCTAATTTTACTATGTCCAGTGGTATAAATTAGCTGAGGTGCTGCCTACTAGAATAGCGAACAAACCTAATTGGCATACACCTGTCAAAGCACCTAGAGCCTAAATGATGCATGAATTTAAGCTTTAATAAAAATGATATGGAT